>NW_027069519.1:1388010-1481250 GCF_002906115.3 Quercus suber
TATTAAATATAATATATATATATATATATATAGTGCCCTATAGTTGATTTAAAAAAAATTATTAAATATAAAATATATTTTAAATATATATTAAATATGGGTGGGTCGGGTTGGGTTTGGCGGGTTTGTAATTTTATAACCTAAACCCAACCCGACCCGCTATAAAATTTTTTTTTTTGTAACCCAACCTAACCCACCAATCCTTAAAAACCGACCCAACCTGGCGAGTCGGATTTGGCGGGTCAGTGAGTTTTTTGCACACTCCTAATATCAAGCTGCTTTTGAGTAATTAATTATGTACTGCTTGTGCCCTTTCTTCAGCTAATTTACACACTACTTAAACAAAATTAATTAGAGGATGAGTTTGCAGATTTCACTAATAAGCATTTATGCGTGACACATCATAATATCATCTCTATTTTAAATAGACATAAAGAAAGCGATTAGAATAAAACTTTATAATTTGCTAAAAAGCAATATAAACAGGGCTTACAATTGCCTACCAAGAAGTGCATCTTTATTCTCTTTTCCTCAATGCAGCGTTAAGTGTGTAATTGTCGTCAAACTTCCACTAAGGTACTTATCCTCAAAGTAATAAAAAGTTTTTTTTTTTAAAAGGAACTTACTCTTTCTTCTCTTTTCATTTCTTAAGGAGGAGTAAATTACCTGCGTAAGTTCATCCCATGTGCCACTTTGGTGGGCCTATTCGGTGTAGACCCAGTGACACATATCCAGCCCACCTGCTATGATCTGAGAAAAATGTTAGAAACTTTAGAATTGATTTACATGGGTTTGACGTTTTGTGGTTTTGCGTGACAGATCACGATGACTTGTCTCTATTCTTTTTTTTTTTTGCTGAATGGGTTATGCGTGACAGATCACGATGAATTGTCTCTATTCTGAATAAACCTAACCGTGCAAAGCCTCTCTGAAGACAAAACCTTCTCTTAAACTCACTCTCTCATTCTCAAACTCTCACCTCTCTGTCTCACCTTCACTCAAAACCTTCTCTCAAACTCACTCTCTCAAACTCTCACCTCTCTGTCTCACCGCCGCCGGCCCGACTCGATCCTCAGCGTCACCGGCCCACCGAAGCTTGACGTCACTGACCCACCAGCTGACCCACTTCGTCGAACTCCCAAGCCGACCCAAGCCCCAAGCCGCCGATCCACGCCTCAGACCCACGCCTCCGATCCGCCGCCGATCCACGCCTCCGACCCGACTCGCCTTCAGGTGAGTTGTCTCTGTCTTCTTCATCTACTGCTGTGGATGCTCTTATAGAGCTTCACAACAACAAAAGTTCTGCAATTCTCCAAATTTGTAAGTTATTACTTTTCTTGCACACATCCATGTCTTCTACTTCCCTCGAAATAAAATATCCACAACAAATTTTGTTTTGCTCCTCTAATTTAGTTTACTTCAATTTGAAATTGCAATGGAACTACTTAGTGGTTCAAGATTTATCAAGGTATGCTACGATATATTCCTTTGAAACAGATGGTGGCCACTAGGGTCATTAGGACATTGAACTTGCCTGCATTCTTGTCCTAAGAGTAAGGGAGTAGCAACACTAATTTAGAGTCTATTTGCTGGACACACTTAAGTTGTTGACATTTTAAAGTTCAAAAAACAAGAAAGGGGGTTTTGGGATTGATCCTCATGCTTGATCTGGTTCCTATTGTCAAAAAACAAAGGGGGGGGGGGTTTGAATTCGTAAAACACTGTATAAATGATGTCAAAGCTTCTTTCTATGAATGTTATTTTCTCCCGGCTCTTATTTTCAGGGAAGCAAATGCTTTAGTTAAATTTGTTGCTCCTCTCAGATCCTTAGTTGTATGTTATAATAATAAGAACTCCTTCCCTGATTCTATTCAGGATGTGTGGAGGAAGGAAGAGAGGAATGGCCATTTGTATACCCTACTTTTACCAAAAGATTCGTAGGTCTTATTTAGTATTATTATTATTTTTTCAATCAATATGATAACTTTCGGTTTTGCTTTTGACTTGGGAGATGCCTAGAAGGAGAGGGCAACGGGGATGAAAAATGATTTCTTTTTAATTTTTCTTTTCATAAATCAATTATTAGCGGAGAAAGGATTTAAATCATTAATATTTTAATTGAAAATATTTATCATTGGTCTGGCTTATTTCTAGTATTTTTTTTAACAGGATATCTTCTCTTATTTTAAATAACAATGGTAAGTGGTAGTAGGTTTTAATCTTTACATTTCATTTAGTGTGTGGGTGATGTAACAATTTCTCATTAAAAAAATGAGATTTCAGTTAAAAATACTTGACGTAAGCCAAATCCTATCAAAAAATGTTAAGTTGAGGTACAATGCTTTTGACAAAAAATTAAAAAAATATAAAGAATTTGTTGATTTAACCGAAACAGTTAGAGGATGTGAATGATCAGCCCTTTAATGAACCAATTACATGGAGAATATCATTTCAGTTAAAAATAAGTGAGTTTATCCCCTGTGTGTATATTTATATTAAAAGAATCATTACATTTAAAAATAATTTTGATTGTTGCTTTGCCAGGAAGATTCTTGGAAGAAAAGGACCACTTGCGCACCTACTTTGTTTAAAGGAAAATGAAAAGGGGTTTAATTGTTACTTGTTAGTGGGAAATAAATACTTGCTTTCAAGAACATCCAGTTCAGTTAGTAAGGGAAAAAGAAAAGGTTGAAGATGGCCGCGTTGTTTTAAGCTGCTTTTGAGCTTTACACCTACTGCTGCAATTCCATAAATCTGTAAGTTTTCACCTTTCAAACACATCTTATCTCTTTTATATCTCTTTTCCCAAAAAATCCACGTTAAATCATATTCTTCTTCCCTCGTTATTTTACTTTCTACACACATCCTTCAAATTGTTTTTTAACTATTTTTTTTTTATTTTTTTATTTTTTTGTCCTTACTGTGGTTCAAGAATTTACGAACATATTTCTATTGGCTTCAATGAGTACCCAAGGAGCTTCACCGTGGACATCATCATCTTCTTCTTCAAGACAGTGGATATATGACGTTTTCCTTAGTTTCAATGGCATGGACACACGCAATAATTTTACAGACCATCTATATGCTGCTTTGCAACGCTCAGGTATTTTCACCTTTAGAGATAATGAAAGGCTTGAGAGAGAAAAATCTATTCTCTTGAAAGCAATAGAAGAATCGAGAATTTCTATTATTATTCTCTCAGAAAACTATGCATCTTCGACATGGTGCTTAGATGAACTTGCAAAGATCATTCAATGTATGAAAGTGACGGGAATGATAGTTCTACCTATATTTTATAAAGTGGATCCATTTGATGTACGCAAACAGAATAGAACTTTTGCACAAGCCTTTGCTAAGCATGAAGAATGTTTCAAGGACTTGGAAAAGGTGCAAACTTGGAGGGCTACTTTGAGTGAAGTGGCCAATCTCTCTGGATGGCATTTACAAGATAGGTAATGGAATTTTAAAATTTTGGAATGTTTCAAATGACTTTTGCTATATATACCATGAATTACACATCAACAATACAATATTTTTACTATAATACATTTTGTGTTAAATCCATCCTCACAATACATGATAGGAAATTTATATTACTATAAAGTATAAACAGAGTAAGATTCGATGGTTTCATCCTTTACTTTCCCAAGAAATACCTCATTACATAGTTTGAAATAAAAGGATAGAATTTTAAGTATAGAATATAATAAGGTTAAAATTGTTAAATAAGAAGATTCAGACTAAATCTCAAGTGTTGGAAAGTGGGAGAAAAAATAAGAATGATAGAGAGGGTTTTTTTTTTTTTTTTTTTTTTTTTTTTTTTTTTTTAAATTATAAATTTTTTAGAATAATACCAAACATAATTACTAAAAATATGATTTGGAACCCAATAGCGTGAACAATGGATTAACATATTGACCGTAACCAAATTTCATAAAAGTTCAGAGTTAAAAATTTGATCTATTGTACAGCCACTACAAGTATCACCAAAATCTAAAAGCAATGAAAACGGTAAAGTGTACACAGATTTGGTTAAAAAATAATAAATAAAAAAAATAAACAAACCAGCCAATTCAACAAGCGAGCTTGTTTCAAATTATCAGAACATTGATGCTCTAAAGTCTAAAGAACTTTTTGGATGGAAAAACTAATGAACACACTAGTTTGGTTAACAACTTTGTGGTTTTGCAATAAATCAAATTAATTAAGCTCAAGATTGTAAAAGCTTAGGGAGGGATATTTTTATTTAGGCTCAATTAATGAAAGAAGGCTCTCTTTAAATAGTTTGCCCAGTATCAAGTCAGGAAGTAACATTGAAAATTTTAAGTTGTTAGACTAGAAAAGAAAGTTAACTTCTTATTGAAATCACAATTGAGCGAACTTATGTAAGTTTGGGTCAATAGAATGTCAAGCGAGAGTTCGTAAAACTTTTTGTATGAAGTTTGCTCGAACGAGTCTTCTCAAACTTGATTTCTTTGATGTTACTCCTTGGCTTGATATTAAGAAAACTATTTAAATACAATCCTCTCTTAACACTTTTTTAAACTTAACACAGGAGCCAACACAAATGTAAAAACCTAACAATTACAAATAAAGTAGCAATAAAATTAAAGACCATAATTATAATTAGGCAAAATAAAGTTCTACATGTAAAACCTAACAATTACAAATAAAGTAGCAATAAAATTAAAGACCATAATTATAATGAGGCAAAATAAAATTCTATTTTAAAAAGAGCCTGAAAATTGAATTATGTAAAATTACAAACATAGTGGTGAGAGCCTTAATTTAGACAAATAAAATTTCTTTTTTTTAAAAAGAAAATAGCCACTAAGATTTATAAAATAAATAAAAAGTTGTGTTATACACGCTGTATTTGTGGTTCACTACATAAGAGCTTAAATTACTTTAAAAGTTAAAGAATTTCTAGTTACTTTTTTATTTTATATATATATATATATATAATTTTCAAGTTACATTAATCATCTATCATAGTTTTTAAGTTATGTAGTAGACTTAGTCTTGAATAATCAATTATCAAAATGTAACTTAAATTACTTTTCATTTTATTTCTATTACCTATTTTATTATTCAATTTTTAATGATAAAAGTGAAATATTTATGGGAGAGGAGATCTGAATATTATTTTGAACTGTAAACATCCCTATTAAAAATATTAAGAGGTGCTAATTGAACTACAAAACTTTTTAACATATAAATGAAATAGTTTCTTTGATAACATTTATAACTTTTAATGAACTTCTACTAGTGCGCACCAATAGTACATATAAAATAGAACATATTTTATGCATCAATAGTTTGAGATGCACTTGGACTTTGTGGAGTCCTGAAAAGATTAACCATGAAAGATCAACCAAAATACTTGCTTCATGTACAATTGTTTTTATGGCGTCATTAATTTGAAATTTACAGTAGCTCAAGCGATTACAAATTATTGTGGCCGCTCTAGAAAAAGGAAAGCAATACTAGACACAAATGTTAACATAGTTTGACAAACTCTATGCTTACATTCATGGGCAACACTAACAAATTAAAAAAAATGAAAGGCTACATCCACAACAACATACTACATCCATAACAATAATTTCACAATAAATTTTAGATAATAAGTTGTGTTAGAAATTCAGTGGTTCCTAATGAGGATGAATAGGAATTATAGGGGGATTGATGAGAATTGTAGGGAAATTGACTTAATTCGAAGTAGTCACCGTTCATAGAGAAAGAGAGAGATTAAGAGAGATAGAAATGCATTAATGCACTAAGAAATTGGTTAATTCTTCATTAATATCTAATGTTGAATCACAATCATGTATTTATAGGAGACTAGCTCTAATCTCATTGGCTAACATGGCCTTATCCTATTTGTTCTATTATTTCCAATGTACATAAATAATTCCAACATATGTTAAATGTGATTAACGCGTTTGGAATTGTAACTAACTAACTAAATCTTAATACAACAATTATTATCCATATGCTTATAGCATTACTAACATTTTCCTCTCCTTGAAAACACCTTGCCCACAAAGTGGTGTTGTGAAATAGCATTTACATCAAAGGAGATCTTCCAATGGACCAATACCTTAGTGACATTTTGCATATTCATGCATTTCTCTTTGACAAGCGGTCCCGTGCACATGAAGGTTTCTTCTTCGTAGATCTTCAAACTTTGCTCGAATTCTTGAGCCTTCAATGTTTCTTCAATCTTCAAGGTCTCATTGGTTCTTTGAACCTTGGAATGTTCTTGTATCCTAAAGACCTCAAGCATCATGGATTCTTGGATCACAGACACTTGGATTGCCAATTCTTGAATCATAGACTCTTGAATGGAATCCTCCATTGGTGCATCGAGAATTGGTTCTTAGAAGATCATCATCACCTTCTTTGTTGGTTCTTTGAACTAAACTTCAAGGGCAGCATGTACATGTATATCACCATCCACTTTGACACAAAAATCAACATCCTGGCTTGCAACAACAGCGGTAGATTTTTGGAACTTGATTTGTTTTTCGAGTTTTATTGAATCAAGAGATTGTAACTTCTCTTCCGTCATGTTCTCGAGACCCTCTTGCAATCTTGAGAGCTTTTCATTCATGGCCCTGTTAGATTCAGCCAAGGCCATGACCTTCTCTAAAACAGCATTGTGAGATTCATACAAAGTCTTGACATTCTTTGAAACTTTGTTCACCATTTTCCGTAATTCTTTCCAAAGTTCTCTTCGGTCACATTCGTCCGTATCAAGATCGACGGCTTTGATACCATATGTTAAAAGTCTAGTGGTTCCTAATGGGAGTTGATAGGAATTATAGGGGGATTGATATGAATTGTAGAGAAATTGACTTAATTCGAGGTAGTTACACTTTATATATATATATATATATAGAGAGAGAGAGAGAGAGAGAGAGAGAGAGAGAGAGAAATGCACTAAGGAATTGATTAATTCTTCATTGATATTTAATGTTGAATTATAATCATGTATTTATAAGAGATTAATTCTAATCTCATTGGCCCACATGGCCTCATCCTATTGGTTCTATTATTCCCCATGTGCATTAATAATTCTAACATGTATTGAATGTTATTAACATGCTTGAGATTGTAACTAACTAACTAATTAAATCTCAATACAACAATTATTATCCATATGCTTATAGCATTCATAACAAGTTGTAACTTGTTGCCTTATTTTAGTGGTGGGCGCAAATAGGCATTGGTAATAATTTCCCACTTAGAATTAATTTATGGTAAAAATATTATGAATATTGCATTACTCACAAAAAGTCTCACTAACAATTATGAGAAAAAAATAACTGCACTTCCAACTGTTATAAAGATAAAGTGATACAAGTTATCATTTCAGCGAAAGGTATTCTTACAATAAGTCAATAACATGCTAGACAAATTAGAAAAAAATTTGTCATTTAATTCTCAAATTCACCAGAAATTATATGTTCAAACTCTTCGCAGTGCTGCTTATATATAAAAATTTAATACCTATTCTTTGGTGAAAGAAAAACATAAAATTATTCTTGTTGACAAATAATACATTTTATTCTATCCCAATAAAATTCAAATAAGTAATCATGTTAAACTATTATTTATTTATCTTTATATAGTTTTAACATATGACGTTTGTTTCTAATGATTTTTTTTTTTTTTTTTTTTTATCATTAAACTAAGATATCAATTGGTTTTTGGGATAAATGGAGATCGAACTCTAAATTTTTTATTCGACGATAAATTTTTTTACCAATAAGCTACATGGAACTCCAAGTAACTTTTGTTTTAAGATAACATATTGTGCTATAAAAGCAAACCTTGCATTTCAAATATTGTTATTTTTTTTATTTTGAAATTCTTTTTGGTTAACAGAAGGGGAAAAAATCCTGGTGTTGCTACTTACTTATACTATCCTGGTCGAAAACTTATTGATTAAAAACCCACCTGAACATGGAAACATAGGTAGCATGAAATTACATTAATTTTATTTTAATCTAGCTAGTATTCATATTTTAATATAGAGTATATATTGTATATGTCTCAAATTAAACCCAAGTTTCTTAAGGAATGAAACTAAATTAAATGATACATTCAGATTTTATATTATAGGTTGTATATACATTTATTTGTTGGGATTTCAGTTTTAATCAACTAAAATGCTATATACCTACAAAAGTTTCTACTTTGGGTCCCTTCATGGAAGGTTAAAACTCACTGCTTATTATTCTCTCTTCACTGCAGGTCTGAGGCAGAAGTTATTGAAGACGTTGTAAAAGTGATATTAAATACACTAAGCAAGACACATTTCAGAGATGACAAGGAACTAATAGGAATATCTTCCAGAGCTGAGAAATTAATGTCACATTTAGCTATAGAGTCAAATGATGTTCGCCTTATAGGAATTTGGGGGATGGGAGGAATGGGTAAAACAACTCTAGCAAAAGTTGTTTACAACATGATTTCCAATCAATTTGAAGCATGTAGCTTTATTTCTAATGTCAAGGAAGTTTATGAGAAACACGGCATACTTCAATTACAACAAACACTTTTGAATGATCTTTTGATTCTTGGAGAAGTAAGAAATGTTGATGGTGGAGTTTTTATGATCAAGAATAGGTTACGTAACAAAAAGATTCTTCTTGTTCTTGACGATGTAAATGAATTAGACCAGTTGAATAAGTTAGTAGCGGAGCATGGTTGTTTAGGCGCAGGTAGTAGAGTTATCATAACAACAAGAGATGTGCATTTGCTAATGTCACATGAAGTAGATGACATATATGAGGCTGAAGGATTAAGTAATGAGGAAGCTCTTTGTCTTTTTAATTGGAAAGCTTTTCATGAAGAGCATCCACCTGAAGATTATCTAGAGTTGTGTCAAGCCTTTGTAGATTATGCTAATGGTCTTCCTTTAGCCATTGAAGTTTTGGGTTCCATTTTGTACAAGAAAAGTATGTATGAATGGAAAAGTGAATTGGATAGTCTTAAAGAATTTCCTGAAAGAAAAATTATGGATATACTTAAAATAAGTTATGATGGACTACGACAAACAGAGAAGGAAATTTTCTTGCATATTGCATGTTTCTTAAATTATATAAATCAAGAAACTATTATAGCAATATTAGATTGTCTTGAGCTTTACCCCAAAATTGGATTAAGGGTTCTTAATGATAAATCTCTCATTAAGTATCAAGACAATCAACTGTGGATTCCTAATTTACTCCAAGAAATGGGTCGAGATATAGTCCGTAATGAGTGCCGGAAAGACCAACCTAAAGAGCGTAGTAGATTGTGGTTGTACGAAGATATTGACAGTGTGTTAACAAAAAATACGGTAAGAAGTTATTGAAAGAACCCAAGAATATACCTTATTAATTATATTATTCAACATAGTTTAACATAAAGTACTTTTGGTAGATATACATTTCGCAATTCACTAATCCATTTTGTTCATGATTATTAGGGAACGGAAGCAATTCAAGGCATAGTCTTAACTTTACCTGAGTTGAAACAAGCACATTGGGATCCTAGTTCCTTTTCAAAGATGCCTTATTTGAAATTCCTCATAATTGAAAATATTCACCTCATGTATGATCTCAAACATCTTCCTAATGACTTAAGATTTCTTGATTGGGGTGGGTACACTTCAAAATCTTTGCCAACAAGTTTTCAACCAAACAAGTTGATTGAACTTCACATGTGCTATAGCAACATTGAAAGACTTTGGAACGGGATAAAGGTAATAGTTACCCTTCTACAACTTTTCTTTAAATAGTTTCATTAAACCATTACGGTTTTTAGATGCTAAAAATTGGTTTGTGTCTTTTTGCCTTTTTGGCTTTTTACAGTCTTGTGAGATGTTGAAATTCATCGAATTGAAGGGGTCTCTAAATTTTTTGGAAACCCCTGACGTCACCGGAATCCGAATTCTTGAGAAATTGGTCCTTGAAGATTGTATAAATTTACGTAAGATACATCCATCAATCGGATTTCACAAAAAGCTTACTCTTCTTAATCTAAAAGGTTGCAAAAGTCTTATAAGTCTTCCAAAAAAGTTTGAAATGGAGTCTCTTGAGATCCTTATTCTTTCTGAATGCTCAAAATTAGAAAGAATTCCAAAATTTGGGGAGAACATGAAACTTGTAACAGAGCTTTACTTGGATGGCACTGCTATTGCAAAACTACCCACATCAATTGAGAATTTGACTGGCCTTGTTTCATTGAATGCAAGAGATTGCAAAAATCTTATGTCTCTTCCTAGCATCTTTTTTAACATGAAGTCGCTTAAAGATCTCAATCTTTCTGGATGCTCAAAACTTGAGAACTTGGGGAGTGATGAAAGTGTGGATATGATCGGAACTTCAAAAAAATAGCTTTTGGTGGGTTTCAGCTCCTCCCTTTTTATTCAATGTTGAGAAGTTCTGATTCCATGGGCTTGCTATTGTCTTTTCTATTTGGTTTGTCTTCTTTGAACAAATTGAATTTAAGTAATTGCAATCTCAAGGAAATCCCCAATGATATTGGTTGCTTATTCTCTTTAAAATGTTTAGATCTAAGTGGAAATAATTTCGGTTGCCTTTAGGAAAGCATCGCTCAACTATTTATTGTGAATTTTTTGGCCGTGGATAATTGCACGAGTCTTTAGTCCTTTCCAAAGCTTCCTTTAAATATGGGTTATATTCATGGATTTGGTTGCTCCTTGTTGGAAATGTTACCTGATTTGTTGAGACCAAATACTTCATTTGAGCCAAAACTCACTTTCAAATTGCAACAAACTGACTGGCAATGAAGGATTCATTGACATGTTTTTTGCAGTAATAAAAAAGTCCCTTTAGGTCTCTCTCTCTCTCTCTCTCACACACACACACATGGTTCTAAGCATCATACTTCGTATGTTTCAGGGACTCCCTCCTAACTATATTGAGGGAAGATACGATGTTTTTCCTGGAAGTGAAATTCCGGAGTGGTTTAGCCATAAATGTATGGGGGATGAAGTGAATATAATGGAACTTTTTTCTCATTTGTGTAATGACTAGATTGGGATTGCTGTTTGTGTTGTATTTTGTCCTCTTCCACATCACCAAATTCATGGCAATCCAGTTTTCTGCATATTGAGAGCCAATGGAAAAGATATGTCTCTAATAGACACCATTAACAATAAGGTGGTTGCTTTATTAGATCATATTTGGCTACTTTATTTGCTTCCTCAAGGCTATGAGGAGAAGGATAGAAAATCATTGTGGGAATGTAATGCAAACGGATTCCGTGAGATTGGAATTAAAATTAAGAGTGAAGAATCAAGCTTGGTGAAGAAATGCGGGTTGCGTGTGGTATACAAGAAAGACATTGAAGATCTCAACTGTAATGTGGTTTAGTGTAGCAACAACAGTATCATTCCTTATGAGGGCTTGAAAGAGTCCCTGAATTTATGGCCCATGGTAGATATTGTGAGGAGTCAAGTCATTACAAGGAATGTGGTGAAGAGCTAAGCAATTACATGTAAGTCACTGTCATTGTATTTTTTCTTAATTCAAGTTCTGTTGATTGCTGCATTATCTTTGTCTCTTCAGTGTACATTTATTAATGGATTGCCCACCATATGTTTGATTAGAGTTGTCAATAAGACTCCTAGTAGTTTGACTAGAATGAACAAAGAATGGCAAGAAATACCTTTTTGTTGGTGTTTTAAATGCAGAAGAATTCATCTGCTTAATAGCATGTAGACATCAAAATCGGCAAGTTTATTGTTCTATCTCATGTTGTTTTCTTCCAAACAAAATACTGCATAATAGATAATATTGAATAGAAATATTTCTAAATGGCCTTAACCATGTGCTACCATTATTTTGCAATGTTAGGAAAAACATCTTACACTTGATCACCCCATGTGATGCTTTTGCAGTGGCATGGGTGAGACCTTAATATTATTTGAATCTCATTTAAAAGTGACATCTTTTTCCTCTGCATTTTATTGCTTAGATTTTTCCTTCTTTTCTTTTTTGTTTCCTCCTATTATATTTCATATTGAATTGATGATACACCTTTATAAACATCCAAGTATATACATATTGTTCCAGTCTTATCGGATTTCTCCAAAGGGATGTTCAATAAAATTGCTTAGGTTCTTTGATAGTTGTGGCAGATGTCCTAGTTAAAGATACTTTCATAGGGAATTCTGAATTAGTTTGGAAACTCAACAGCCAAAATGATGCTAAGAGAATTTTCTTGATTCCTGTTTGTATTGCTCACAAGCTCATAAAGCCTCATTCTAAATATGGGTCTTATTTTGTCGAAAAAGGAAAATGGCTGTTGCATACCACAAATTGTGGAAACCAAGCTGGTAGGTCTTTTATTGATCTTACTAGCACAACCTTAACTGATGACCTTGGGCATTGCATCCAGTTATGTAAGCTACAATTACCTTCTAAATTTTCTTTTTTAAATTTTCTTCTTGTGAGGGTAACATTGAGAAGACATTAGAGGACTTATGTCCTTTGTGTCCAAGATACTGAAAGCTTAGGCCAGATTTTCCCCCCTTGTCATGTAGAGAAATCTGGGTTGTTTGATCTGTCCATTAGAATGGATTTCATTCTGCCTTACTTGATTCAAGCATGAAAAAGGTAACAATGAATTTATGGTCTATTTGGACTTATAGTAACAAGGCAACAGTGAAAAAAGAACTTTTATTTGCCACTAATGTGTTCAAAGTATTGTAAAAGTTTGATTTCAATGTGCAGGGTAACTAACAGTTCAAAAACGAAGAAAAGCCTCAATAGAAAGAACTTTTATTTGCCACTAATGTGTTCAAAGTATTGTAAAAGTTTGATTTCAATGTGCAGGGTAACTAACAGTTCAAAAACGAAGAAAAGCCTCAATAGCATCAGGATAAGCAAGTCCACACCTTTAGAGAGTGTTCCAACTGGAAACCAACCATGTTGGATGAGAGCTGCAAGGGTAAGAGAAGGAAAGGGGATCTAGTTTCATTTTGCAAAAATAGAGGCTGGTTGTTTCAGCTGGGCCATTAAAGATTCTAATGTGACAGCAGCTTTTTTTGGGATTTCTCCCTGTTAGTATTCTTAGAAGCAACAAAGAGGTGGCAGAGTTACCTAATAGAGAGGCTATGGTGAAGGATATTTAGCAGCTTACAAATGTTTGGGATTGACAGGTATACAGATTACAGACATTTTGGCCCTAAGTCTTTATGAACATTAGCTTGGATAACAGACAGAGAACTCCTAATCTTCTAATATTTCTTTTTGTGCTGTTTTGGTTCCTTTGTTTCAATGTACCAAAAAAAAAATGGCAAGAAAATGTTTTTGTTGGTGTTTTAAAGGCAGTAGAAATCATGTGCTGGAAAGCAAGTAAAGATCAAATCTGGAAAGCTTTTACTGCCAAAGGTATTATTAATTTATTGTTTTATCCCATGTTTCCATTAAAAATTATGCTTATGGGTTGTCCTCATTTTAGAAGTCCATAAGCACAAGCTGATTGGTAAGAAAAGGCATGACAAATTGACAAGTAATTCAAAATGAAAAAACTAGAATTCTAGTTCTTATATTTTCCCTTGTTGCTCTTTACGTATAATTTGGTCTGCTTTATTTAAAGTATGAAAATGGGGTTTTATTTGTTTGAAACTATTAAAAGGCTTTCTTGTTTCTTCATTTCATCTAGAAATCTGGTTTGGTTAGAT
Organism: Quercus suber; assembly: GCF_002906115.3. NCBI lineage: Eukaryota > Viridiplantae > Streptophyta > Magnoliopsida > Fagales > Fagaceae > Quercus > Quercus suber. The sequence continues at coordinate 1,401,719 of NW_027069519.1, forward strand.
ATGTCCGTTAGAACTGATTCCTTTCAGCCTTAGTTGATTCAGGCATGGATCAAGTGCTGGCTGAAGGATATCAATGGCAATTTAGAAACTTAAAATACTTCTCACTGCAGCGTGTCTCTATTTTATGGTCTATTTGGACTTATAGTAGGAACATGGAAATTTTGAAGGGAGATGCTTTCACTGCCACTAATGTGGTCATGTATAGTAAAAGTTTGATTTCTATGTGCAGGGTAGCTAACAGTTCAGAATAAAGAAAAGCCTCGACAAAAATAAGTCCAAATGTTTATAGTCTTCCAAATGGCAACCAATCCTGCTGGAGGTTGACTGCAAGGGTAGCAAAATGAAATGGGGAGGGGATTCAATTTTGTTTGTAAAAATAGAGATAGGTGCATGGTCATGGTTGGTTGTTTCAACTGGGCTGTTATGAAAGCAGCTGTTTTGTCTTTGTGTGAAGGATTGTTGAAACTGCTGCATGTCTGCAAGCTTTGGGATTTCTCTCTTAGAAGTAACAAAGAGATGGTAGATAGACGTCTTCTGGCATAGCCTCAATCCCTAGTAATCATTGTTCCTAACTTCTGTAAGAACATTAGCTTGGATAGTAACCATTACATTTATTCTAATGCTCCTTTTTGTTCTTTTTTATCAATGTACTAGCAAAATGTTTGTTCATATGAATTGAGTACTTTTGATGGACAAAGAATCTGACCAACAGATTTTTGTTCGTTAACCATGTCTTCACATAAAACAAATGAATTCCCACTCCCCTCTCCCCAGTAATGTCTTCACATAAACTATATTAAACTACGAAAATTAGTCATGTTCAAATCTGTTTAAAAAAAAAAATTCTAAAGTTGTTTGGAGAGAATTAGTCCCATGAATCTTTTAGAACTTTGCTCCCAGATGTCATGTTAGTCTCTCAAGATTATCTAACTTTTTTAAAAATAAATTCTTATCTTATGTAGTTGAATAATTTTCAGTCGTAGTTTAAACCTACTTCGTTCATATAATTAAGTTTGACTTTGCTGGAAACACTACATTATCATGAACAAGTCTTGGCTCTAACATGATCATGATTATAGAAAACAATGAAATAATCCAATAAAATCATGTAGAAATACTAGATTATCTTGGTATTAACCATAAGGGGTTCTAATTGATAAGACCTTGTTTGGTTATATTTTTTTTCATCACTCAATTTTTGTCACTCAGTTTTTATCATTCATCACTCATTTCTCATCACTTAAAATATCTCAATTTTCACTACCTACTGTTTGGACAATGTTTTCGCTTCACATCACTCAAATATTTCAACCTTTTTGTGGGACCCATTATTGATCACCAAGCCAGACCTTTTGTTAGTCTACCCACGAACTTTTTAAAAAATAAATTCCTATCTTATGTAGTTGAATAATTTTCAGTCGTAGTTTAAACCTACTTCGTTCATATAATTAAGTTTTTGACTTTACTGGAAACACTACATTATCATTAACAAGTCTTGGCTCTAACATGATCATGATTATAGAAAACAATGAAATAATCCAATAAAATCATGTAGAAATACTAGATTATCTTGGTATTAACCATAAGGGGTTCTAATTGATAAGAGCTTGTTTGGTTAGTTTTTTTTTCATCACTCAATTTTTGTTACTCAGTTTTTATCATTCATCACCCATTTTTCATCACTCAAAATATCCCAATTTTCACTACCTACCATTTGGACAATGCTTTCGCTTTACATCACTCAAATATTTCAACCTTTTTGTGGGATCCATTACTGATCACCAAGTTAGACCTTCTATTAGTCTACCCACGGAACCCACCATTCATTTCCTTCACTTCTCATTTCTCATTTCCCCTTCACCCCTTCAACAGAGTGCCTCTCCCAAAACCCAAACTTGAACCCATTAAAAATTTCAAAAGCTCCCTCGCCTCATTAGTACTGTCACCATTTCAGAAGCTACTGAAGCCTGTTTCTCCTTCTCCACCTTCAGGTTTGTGACTTTTTCTTATCTTATGCTTTGTTGCCTCTAAAGTTCCCTCTTTTCCCCTATTTTGCCCCTGCCCCTTGCTCCGTTTTCTCTCTTAGTTGCTTCACTTTTTTTGTGTGAAGTGCCTCATTTCTTTTCTCAAATCTTCTCCATTTTATTGGTTTTTGAACTGAATGCTGACCTAGGTATGTCATATTTTCTTCATTTTTTGTTCTGTTTTTCTAAATGGGTGTCTTATTTTTGTTTTGTTTTTTTAATGTGGTTTTGGGTTCCTATTAACTATACCATTTTGTGTGAAATCCTTCTAAATGTGGAAGATTCTGGGGCTTCCATTTGTTTTGGAATCTAGGTTTTGTTTGGTTGTTAAGAAAACGTAGGAAAAGAAAAAGGAATGACAGTTTTAAAAGGTTTGGATTTTTTTTTCTTTTTATTGTCTGTTTTATATTTTTTGCTTACATCATATGGGACTCCACTCGACAAAAACCTTCACTTTACTGAACTCTTAAGCATTGTAATCTGTACTTGTGAATGGTAAAAGAGATTTCAAGTTTCACTATATGTGGGATTGCAACTTGCTAGCAAAGAATGTTCTTCGGTGAGTGATTGAGTGAGGAGCTGCAGGTTCTTGATAAATTTCATTGCCGTTGTATACATTTGTTGGCTGTTTTGCTGGGAGGGTTTTTGAGAATTATGTGATTATGTGTAGTTATAATTGATTCGATGTGCTCAGTTGTAATTTTTAGGAGGCACATTGTTATCGTTAGTAGTCAGTCTAATACAGATATAGATAGTTGCTAATTCCCAATTTTTTGGTTCTGTTTTGGTTGAAGACGAAGATATTATTCTTTTTCTAGTGAAATAATGGCATATATTTACTTGTATTTAGTGATGCAGATATTTGCTTTTGTGGGATTTTGTAAATATTAATCACAATGACAGCTACAAAAAATTTTCTTGAGTTGATTTTTTGCTAAGCCAAGGGTTGAGTTGTTTATGAAGTTCGAAGAAAATTCAACTTTTCCAAGTTCATTAATGAATTATTTAATTAGTGCTATTGTTTTGATCCAGCAAATTTCTTTCTGCATTGGATTTTTGTCCTTTGACTTAGGGTCTGTTTAGATACAGCTGAAAATTGAAAACTGAAACTGAAAACTGAAAAACACTGTAGCAAAATAATTTTTAAATGTGTGAATAGTATCGTGGGACCCATTTTTAATGAAAAAGTTACAGAAAAGTGAAATTTGTGGGTCCGTGAACAGTAAAATTTGTGTTGAAAAGTCAAACTTTTTCGGCTACTGTTCATTAAAGTCAAACTTTTCGGTTACTGTTCAATGAACAGTAGCCGCTACAGTAAAATTTAGCAGGAAACGTGTTAAAAAAAAAAAAAAAAAAAAGGTGAAAACGCAAATGCAAATCGTGGATGCGCAAGCCAAACGAGCACTTACTGTAAATCTTTTCAAGTACTTATTCTTTATGGGTTTCTTGTTGGAAGAACTAAAATGGAATAGAGCATAACTCAAAGCCTGTTTCGAACGTGACAATGCATTGGCGAAGGGACCCACAACTTCATCTAATTTTCTAACTTGCCACTGAACTCAGTTTTTGAAAATTGAAAACAGGTTTCACCTGTTTTCAATTTTGGTCACTCACATTCATTTTATTGAGTTTTTGAGTGGTGAAAACTGTGACTGAAAATTAATCCAAACAAGAGTTGTGTTTTGAAAACAGGTGGGACCCACACATTTTGGATGATGAAAATAGAAAACTGAGTGATATCACTCAAAACTTTCTTCATCCAAACAAGCGCTAAATCTCTCCTAAAAATTAGCGACGATGGTTTTTTTTTTTTTTTTTGGGTGGATGCATGATTTAATACAAGAAATGGGCAATAACATAGTCTATCAAGAGTTCCTTAAAGAGTTGAGAAAGCATGGTAGATTGTGCTAATATATCTGAGGACATTAACAATGTTCTTCCAAAAAAAAATGGCAAAGTGATTATTTTGAAAACTTGAGCAAGTACACTTTTATATTATTTAATAGACTTAGAATGGTTTTGGTAATCTTACGTTTTGCAGTTCACTAATCCAATTTAAGGCATAGACTTAAAGTTGCTGGAACCAAAAGAGACATGTTGGATTCCTGAATCCTTTTAAAAAATGCATCATCTTAAAGTGCTCATAATTGATAATGTTCATCACCTTTTGTATGATCCCCAAACATCTTCCCAATGACTTAAGATTTCTCGATTGGAGTGGATACCCTTCAAAGTCTTTTCCATCAAGTTTCCAACCAAAGTACTTTAGGTAGCCTTATACAACTTTATTTTTTAAGCTTCATAAAACTGCAAGGTTTTGTGGTAGCTGTAGATACCTCATTTTGTACCTTGTTAATAAATTTTGGTCCCTGACCCCAATGATGAGCTTGACATATGTCAACCAAGGGTAATTAAAGTTTTCACAATAGTTTGGAAGTAATCACAACTCAAAATTGGTCAAATCGCTTTGAAATCGATACTAAAAAATGACCTATGCCTATTTTTTTGCCTATAACTTTTGATCCACTAAGAATATTTGAGTGATTTGTTTCATTAGAAAGTAGACATACTGGGCTTCAATTTGAATACAAATGTTGCCTTATTTGGATTTATATTGAGTGAGTTATAGCCATTTAAAGTCAGGCCAACTGAGCAATTTGATTTTATGGGTTTTAAAACTTCATTTTAAGACCACACATCTTGGATCATCTTCCCATTCTGCCTTAAAATCTTGGATTTCTTCAACATTTGGATCATACACCAGCTCCTCAACATCTTTTACCTTTTCATCATCCTCTTGAATGACAAGGGTTCTAGAGGGACATCTAGTTGTGATATGTCCAACTCCATTGCATTTGAAGCATTGGAGGCGAGAACCTAATCTTGAAGGCTCATTGACCACACATTTTCCCTTGTCCTCTTTTTCTATTGGGGTGCTATTGGAGTTGACCTTAGGGGGTAAGGCAAGTCTAGATTTGCTACCAAAAGGTTGAGGGTTGGTAGGAACACTCCGAAGCTCAGAACATCGCCAAAAGATAGATTTGGATGCTAATTCACAATTCCTAGCAAGGTCATATGCTTCTCCAAAGGTAGTGACTCCTCGGGTGATAATCTCGCCTAGTAGGTTGGCATTTAAACCTTTCTTGAACCTATTGAGTGTGACAACCTTTTCCTCGACTATTCGAATTTGCCTCTTAAATTCCTTGAATTCCTCTATACATTCAGCCATAAGAGCAGTTGCTTTAGGCAATCCCATTCCTCAAGGAGGGAGCTCCTATAAGTTGGAGGAAGATAATTCCTAAAGAGTGCATCCATCATCTCAAGCCAATCAATAATGGAGGGCTCACGTCGTCGCCTAAGGGTGTCCTCAAGGTCCTCCCAAAAAATGTCGGCTCTTCCAATTAACTTCATCCTGGCATACCTCACTTTCTTATTCTTAGCCCAATAGTAATAGTCAAAGAATTTCTACATCTGACGTAACCAATCAGTGAAAATCCATGGGTCTAGGCAGCCATCAAAGGTGAGTGCTTCTATCTTTTCTTTGGACATCCTATCATCATAATCCCTAGGGCCATTATGATTATAGTGACCATGTTCAAAGTTTGGAGCACTATTAAAGTAACCATGGTTATTTTGCCTAAGCATGTTATCTCTTTCATGGTTAATAGTCTCTCTTTGAGATGCTTCAACTCGTTCTACCCTTTCCAATAAAGCATGGACAGTTTTTGCTAGGTCTTCCATGGTTTGCTCTAAGGAGGACCTAGGCTCGGAAGTGGATTGATGTTCAGGGTTTGACATGATGCGACCACTACGTAGATGCATGGAACACTATATTTATGAATGCAGTTGAGATTCCCAAAAATTCAAATAACCAATTCTCAATATAAAATCAAGGTCAAGCAAGAGTACATGTAGAGACTAGATCAAAGAATCAAAGGAATAAATTGTAGTCAAGTAGTGACAGTGTTCACAATATTGAGAGATAGCCCAAATAGAATTCAAATTCCAGTAAGTCCACAATTAATAATGAGAATCAAATATTTCAAAGAAATTGGGTTATGTCTTTTTTTTTTTTTTTTTTGGAATTTTAGAATGGGTACTGAAAGAAAGCCCAAATAATAAAACAGCTAACTTGAGCACAAAATGGGTAGGCTAGTGGGATTTGGTGGGATATGCACATAAAAAATATAAAGATAGTATATTTTTTTTAATGAGACAAAAGTGAATCCACCAAAAAGAGAGTAAGATTGTACCCTAGTAGTGGCCAACTTATTGCACTAGATAGTCACGAGCTTGGCTCCTCAAGTGAGTGGATTTATTTGGACAAAGTGGACTTGTGGAGAACAATTTAAGGGCCCAATACATGCATTGGGCTGTCACAACAACAAGACTTTCCTTCTTTTACTTCCTTTTGAATTTTTTTTTTAATACACTACTCTGCGATGGACTTAAGAAACTACAGACTTTAAAAGAAACTCTAGACTTAAAAAAAAAAATAGAGACAACAGAATCTCTAAATTGAAAAAAAAAAAAAAAAATGCTAGGCGATGGACTTGCGGTGCTAGGGATTGATGATTGTGGTGGTGCGAAGACGGGGAAGACAGGGGCGGCACGAAACATGGAGGAGTGGCGGCTGCTTCTCTTGGGTCTTGGCATCGGCAGTGGTTGATGTCCTCCGTGGCAGTGGTCGAAGGTGATAATGGGTTTCAGCGGCTGGTGGCTGATAGGTCTTGCGTGGGTCGCCCTTTTTTTTTTTTTTTCTTTTGTGGTTTGTAGTTTATGGGTTTTGTGATCAGAGGCGGGCACAGATGGTGGTCATCGGCTTGGGGGGGGGTCACTGGCTTCTCTATTGGCTTGGGGATGAAGAATTCATGTGGCTAAAGGGGGTATATTCGGACTGCAGGGGCTAGTTTGGGCTTGTTCAAGATCTCATGGGGCAAAAACTTGAAAGGTACTGTCATATTTGGTTGGCTTGCTCTTTTGATAGTTTTGCTTTCAAGTGGTTGTTTACAGTTGTGTTGTATGGACCGAAAGTCTGCTCTAATACCAAAACTGACGTAGGACAACCACACTATTTCAATGGAACAAATAAACAACAATAGAATCAAGAATAACCCTAGGAGTCAGCACCAAGCAAAACTGGAGTCGGCACTAGTGTAGAAAGAAACACACGTTTTTTTTTTTATAATTCTCAAAACTGTCTTACAATAATCAGAAAAAGTACTTAAATAGCTAACAATAAAATGCATAAAGAAAACCTAATTATTAAATGCTTGGGCTTGCTTAATCTCAAGCCCAATTACTAACAGGCTCCATCTATAAGGCCACATGTTGGGCCGTCTTCTTTTTGCTCTTCCTCCCATAATGCGCATAATTGAAGGCTTGTACCTTGTGTCCACACCAACATCAAGGGCCATTGTGAGAACTTAAAGTACCTTTTGTTGTCTTTTTTCTCTAATTTATGGTCTATTTGGACTTATAGGAACAAGGCAATAGTGAATAAAGAACCTTTATCTGCCACTAATGTGGTCAATGTATTGTAAAAGTTTGATTTCAATGTGCAGGGTAACTAACAGTTCAATATCAAAAAAAGCCTCAACAGCAGCAGGATAAGCAAGTCCACACCTTTAGAGAGTGTTCCAACAGGCAACCAACCATGTTAAAGATTCTATGAAGCAACTTTATTGCCTTTTTTTTATGAAGGATTGTTGAAGATTCTTGCTTTGGGATTTCTGCCTGTTAGTATTTTTAGAAGCAACAAAGAGGTGGCAGAGTTACCTAATAGAGAGCTTGTGCTGAAGGACATTCAGGAGTTTACAAATGTTTGGGATTGACAGGTAGACGGACGTTTTGGCAGAGCCTTGATCCCTAAGTCTTTATGAACATTAGATTGGATAACAGAAAGAGAGCTCCTAATCTTCTAATCTTTTCTTCTAGTGTTGTTTTGGTTCCTTTATTTCAATGTACCAAAAAAAGAATGGCAAGAAAAGGTTTTTGTTGGTGTTTTAAATGCAGTAGAAACCATGTGCAGGAAAGCAAGTAAAGATCAAAACTGGAAAGCTTTTACTGCCAAAGGTATTATTAATTTATTGTTTTATCCCATGTTTCCATTCAAAATTATGCTTAAGGGTTGTCCTTATTTTAGAAGTCCATAAGTGCAAGCTGATTGGTAAGAAAATGCATGACAAATTGACAGGTAATTCAAAATGAATAAACTAGAATTCTAATTCTTATATTTTTCCTTGATATCCTTTACGTATAATTTGGTTTGCTTTAATTTAAAGTATGAAAAAGGGATTTTATTTGTTTGGAACTATTAAAATGCTTTCTTATTTCTTCTTTTCGTCTAGAAATCTAGTTTTGGTTAGATCTGTCCATTAGAACTGATTTCTTTCAGCCTTACTCAATTCAGGCATGGATCAAGTGCTGGCTAAAGGGTACAGTGGCAATTTAGAAAAAACTTAAATACTTCTCAATGTCTTGTGTCTCTATTTTATGGTCTATTTGGACTTATAGGAACGTGGCAATGGTGAAGAGAGACCCTTACCCTGCCACTAGTGGTCATGTATAGTTAAAGTTTGATTTCTATGTGCAGGGTAGCTAACAGTTCAGAATAAAGGAAATCCTCGATAGTGGAAAAATAAGTCCAGACGTTTATAGAGTCTTCCAAATGGCAACCAATCCTGAAATGGGCAGGGGATTCAATTTTGTTTGTAAAAATAGAGATAGGTGCATGGTCATGACTGGTTGTTCCAGTTGGGCTGTTAAGGATTCTATGATAGTAGCTGTTATGTCTTTGTGTGAAGGATTGTTGAAGCTGCAAGCCTGCAAGCTTTGGGATTTCTCTTATCAGTATTCTTAGAAGTAATGTCGTAGCATAAACTATATTACACTACAAAAATTAGTTGTCATGTTCAAATTGGTAAAAAAAAAAAAGATTTTAAAAAATCAAAGTTGGTTGGAGAGAATTAGTCCCATGTATCTTTTAGAACTTTGCTCCCAGATTTCATATATTAGTCTATCAAGAATTCAAGATTATCTACCTTTTTTAAACAAAATAAATTCTTATCTTATATAGTTGAATAATTTTCGGTCAAAATTTAAACACTTTTAACTCCTACTTTGTTTATATAATTGAGTTGTTGACTTTACTAGAAACACTATTTTTATCATGAACAACTGAATGCTTGGCTCTAACATGATCATGATTATAGAAAACAATGGAAGAATCCATGAAAATCATGCAGAAATACAAGATTATCTTGGCTTACCATTAGGGGTTCTTATTGATAAATCTCTAGTAAAAGTTAGCAACAATGGTTTATGGATGCATGATTTACTACAAGAAATGGGCAAGAACATAGTTTATCAAGAGTTCCTTTTTTTTTTTTTTTACAAGATAGAATTTATACTCTAACCTAATCTAAGTGTATATGTGTGTGAAACTCCCTCTTGGAGACTTAAACCCCGGTCCTTAGCCCTCACACCCCACAAGCATTTATATTGGTGGAGTTACCACCACAACAAGGGTGCGCGTGGTAGTTTATCAAGAGTTCCTTAAAGAGCCTAAAAGGTGTAGTAGATTGTGGTTATATATTTGAGACATTAATAATGTTCGTACAAAAAATATGGTAAGAGTTTATTTTGAAAACTTTAAAATGTAACTTTTATATTATTCAATTGACTTTAGTATGGTTTTGGTAATCTTACATTTTGCAATTACTAATCCTTTTGTTCATAATTTTGAACAAAAACAATTTAAGGGCTAGTCTTAAAGTTGCTGGAACCAAAATAGGCATATTGGAACCCTGAATCCTTTTTTAAAAGAATAATGCTAGAGATACAAATTTTTTTACAAAAAAAAAATTTACAAACTGCTGATGTGGCGAGTAGTTATTGGTAAATGAAAAAGTGATGTTAATGATGGACCAAGATAAAAACCAATAAAAAGTTGACCACATCAGCAGTTTGTAAAAAGTAGTTTGTGTATGTAGCATTACTCCTTTTAAAATATATCATCTTAAATTGCTCATAATTGATCATGTTCACTTTTTGTATGATCCCCAAACATCTTCCTAATGGCTTAAGTTTTCTCGATCGGAGTGGATACCCTTCAAAATCTTTTCCATCAAGTTTCCAGCTATAGTACCTTTTTTTATTTTTTATTTTTATTTTTTATTTTAAAGAAACAACCAAAGTACTTTAGGTAGCCTTGAGCATCAGCATCAGATGTTCTAAAAATATATATATATATATATATCTATCTATTTTCATATATATATATATAAAACTATTTTATCTATTTTAAGACACCCCTTTACAATATCTCATACATTAGAACTCTTATTTTAAGACATCACCCATTAAAATAAGTTAAAAATTCCCAATCTTTAATTAAAAACAAAAACAAAAAAACCCCAAAGCAACAACGTCCCACCCAACAACCTACTGCTTCTGCTGAATCCACCCATCCACCACTGATCCATCCATCAAAACCACAAGCTCCATCCATCGGAATCCACAAGCTAACCCACTCACATCCTAGCCCACCACCATAGATCCGCCCATCTGAACCCACCCCCACTGAACCACCAGCCATCTGAACCCAACCATCACCATTTGAACCTTCCCATGCCAAACCTGATATCATCCAATTTTGTAACGGAAATTGTAGCGTGGCTAAGGTTGTCGTTCCATCGAGAAAAGAAAACAAGAACACGTTAAAAGCACCAATAATATGTTGAAAAATATAAGTAATGTAAAAAATTTCCTAGATTAGTTGAATTAGATCACAAATGAAAGCTCTAGAGATTAATTTCATACCTCTCTCTTTCCTTTTTTTTTTTTTTTTTTTTTTTTTTTTTTTTTTTGCGTTGATTCCCCGTAAAAACAAAACAAATAAGCAAATAAAATTTTCAACTAAATAGAAAAACCCTAACATTGATTTGATTTCTTGACGGTAGTGACTGGAGAATGAGTCAATTTGGTCCAAAAATTACTAATGGCAAGTGCCAATGATATATATATATATATATATATATATTTATATTAATTATAAAATCAGATATACCTCATCATTGTTTGTTGTTTGAAAAAGAAAAGTATAGGATCAGATTATTCCTCATATGAATCCTGTTTTAATTTTTTAACAATTATCTAAAATACTGTTTTCACATAATTAAAAAATTAAAAACAAAAAACAGACATGGAACCCATTGCCTTACCCATTACGTTTAGCAGTTTAGGGTTCATGGAGAAAGAAATATCAAGATAACAGAGATGGATTGCAAAACTATATATATATATATATATATATATATAATTTTTTTTCAAGGATCTGATAAGCAAAAGATGGATTGCAAAATACTTACCATGTGTATGAGGGTGTGTGGTAAATCTTGAAGCCATAATTGGGTGATGCTACAGAGTGTTTAGGGCTTCCTATGTTTAGAGAGAGAAAGTTTGCAGGAATGGTTAGTTTATTTTTTATACTTGGGAGAGGGATAGGTTTGCTAGGGTTTTAAGGTGGGAAGAAAGGAGTTATAACGTGAGTCTCTCCCTTTTCTTTTTTGAATCCTAACGTGAGTCCTTTTAATGATTATAGTCTAATTAATGAATATTTGAGTCTAAAAAAAATATAAATTAAAAATGCTAATATCGAAAATTGTGGAGAGGTTAACCGAAAGTCAAACGCTTCGGTTATATATATATATATATATATTGATAATATAGTATAAATTTTGAAATACTTCTAAGATTTCCTTTAAAATTTATTCTTTAATGAACTTGAACTATTTTTAATGAATTTTAGATTTTTTTTTTTTTTTTAAAATGATACTTGAAAGTTGAAACAAAATCTAAAATGGACTTGAAGTCTCTTGAAACATTCGATATAAAAATTGAAAATATAATGTAACACTATAAAATCTATTAAAACAATTGATTCAAAGTGGGTTCTAGTTAGCTCAACTGGTAAAATCTCTGATGACTCTATAAGAGATCTGGGTTTCAATCCCCGCCTACACCAAAAGCTGATTGGTGTTTGGGTTCGATGATAATGAGCTATCATCCGGAGCGGACGTGGACGCCATAGGTTGAAACGCTCTAGAAATTTGTTGTAATTTTGAAATTTATTGAAATACTTGGTACAAAAATTAAGGACAAAACTTATGTCAACTTAGGTGTACTAGCTGCATATTTCGACGCGTGAAAAGGGCTTTTAATGGTGCTGCGCATGGGCTCGCCCAGCTTGCAAAATGGAACAATGTTAGTCATGTATGGAAGGATGATTTTCCTTTGTTTTTAGTTTCCCTGCTTCGGTCAAGCTCTAACTGATGGGTGTGTGTGTTAAGCTTTGTTGTATTCCTTTGAGTTAATGATATCTCAATTCCCTTTCAAAAAAAAAAAAAAAAAAAAAAACATACTTCCTCCCATGTGAAAAAAGCCACGTAACTGAATCTTAAGAGGAGAACCTAAAGAACAACACTTAAGTATTATATCTAAATTTTGCCCTAAAATTAAAGTAGAACTTCATCGATGCAAGAGATTTCACTTTCTTGAATTTCCACTTCCACTCTTTTGTACTTTAAAGTGATTTTAAAAGAAAGTAATAACTACTTAACACAAATCTAATATAGACTTGAAATCTCCAGAAACATTAATACAAAAATTGAAATACATTGTAACTTTGAAACCTAAAATTAAAAAAAATTTAAGAAAAACCCTTGGATATTAATGGCCAGAAACCCGTAGCTTTTAATATTGTAATTCTTCTACTGTTGTACGAAAATAAATTCTAGAGCCACAAAATAAAATAAATATACATTCATCTTTTCCCTAACCCTCCCAATCATTTCAATAAAATCAAATCATTTACATCCCCACAAACGACAATTCACACGCAAATATAGACCATCGTCAAAAGACACTCTTCCTTACTACCTTAAGAATTTAAAATTAAATCCAACTCCATGCTAACGCAAAAACATCTGCTTAATAGCGAGAGATAAAAGATACCTGTAAAAAAGGGAAAAGGGGGAAAGAAACTTCCTAATAACAATCCATTCAAAAAAAAATCCTAATATCCACAACTTAAAACTCACATAAATAAAACAAAAAAAAAAAAAAAAAAAAAAAAAAAAAAAATACTAAGAGAGACTTCACATAAATATATCCAATTTCCAGCATAATCCAATTCATTTCAAAACAGAATTAAACCAAAAACCCCAAGAAACACTATCACAAAGCAGCAAAAGCCATACAAACGAAAATAATTTCGATAAGTTTGAGATTCAAAAAGACAAAAAAAGAAAGATAAGAAACCCAAGTAAGTATTCAACTAAAGGATGAATGTTCAATTTGAATTTGTGTGTAGTGGGAGAGAGGAAGTTTATCTAAAATCAAGGATTTTGAAAATTAGTAAATATGACTTATATGTTCCCAGTGCTCAATTTGTTAAGTTTTTAATTGTAAAGTGTGTGAGGGCAATTTGGGATAGTTAAAAATTCTAGTTCAAATAAGGAATTTTGTTATTAGTAATCAATTCTATCTATAAGAGGGTTCCTCTCTTTAAACTAGACTTACATGTGGTTCAAAAATACACTCATTAATGAAAGGTAACTTCTTTTATAAATAGGGTCATAAATGTCAAATAACAAATTTCATTTTGAATTCAAAAAGAGAACTCCTATAATTTAGGATTTTCCCCCCTTCATATTCATCCTTTTATTCCCTAAAATTTAGCCTTTTTAATTCATTTTTCATCTAAATTAAAGTAAAACACCCCAATTTAAAAAATAAAATAAGAAAGAAAATCCTAAAATTTAGCATTCTTTCCCCTCACGTTCATCTAATTTTTTCTACCCAAACTTTTCTCTATATCACCACACCACTTTCAAACACTAGTTTCAAAAAAGAAATTACAATTATGGCTTATTTCTAAAGTTTATCATTTTTATTTATTTAAAAAATAAAAATATATATTTCGAAATTATAATAGATGCAACTTATTAACCTTTACCCAAAAAAAATATAAGAGTTTTTGAGCACCTGCAAGGCTAGTATAATATAGATGGATATAAAAGAAAATTTGGAGTTTTGTTTAATTTTGTTTGTAGTGTAATGGGGCTAATATTACATTGGTACTCCTAGAGATAGAAGCATATGCATGGTCAAATAAGGATTATATGTTTTGTTCTTTTTTATTTTAATAATTATAAAAACCTAATGGGTTGTAGTTAGGTTCTTATCCTTAAAAGATACATAGCGCAAATAATTATGAGTTTTTTATTTTTTTTTCCTTTTTAATCTCATTCCTTTTTTTAATAACCATTTTAATCTTACTCTTACTCCAACTAATCCCATTTACTATATATGTACCAGTTTAGGTTGTACGGGCAAGTCATGTACTACCGCTTGAGTGATAAAATTATAAATTGCAAGTTGTTACTGGTTTTAAACTGAGCCCATTATTGATATCATTTTTTTATCCATCAATTATAGTTTGTTATCTAAAATTTGTTGTGAAATTAATTTGCAAATATTGTGGACTTAAAATTCTTTTTATTTTATTTTGATCTATAAGAAATTGAGATCTCGACAATTATGAAAATATGTGACAAAAATTAGAGGTGGCAATTCGTGTTCGCGTCATTGTTATGAATACCGTTTCGGCACCCGTTTCGGTTTGTTCATTAGAATGGAATATTTCGGTACCGGTCAATTTCGAGTACCGTTTCGAAAATCGTTTCGGAATTACTGCTAAAATATATATTTATATATTATTATTACTATTATATAAAATAATAAATTTAATATAGTTTTCTATTAAAAGAAGTGGGATTATTATTTTAAAAAAAGATTTATTTATTGTTTTTTTTTTTATAAATAAAACTCACATTTTGTATAATTAAATACAAGTGAGCTTCCAAGAAGCTTCCTGTGGACTACTTTTTCAATTTCTCCCATTTCCCAACCCACCCACGTGACTAGTGTTGCTTCTTACTAACTATTTTTTCAGTCTTCCCCATTTCCCAACCCACCCATGTGACTAGTGACAAAACTATTAGAGCATCCACAACCGAAAATCTCATCCTATCTTATTTTACCATTTCAAAAAGCTACTTTATCACTTATACCATACCATTTTTCAATATCCCAACATCCCAAAACTCTATTTTTTTCCCATTTTATTTAAATATTCTTTTTTAATCTTTTTTTACTATTTCTCTTTTTCTCTTTCTTTTCCTTTCTCCCTCAGCACCGGCTTCAACCTCTAGCAAACCCATACCCAGCAAAATCACAACAAAAAATCACCCAAATCAAACAAGCACCAGAAATCCACCTGCCACCCCAGCAAAATCACAGCAAAAAATCACAACAAATCTAAAAATCCATACCAAAATCACAACAAAAAATCACCACCTGCCACCCAGCAAAATCACAACAAAAAATCCATACCAAAATCACCCAAATCGAATAAGTAAATCACAACAAATCTAAAACACAGAACCCAGATCGCAACCTAGATCACAACCCAGACCTCTTCCTTTAGTTATCGGTCAAAAAAAAAAAAAAAACCAACACACACATAACCCAGATCGCAGCCCAGAAGAACCGACAGCGCAACCCAGATTCTCCACTTCAGCAACACAACCCAGATTGCAACTCACTCTCAACCCGGATCGCAACCACTTTGGGCGGCGCTTTTTGACCCGAATCAAGTCGGAGCTCTCTAACATCTGCCACGAAACCCTCAAGCTACTTGACACTAGACTCATCCCCTCCGGCGACTCCAAGGTCTTCTACCTCAAGCACGAGCACAAAGAGAGAGAGACGAGAGAAGTCAGAAAGAGGGAGAGAGACGAAATACTCAGATGCTGAGAGAAATTTTGACACAGAGGAGAGAGAAAAATAAAAGGAGTAAAATATATTATTCTGGTTTGGCATAGCGCTACAGTGCCATCTTACATGTAAGATGGCACTGTTGCATTATGCCAAAAAAATTTGGCATTTACCAGTTTAGCTATCCAATTGCTGAGCATATTTTGGGCTTAAATGCCAAATAGCCTTTACATTTACCATTTGACCAGCCCACTGCGGATGCTCTTAGCTGCTCAAATGCTATATCTTTCATTATTGTTACTTTTCATGCGCCATTTCACCTTCTGAGCTTATTTTCTCCTCTTCTCATCTTCTTCTTCTCCCTTTTTGTTTTGCAAGTCACACTTTTTTTTGCTTCATCTTGCTCTTCAATTTTCTTTTCAACTTCTCTGTCTTGGTTGAGAGGGTCAGATAATGAGAGATGATAGAGAGACAAGGAGCTACAAGTGTGAAAATGAGATATAGATGAGAGAATGAGAAGGATTTTTGGTGATCTAGCAAAAAAGATGCCGATCAAGTTCAGAAATGGAAAATAAGAAGACAAAATTTATACCAGCCGAAAAATGAATTTTGGCTGAAATTGACCGGAACGCCCAGAACGGGCCGAAATGGGATGGAATTTAATCCGAGGTGGAATGGAGGGTATTACCATTCCGTTTTACACACCGATATGAGAAATTTCGGCCGTTTCGGTCGAAACGGAACGGAATCCATAACACTGGTTCGCGTGTCGGGTTCGTGTCGTGTCAACTCATGAGTATCCAACTATAGAAAATCAACACTAACCCGACATGTTTATTAAATAGGTCAAGATTCTTCAACCCTAACACGACTCATTTATTAAACGAGTCAGTCGATTTTGAAATCCGAACCAGACCGTACGGTCCGACCGGGTTAACTGAAACCCACCCCTTGAGACGGTTCTTTAACTTCCAAAATCCGTTCTACACAAAAAAACCCAGTGGACCGTGCGAACCTCGGTTGAACCGCCGGGTTTTGAGAACCGTGAACAGGTCTCACGGTTTAGGCCTAAGCTCTTTTAAAAGAAAAAGAAGAAGAAGAAGAAGATGAAGAACAGAAGAAGATTAAAGATGACGCCGAGAACAAGGATTAAAAGAAAGGACCCAGTCGTTTTGCTGCGGAGTAGACTCTTTGCTGGCTGTTGATGGCTACCATTGACTAGCAAAAGCTGAAAAGCTTCCATGCGGCTGGCAAAAACTGAAAAACTGAGTTTTGAACTAGCCTAACTTTGGGTGTTTCAAGAGAGAAAAGAAGGATTTGAGAAGCGGATGTTAACAAGAGAAGAGATAAAAGTGAGATTTGAAAGCTCTGGGTTCCGGACAGTGGACTTGTGGTTGTGAATTTTTGGGATTTTTTTTTTTATTTACTTAAAGCTTGCACGCCACACGAGATTGAAAAAAGAAGTTCTGGACCTCCTCACCTCCTACGTGTTGTTGACTCGTTTCTTAGTTAATTTAGTTAATAGTCTAATTCTTAAATCTACAAAGTACAAACCCACCAATTTGTACATTAATTTATTAAATTTATTTATTGCTTTATAAGATTGTCCGATAAATGTAAGATTTACACTATAAAATTAAACAAATACACACAATATTATATACATCTATAACAAAAAAAATATATAACATTATACACGCTAATGTACCCACCGTTCAAGTTACTACTCTTTTTAAAAAAAAATTAATTTCATGCGAAAATGTCTATTAAATTTTTTATTGGGTTTCATAAATTAATTTAATGTGAAATTTCTATTAGATCTCTATATTTATTTGGATTTTTTATGTAATTTTTCAATTTTTACTAATTTAATATATTTATTTATATTTTAAATAATTAGTAAATTAATTATGATGTCATCACGGTTCGACCTTGGTCCAACCTCAAAAACCTTGAACCTCATCCTTTTATGGTTCATTGAACGGTCCGGGTTTCAAAACCTTGGTGTCGACCTGTTTATTAAATATTTTCAAAATGAAAAGAAAAAAAAATTTATGAAAAAAAAAGTTCTAATTTAAAATTTAGAATTAATGAGTAATTACATCACAAATAGTCATTCAAAACTAAAGCATATCTCAATACCACAAATGATCAATCACTATATGTTAAAGAAAATAAACCACAACAACAAATAAGTTTATATATCTAGGGTTTATATATTGGTAAAATGTCATTTAATTAAACGGGCCAAACAGGTCAAATGGGTTCCATATGTTGAACACTAACCTAACCCATTTATTAAATAAGTCAGTTGTGTCAATCCAAATATGACACGAACCCATTAAGACTTAATCTATAACCTGCTAATTTCGTGTCGTGTCGTGTCGGGTTCGTAGATCATGTCCAATTTTGCCACTCCTAACAAAAACAAGATGTTACAACATTTTCACAATACTTTTGTTGAGAGTTTTAAGACAATATTGGTGTAATTGTTTGTTGAGAGTTTTAAGGAAATAATTGAGACATTTACATAACTGCATATAAATGAATTGAAAGATGATGGTTGTGTTATGATCCTAGTGTCTCATATTGTTTAAGTAAGTTTAAACATGTTTTTATAAGCTCTTGGGTGCCCTTCCCTTGCAAGCCGATTTTCAAGAGTGAGTTCTATCCATGAGTTTGTAACAGTTGGTATCAGAGCTAAAGTATCAATGAAATTAGCATAAATTATGAATGCTTAGGCTTATTTTTTAACAATTCATGTCCAAGGCTTTTCAAAATAAATTATATATTTATTAAAAAATAAATTATGATATTTCTTAGAGTGTGTGTTGCTTACAAATGACATAATATTTATAAAAGAGACCATGTATAAATAAGTAAACAATCAAATTTTAATGTATATTTCCAAATTGAAATAAAGTGTCAACCACAATTGATAATAAATTATAAAATTAATTTTCCGGATTGTAAATTTATTATATGTTTTTATTTTTTGTCAAATGAGTTATCCAATAAGCCATGTGTAATTTTGTTTTTATGTTTTGGGATGTTGATATTGTGTATAAATAAAAAATTTGTATTTGTTTTGCTTATCTTTGTGCTATTTTGTTTTGGCTAGTAATGTTGGGATTTCTATAATTTTAAAATTATTGAACAAGTATCAATTTGTTGCATAACTTTTCAAATGGCAAATACATGTTGTTTTCTTTAAAAAGAAAAAATTCATGTGAAAATACGGGTTAACCCAACTTGACCCGCAACCTGATTGACCCTAACCCGATTTTAAGCTTAAAATAACCCACTTTTTACTCGACACTGTTTTAACCTGCAAACTATAAATCGAACCCAAACCCGACACGACTTGCCTGTTTGCTACATCTAGTCATGGACTTTATTAAAATGATTCTATTTCATTTGTTCTACTTCCAAAAAATATATATCATAGACATAGTACATCAACTCACAAAATATCATATATGCTTAACAGTAATCTAAAATAGTGGGGTGGAATATATATTTGCCTTGTGGGCAAAGGATAAACTACTTAGCCAGGGTGAAAAGCCCTTAAATTACCTAGTAATTGGTTCTGGCAGGTGAGGACAATTGGCTGCTGATTAACAATGACGGTTGTTGAAAAGGTGCAACTAATATAATGAAGTTTTCCTATCTCATTCAAAAAAATTTTAAAAATGGGATGGAATAATAATGTAAAGTGTACCTGTAACGGCAAAATTGCTCCTAGGAGGGGACTGATACCTCTTTCTTTGATAAGGATCTTTTTGATTGGTTAGAGGAGAACGGACGGCAAAGAAAATTCTGCCACCCCCTATCCAAATCCCGTGGCAGTATGTCTTTCTTTTTGCCATATGGCTGATCAGGCTCAAGAGAAACCTGCTGGTGTTCTACAACCAAGCCACTCACTCGACTCTTGGTACTGAAATTATTAACAGGTCCTCTGAATATGTGCTGTGTGCCCTTTCCCTTAATAACCCGCCAAGACAAATCAATAAAATCGTCAGGTGGGAGAAACCAAGCAGTGGTTGGGTTAAGTTCAAACACAGATGGGTCATCCCTAGGTAACCCAGGACCTGCGGGTGGTGGGGATGTTGTGTTGGGAGGTGCCCGACACATAATAAAGGTCCAGCCCATGTAGAATATGTGCCCAAGATAATGAGCTTGCCATGCAAGCATTGATGGAATTCTACTTCAATTCCTAGAATCCTACTCCGAATGTAAGTAGGAGTTGTGTTTAATAATTAATACTTGTAAGAACTCAAATCATGACAGGTATTCATATTATGCTAAGAAAAGAAGTCTAAGCACAAAGAGAAAAAAGCATGTGGGTGTGCCGCATATTGAATAGAAGAAAAGAAAGAGGAAGCCGCACAAAGAGAAAAAAGAGAGTAGCCAAGAGGGAGCCACTTAGAGAAAAAGAAAGACAGCCAAGAAAGAGAGTTGTGCATGGAGAAGAAAATAGAAAGGCGAGTACAAAGTGTTGTTGCCTTTGAGAGAGTTAATTAGTGTGTGTGAGAGCAAAAAAAAAAAAAAGATTTTTCTTTAACCGTGAGATGTGATAGGCTAAGAATGTATTGACCCCTTGTGATGAATTAACCAATTAATTAGCCGAGTTGATTAATTAATCAGATTAACATACAATATGCGTGGCAGCACAAACAAATTACCAATTAAACTAAATATGCAATGGGAAACAAATTGACACGATGATTTGTTTACGAATGGGGAAAACCTACACAGCAAAAACCCCACTGGGTGATTTTAAGGTCACCACTCCCGAGAATCCACTATTATCAAAACAAGCGGTTACAAGTAAAGGAATCCCAGTACCTTATACCAACCTACAATTGAACCCTTACCCCAATACCCAATTGGACTTGTTCTGTAGTGAAAATCTTTCATTTTCAATGCACGGCTCCCAATACGTGACTAACCAATAGATGCGCGGATCCCAGTACGCGACTTAATCACCAACTAGAGAAAGATGTTGGTTGCTAAGTTCTTCAATTCATCAAAAGTAGCAAATAATTTTGCGTGTTGTGTGTGAAAAACATCCCAAGATTGCATAAGTGTGTTCATGTTATGACAATTTGAGATATGAGAAAATTACTTTAACTCACACACAATCATACTATTTGATGGGGACTATCACCTTCGAGGTACATCCTATAACTCTCACATCTCCTAGAATGCATGCTTGCAATCATATATAAAGCATTTGATTCTTTTTGCTTTTTTTTTTTTTTTTTTTTTTTTCTTTTCATATTTTCTTTTTAAGCAAACCATGCATGGGCATATAAGAGATAGAAAAGAAATACCCAATTCTGTTAAGCATTTTGACATTCCACTTTTGCTATGCCGAAGCATACAAATGTCATTTCATGATTGGTGGGCAACAGTGGTGAGATGGTTATTTATGCATTTCTCTTTGAATTTTCTAATTCTTCCTATCAAAAAAAGTGATACGAGTGTTAAGTACAAGAGATTATTTAATCTTACTCATCATAAAAACAAGCCACAGAGCTCACTTGCATAGAGATGCTCATCTAAGCCATTGTTATTAATACCGTTTCGGACCCTGTTTCGGTTTTTCTAGTAGAATGGAATATTTCGGTACCGGCCGATTTCGGCGTACCGTTTCAGGGTATTCAGGGTTCTTAAAAAATAATTTTTATATATTCTTGTTGAACATAAAATTGTCAATTCTAATAAATAAATAACTAAATATCAAATAATACAAATCATTTAGTCTTAACTCTTAAGTCTTAAACATCAATATAACATCAATTTAACATCACACAATAAGAAGATTTACAAGACAATAACTAAATATCAAAAAATACAAGATTTACTCCTCCTCCTCATCATCATCCATGAGAGAAGGATCAAATTCATCATCAAAAGAACTCCCAAGAACTACCAGCACCCATTGGACCTTTACTCTTTTTTTTTTTTCTTTTTTAATAATAGGCCAAATCCGATACCGGCTGAAATTTGCATCTCGGCCGGAATTGACCGAAATGACTAGAATGGCCCGGAACGGCCCGAAATTTGACCCAAGGTGGAATGTGGGGTGTTCCGGTACCGGTTTGCATACTGGTAAGAAAAATTCCGGCCGTTCCGATCGGAACAGAACGAAATCAATAACAATGATCTAAGCTACAAAAGATACAAATTTTAGAAAACTTTGTTTCCATGGCCATCGAAGGTACACAAGTACCAATGTACACAAACACATACTGTTTTTGTATTTTTTTTTTCTTCTGATTTTTCAAATTTTTGTTTTAAATTTTTATAGGAAAAAAAAAATAAAGCAAAATTGAAAAATAAACAAACAAAAACATGTTAAACAAAGTAATGCATAAAACTAGACTAACTCAAAACACGAAAGCAAAACACATAAGTAATGCAAAAACAAAAACAAGAAGGGAAGAGAGAGAAAAAGTGATAGAATCACTTGGAACCTTTTTCCTTCCACACCTTGGAAGAACCTTTTTGTTTAGTAAACCCTTGATCCGGCGATGAGGGGAAAGAATTGAAACCGTTCAAGTTCGAAAGGAACATGAGGGCTTTGAGAAGATCTCGAAGAGGAGCAAAGGAAGATGGAAACTGATTCTAGTTTCCTGATGTGATTATGTTGTTGCTCTGTTGAGTGGCTAACCACTTGTAGCAATTAGGTCGAGTATGTCCAGCTGTGCCACAGTGATGACAGAAATGCTACTTTATCTGTTTGGGCTTTTGAGTATTTCCCTTCTTAGCCCTAGGGTTCTTAATCTCTTTCTTATCAACCTTAGGGGGTGATCCTAAGATAGATTTACCCTTGTCTATATTCGTACTAGCTAATTCATTTTTAACATCATTGTTCTCAGTTTCAACATTATTAGCAGGAGGAAAAAAAAAAACAGTGGTACTAGTAGAAGCAATACTAGGAGAAGAGAAATCATACCCTAAACCGGTTCGATCAAAAGCATATTTTTGAAGATTAAGCATCTCATCGAGCTTCACACTAGAAGTCCTCTCTAACTGAGCTCTGACTTAGAATAGTTCTGTTTCAAGCTTCTTGGTCTTCTCAGCCAAGAAATTATTCTTAAATCTCAGTGCTTCAATGGTTTGATTTGCTTCATCAAACTTTGTGGATATTTCTTCTCATTCAAGCTCCACTTCACTAAGCTTCTTGGTGGTCAACATATATAGCTTCTCATGCTTTTCTGAGGCCTTGTATAGCTTTGCATAGGCTATGTGGATGTCATCTTGCTCATCCATCTTTTCAAACTTAGACTCCACCAATTCTTTTTCTTCATCCACATCTTCAATAATCCCTTTATAGTGGCAGTGAAGGCATTTAGGATTCCATCATCCTCATTATTGAAGTCATCCTCAGGCTCAGTGTTGCTCAAGGTAGCAGCAAGTGCCTTACTTTTTCCGATGGTCTTGAGATAAGTAAGGCATTCTTGTTTCATGTGACCGAATCCTTGACACCCAAAGCACTTTAGTTCTGAAGGTACAATGTATTGACCGCCATCCCTAGCATCCTTCTTCCCTTTGTCTTGACTCTTGAATTATGAAGAACTGGATTGCTTCGGTCCATGTCAAATCCTTTCGCGTTGGCATTCTTCATAAACTTCTTGAACTGCCTCGTGATATAGGATTTCATCTTAGAATCTTCATCGTCTGAAGACTCATCAGTGTCACTACTCTTGGCTTTCAAAGCCATGCTCTTGCACTTGCTTGATTTCCCTATCCTCATCAAACCCAACTCATAGGTCTGTAGATTTCCAACTAGCTCAGTCAAAGGAATTTTTTTGATGTCCTTTGATTCCTCAATGGCACTGATCTTGGAACGGAATCTCTCGAGTAGAGATTTGAGCACCTTTCGAACAATCTTGGGTTCAGGAATGGTTTGCCCAAGATTAAAAGCTGAGTTCACTATGTCCTTGAGCTTGGCAAAGAACTCATCAAATGACTCATCCTCCTCCATCTTGATCTCTTCAAAGCTTGTAGTGAGTCTCTAAAGCTTTGAATCCTTGACAGCCTTGGTTCCCTTATAGGTTGTCTAGAGGATGGCCCATGCTTACTTCGCAGTTTCAGTGGAGGATATTTTCTTGAACTCCTCATTTTTTACTGCATTGAATAAAGCATTCAATGCCCTACTGTTGAAGTTTGCCGCCTTGATCTTAGCATCATTCTAGTCGGCTAGTGCTTCCGTAGGCTTAGTCCAGCCTATCTCCATAACTTGCCACACTTTCTCATCAAGGGACTGCAAGAAAGCTCTCATGCGTACTTTCCAGTATGCATAGTTAGTGTCATCAAATAAAAGAGGTATAATATGATATTGTCCTCTATCCATGACAAACAAGGGTCAATGGATCACATAGCAAAGATTAAAACTTAATCAGAGTGTGCCTGCTCTGATACTACTTGATAGGCTAAGAATGTATTGACCCCTTGTGATGAATTAACCAATTAATTAGCTGAGTTGATTAATTAATCAGATTAACATACAATATGCGTGGCAGCACTAACAAATCACTAATTAAACTAAATATATAGTGGAAAATAAATTAATACGGTGATTTGTTTATGAATGGGGAAAACCTACACGGCAAAAACTCTACTGAGTGATTTTAAAGTCACCACTCCCGAGAATCCACTATTATCAAAACAAGCGGTTACAAGTAAAGGAATCTCAGTACCTTATACCAACCTATAGTTGAATCCTTATCACAATACTCAATTGGACTTGTTCTGTACTGACAATCTCTCTTTTTCAATGCACGGCTTTTAGTATGTGACTAACCAATAGATACGCGGATCCCAGTATGCGACTTAATCACCAACTAGAGAAAGATATTGGCTGCTAAGTTCTTTAGTTCATCATACGATGAAGATCAAGAAGCTCCTTGGTCACAAAACCCTACGGTGTACAAACACAGCAGCTTCTTCAAGAGAAAGATGAACTAGGGCAAATTCTATCTCCAGTCACAATTTGTATGAACACAACTTTGCTTTACACTTGCGCCACCTTTGACGATCCTTAAAATAATCCTTATATATGTTTAGGGTTGTGAGAAAAGAAAGCCTAAACACATACTCACAAATTAGAGTGAAATTAGCTCTGAAAAACTGAATTTCATAAACCTTGACAGATAGGGTATCTATCAAGCTAGCTGTCGAGCTTCAGGCTTTAGCACCTTTTAAACCTCGATAGATGCTAGCTGTCGAGTTTTAAAATCCAACACTTTCTCACCTGTTTCTTGGACAGACTTGCATAAATTTAACACTTGAACTTGAAACCTTGTTCCTTAAAGTATTAAACACATCCTAGATCTACCAAATTACAAGTAAAGTACGTTTTGTCAAAGGATTAGCCAATTACATAAAATATTGACATATGTTCATAACATTGAATCACATATGTCCTAACAAGACATACACAATAATTGTTATAATTGATTTGATAATAGTGAATTGATTCGAAGTTTGTCTCGTGGTTTTTCCTTCAAAGAGAAAGGGTTTTCCACGTAAATATTTTGTATTCTTGTGTGATTATTATTTTGAATTGCTAATATTATTGATAATATTATTTGGTACCTAACATGTTGTTCGTGATGAAAGTGGGAATTGGGCGATTGGGTTCTCTAGAAAAATAGGCAGAACCTCGGGAGAATGGGCAGACTAACAACGTAAAGGCCAAGTATATAGTAAGTTAGGCAAAGTTGTGAAGAATTAAGAAAAATAGCATCTTGAGTTTTAGAAACTCGAGATCCATATTTAAACTCGAGTCTTAAAGACTCGCTTTGCGAGTGTTGTTGGACTGAAAATGCCACATGGATCTCGAGTTTTTGAAAATCGAGTTCCATGCAAAAAAATTTTTTATTTTGATCGCCCATATAGTGGCATTTTTAAGTCTTATGGTGACGTTTTAAAACCCTATAGTGGCATTCTCCTGCAAATTTTTTTTATAAGTGTTCAATACCAGGTTCAGGGAGCCCTATAGTGCCGTTTTTAAGCCCTATAGTGACGTTTTTAAGCCCTATAGCGGCGTTTTCCTGTAAAAAAATTTTATAACTCCATTTTTAAACCCTATAGTAACATTTTTAAGCTCTATAGCGGCGTTTACGGAACTCGAGTCTTTAAAACTCGATTTCCACGTGGATTTTTTTCCACATCACACTTATCCGCTTACAAATCGAGACTTAAAAACTCGATTTTTATCTTGGAACTCGAGTTTTAGACACTCAAGATGCTAGTTTTCTACATTCTTTTGAAATGTGACACCTAACTAAAATTTTTAATATTTGTTGTTATTTAGAAAAAAAATTCCAGAACCTCTAGCTTTATGTTTGTACCGTGGGCCTTATGAGATGGGATAAATATTTGTTTATCAAAAAACCTTCTTGCTGTTGAAGCAAAGTTAGATGCTAAGATTATTATTGATGCTCTAACCGACCCACACCTGACTTATTTAAATGATTCCCCTCTCATGGAGGATTGCAGGCAGCTAGCCCATTGATTCAACCAAATCAGCTTTAAATGTTACTACCGTGAGGCAAACAGGTGTGCGAATAGTCTTGCTAGGAAGGGTGCCTCCCAGGCAGTAGATTTTCTTATTTTTAACAGTCCGCCTGTGGACTCTAATTTTACTTTTGTTTCAAATTTGAATGGTTTATACTTAGTCAGGCGCTGTCCAGAACTGTTTAATATTGTTCTACCGTAGTTTTCTAGAATGAAATTCCTTTTCTACCAAAAAAAAAAAAAAGGTGAGAGTTGGGGTTGGACGTATCGTTTTTCTTTTTAATTTTGCCATATAACATTTTTCACCAGTCATTTTGGTAGTAGTATATTTGATAAACATTTTATCTTTTTACATTAATTTGATAAAAAAAAATTTTAATAATTTTTTTTGTGTCACTATGATTCATCTTTATTATCATCAAGTCAAGAAGCTAATTAGTTTTTGTAGGTGGGGTTTGAACTAATTATTGAGTTGACTTGAACATATTAAAAAAAATTCAGGTGAGCTATCTATAACTCACTAAAGCTCTTGACATTTGATAAAAAATTTTAAATAGGCAAGTTTCGAGCAAGTAGGTATTTTTTAGCAGAAGTCAACATCAATCACTACGGTGACAAAATAAAAATTCAACTTAAAAAAAAAAATTGTGGTAGTATATTGTAATTGGTTTTTTTTTTATTAAATTTTAATTGGTGTATTTTATGCAATAATAGATTTTTTTAAGTTCTTAGTGTAACTACATTGAACCATCGTGGAGTTTTTATAATTTTACTTATCAAATGAGTTGCTTTGATTTTGTCATGTCATCAATAATTGTTTTTTATTTTTTATATTTCAATAGTTGAGAGTATCACTGAGTATGAGGTTTGAACCCTAAATGTTTCCCTTGAAAGTGTCATTTAGTTGAAATACAAAACTCTTGACATGTCATTAATAATTCAAATAGATACAAAATAGGGATGGTCAATATTTGTGTAAATGTTGAAGATGTATCAAAATTGAATTAAATAAATATAGGAATAAAACTAAACGGATTTGGAAGATCATAAAGGAACATAATACCAAACTTTCCCTTCAATCAATTTTTTATTTTTTGTGTGAATATATTTTCAATTATTTGTTGATGATTGATTTAGACTCAAAACGTTAAATGAAAAACCAAATAGAGAAGTTATTTATTTATTTTGGATAGATACGATAGAATTTATTTATTTATTTTGGATAGATACAATAAAAAAAAAAAATTTGTTTCTCAAAAAAAAAAAAAAAAATACAATAAAATTTCAATCTATAATAGAGTAGTTATTTATTTTATAATGATTGCTTTTTATTACCAGACTAAGACATTAATCAATTTTTGTCTAACCCAAATCTCTTTTTTAATAATAAGAGACTTTATTCGCTTTAATATTAGTATTGATAGTAATTTATATATTAGTAAAAGTTGAAACATAGCATTTAATGTCTAAAGTTGAAGTGCAGTAATTTATGTTGCTACGTTCCCGTTATGTCTCTCTCGTGTGAAACGAGTGTCTCTCTCCCTTGACCTAGGTCTAAGGGTAACGTTTTTTTCTTCTCTTTTCTCTGGTTTTTAACGCTATGGCTGATGACGTTACAACTGGTTTGGGTAATATGAAGTTGACATCTGATGAAGAGGAGGTGATTCCTATATCTGATGAAGGCAAATTGGAGGCTTACATGTCCATGCATGAGTCTTTCTTGCTAATGTGTTGCCCATGCTTCAACACAATGAAGCTATGGACATTTGATCCAAACCTACATTTGTCCCTTGTGAACACCACCTTTTGTTTGTTTACTTGTTTGTTCGTCTTCTTTCTCATTAGTTTGTGCATCTTGCTCGTTTTATCTCCTGCCATATGCTATGCTTGCCATGTCTATCATGTTTATCTACTTTATGCCTCTTTCATATGCACTTTGCATCTTGTTCCTGCCATTGCTTGTTTGCTGGTTTCTTGTCTTTGCCTTTGCATGTATGCACATAGAGCAAGGATGCATGGAGCTAGAGCACGGTCTCCAAGGCGCAAGCAAAAAGGGCAAGGATGAGAGCATGCAGATATAAGCCGAGCGACTGCAGTCAGTAGGTTTAGGAGTTTATCCCTTTCCCTTTGGTTATGTACTCTATTAAACCCCTTCCTTCCTCCTTCCTTTCTCCTTTAGATGGTTTGTATTAGGTATATCATATGTTAGGATTAATGCCCTTAAATCCTATTGTATGATGCTATGTATGACATTATGTATAACTTAATGTATGACTTAATGTTGTGATTAATAAAGTTGTTTTATTATTATATGAAATAATGGTAACATGAATATTCGGAAATTATCATATAGTCCATGAGATATATAGTATGTGATTTATTCACAGAAAATATAAGTCACAAGTTCTTTGTAAACTTAGAATTTTAGTTCGTAGTCGGTGATGAAATTGGGCATTTCATTTGCGAAAACTATAACATATCAACTGAGATGATTTGTCTTGATCATGGAAATGGAGACTTCTAGTTGATGTGTTGATATGTTTTAAGAGTTAAGACATATTGAACTGGACCGTTGTGAGATTTATTATTCTCCTAACGATTGTCAAATGAATAATAAATCTCACGACTTCTATTTACATGAACTCTTAATCCTGAGAGAATAATGGACCTGATCATGAAGTGTAGGTTTCTTTGATATATTAGGAGTGAGATCTAAAATAACAGTCAAAACCTTAGTATGTTGGGCAGACACATTTAGTGTTGATGGAACATACATTCTCAAGATGGAATTCATAGTCTCTTAACGGAGATATAAAATATTCTCTTGAGATAAGTTTAATGGGTTTAGTTATTTAGAGAGTTAGGCCTAACCACTTTGGTAAGAAATTACTAAGGTATATATTTATGAAATTGGATTTCATAAATATATGGTGAATAATTTAAAAGGATTAAATCAGGTACTCAAGGATTAAGATGTAGTAATCTACAAAGTGGCAGTCTATATTTATGACTTTGTATTACTACGAATATTTTATGAAGGGGTTGTATGTATAATAAAGTCTTGGGATATAATTTATTAATAAGGCCAAGAGTACAATTATATTTATATAGTGGTATTAAATATAATTAATGGTAACTTTGGACTTGTCAAGAGTTGACAGAAAAGCCCAAGGCCCATTAGAGCTAGTGTCTTATTTGTTCCCTTTTGTTAGAAGGAGAGACACATATAGAATTTTAGTAAGAACATGAAATGGTATGTATGTGAGTGTTAGACACTCTTTCATTCTCTCTTGAACATACACATATAACTGATTAAGAGACCACACTTCTTGGGCATCAAGTGGAATTGAAGTGAAGATTAAAAGTGTTCCCAAGTGCTTCTAATCTTTGGTTTTGAATTTCACCGCTTCAAGGTACACTCTCTTGTTCTTATATTCTGAAACTTACATAGCACATGTTATCAATTGCGAATGAAGTAGATCTGTTAATTTTCCGCTGCGTATGTTTTGAATGCGATACAAACATCTATTTTTCCAACATCATGCCATGTACCATTCGTCCTCATCTCTAAAGTATGGCGACCACTGTTTACTTTCCTATACCTATATTTTGGACCATGTTTTAGGGATGTAGGAATTTACTTTCCTACTCTGCGTGATTGCATTGTGCATGATGTATGTATATATATACCTGCTCACCTCTTTCGGTGTGATTGTCACAGCCCGTGTCACCTAAGGCAAGCAATGCCTAGTTCCCACTGCGAAAGTAAGGTGACATGTCACCAGATTTTCGCTGTGGAAATCTGGTACTCTACTGAATGCCTTAGGAAAGCACAGATTGGGACCACACCCTTTTAAAACCAAACCTTGAAGCCCCTTATACATGCAAAGCCTCGAAAGCCAATGCCAAAATCATGTTTTTACTTCCAATTTTCAAAATTAAGGTTTTATCAAAACAAAGGACTGTCCTTGGATAGGCGTTGTGAGGTGCCTAACACCTTCCCCACACGTAACCAAACTTCTGGACCTAAGAATCAAGATTGTTTGCCATCCACATTAGATTAGCAAAACTGACCTTTTTCTTAGCCTAGGATTGGTAATAAAATCAACTAAAAACAGGTGACCAATCACACCTTAGAAAAACCCAATGATTGGTGGCGACTCCACTTACCTTTGGTAATCCCCTAAAATGTGGCCTAGACTCCTGCCATAACGCCAAAGGTAGACCTACCTTCCTCTACTAAGAGAGAGAGAGAGCACCCGAAGCTCTGTGCAAATAACACGCAACCATATACACATATCGAGAGGGGCCCTCCAACGGGGCCCCGCACGCGAAGGAGCTGTCGCCACGGCGGGTGGTCGAATGAAGGCACAGCAGCGGCAGTTATTTTCCACTCAGTCCGATCAAGGCCGAGCATCAACAATGTTAAAGTGGTAGCTTCCCCTTTTAAGATTTCAACTAATGAAGAAAAGCCAGTATGAAAATTCATTGAGCAAAATAACTATACCAACCCGTGTCTAGATGCAATAGGAAAACAACTAGATAGAATAGAAAACAAGGTCGGCATTTAGCCTAGCAATCTAGTCTAGACTTTAGAAAAACCTTTAATAAGGTTACCAGCTAATAGGCAAGCCAGCCTTAAGTCTAAAGATAAGATAGCTCTAGAAATTTTTAATCAAAGATTAGAAAATTTAGTCAAAAAATAACTTGGTAGTTCTTCAAACCCTAAAGTTACTGAAGAAAGTCCCTATCGTAACCTTAGGCAAAACTTCAACCTCTAGCCAAAACTCCTCAGAATCTGAAAAAGATGATGAACACCTAAAAACCCAATTTGACAGTTTGCAAGTGAATAAACTTCACAAATCCAGGGTTACCCTGACCAGTCTTACTAAGAATTGGTACCCTAGACCCACACCTCCTAATCTCCAATTTGAAGAGAGGAACCTCAGCAACCAGTTTTCAGTATCATCGGATAACTCTATGAGTGGAATATAGATGGTTTGTTAGAACAAGAAATACTGAATAAGATCCAACACATATCTATGGTAGCCAACAACTACCTAAATAATGGCCATATCCATACTGAAGTTGTAGAACTCCTGGTCCTAGGATTCATTGGAAAGTTTTTATCTTGGTGGGATGAGTAACTCACTCAGGATTCTAGAGAACTCATCAAACATGCAGCAAAGCAAGATGATGATGGTAATCCCATATTTGATGAGCGTTTAGGAAGAGGGACCCTTGATGGAGTTAATACCCTAATCTATATAATCATGGATCACTTCAAAGGAACCCCCAGTAACATCACAGCTAGGATATATGACCAATTGAGCAATCTTAAGTGCCCTACTCTTAGTGATTTCAGATGGTATGAAGATGCCTTCACTACTAGAGTCATGCTTAGAGATGATTGCAACTCTCCCTTTTGGAAAGAAAAATTTATCAATGGCCTCCCTAGTCTTTTTGCCCATAAGATTAGAGAAACACTTAGTAGCCCAACTGGAGTCATAGAATATGACAAACTAACCTATGGGAATATATCCAGTGTCATTTGAAGAGAAGGTTTGAAGATGTGCATTGATATGAAGATTAGCAACCAAGCTACTAAGAATAAGAAGAGAGCCAAATATGAAATAGGAGATTTCTATATATAGTACAGCTTGCCATCCATTGCTCCTTCCAAGAGAAAAACCAAAGATAGACACCCTAGTAACCAGGCTTACTCTAGGAATCATAGAAAATTCAAGAAGTCCAATAACTTAGGCAAAGATGACTTCTATAAGAGGAAGACTAGAAAAACCGATAAAACTAGTCCTAAAGGAAAGGATATTACCAAAACAGCACCTGACAAGAAAAATGTCAAATGCTACAAATGTGGCAAGAAATGACATTTCAAGTCTGAATGTAGAGTAAAAGCTCTAATCAATACTCTCCAGGGCGACCAGCAAGATAAAGAAGAGCTGATTAAGATCTTAGAACTTAAAAGCACAGATGGTGAGACAGATAGTTCTAGTGACAATGATATCTTCAGGATTAACCAATCATCCTCTAGTGATTATCAGTCTACCTCCATAGAATCTTCCAATAGCCCAGAGATAAAACTTGGATGCAAGGATAGTTGTTGCCAGAATAAGGAAATAAATGTTCTTAGCAAACAAGAGGAACTTCTTCTTAATCTAATAGCAAAAGTAGAAGATCCCATAGTTATAGCACAATACTTTAGCAAACTTCAGAATGTTTTAGTTAGAGAGACTAAAGAGGATAAACCCAAAGTCTCTAAACCACCGTCAACCTTGAGAAAATCTTGACTAAGTTCACTAGATCCAAGAAGGAAGTCACAGTCAAGGATCTCCAACAAGAGATAAAAGAGACCAAGACTGAGGTTAAAACCCTCAAGGAAGAAGTTATGAAACTTAGCCAAGATCTAACTATTCTTAAAAGTGATCATAGTTTCCTTGACTAGAAGATGGCACACCAAAGTGGATCTTCACATCACAGTGATGGTGAAGATGACCTCCAAGATCTTCTAGGCAAGGAAGAAGAACTTGCTAACCTAGAAGCTTCAAAGCATTCCTTAAAACCATTAGTAGGATTAATTTCCAAAAATGGCACTCTAAAGTCAGGATTGTCGTTAGCAAAGAATTTGAGTTCGAAGTTGTAGCCCTTATAGATTCAGGAGCAGATCTCAATTGCATACAAGGCATAATTCCTACAAAATATTTTGTTAAAACCAGGGAAAGACTATCTTCTGCAAATGGTAGCAAAATGAAGATTAAATACAAGTTTCCTAAAGCATACGTATGCCAAAACAACACATGTTTTAAAACACCTTTGTCCTTGTTAAAGACATGACAGATAAAGTTATCTTAGGGAACCCGTTTATGTGTTTTCTATATCCTTTTACCACAGAAAATGAAGGAATAACAACCCATCCTTTTAGGTAGCCAGTCAAGTTTAGTTTTCTAAGGAGTCTAGAACCCTGTGAGATAAATGTCCTCCAAGATATCTCTATCTCAAAAACCTTGAATCTGATCAACAAGAAAATCCAACACCTTAAGTATCTAAAATATGATCTTAATTATAGGAGGATTTAAGAGCAACTCGAAAATAAAACCCTCATCAAAAGGATAGATCTCTTTGAAGAAAAACTCAAACAAGAAATTTGTTTAAACCTCCCTACAGCCTTTTGGCACGGGAAAAGACATGTCGTCTCCCTTCCTAATGTCAAAGATTTTAAGGAAAAAGAAATCCCAACCAAAGTTAGACCTATCCAAATGAGTCAAGAGCTCATGGATTTTTGTATAACTGAAATAGAAGACCTCCTTAGTAAAAATATCATTAGGAAGTCTAAATCACCATGGTCTTGCTGCATTCTATGTCCAAAAAAATGTTGAGAATGAAAGAGGTGTCCCTAGACTAGTCATTAATTACAAACCCCTTAACAAGGTCTTAGAATGGGTAAGGTACCCAATTCCTAATAAAAGGGATTTAGTCAACGGACTCAATAAGGCAGTAGTTTTCAGTAAGTTTGACATGAAGAGTGGATTTTGGCAAGTATAAATAAGAGAGTCTGATAGATATAAGACTGCTTTTACAACACCATTTGGTCATTATGAGTGGAATGTAATGCCTTTTGGTCTCAATAATGCACCCAGTGAATTCCAAAACATCATGAATGAGATTTTTAACCCTTTCTCCAGCCATTCTATTGTATATATTGATGATGTTCTTATCTACTCTGAGTCCATTGACCAACACCAGAAACATTTGAACTTATTTCTCAACACAATCAAAATTAATGGGCTAGTTGTATCAACTTCAAAGGTCAGACTTTTTGAAACACATGTTAGATTCTTAGGTTTTGATATTCATCATGGTTTAAACAAACCAATTGACAGGGCCATCTAGTTTGCAAATAAATTCCCAGATCAAATCCAAGACAAAACACAACTCTAAAGATTCCTTGGGTCACTCATTTACATTTCTGATTTCTACCAAGATCTCAAAAAACAATGCAAACCCCTTTTTGACAAACTTCCTAGCAATCCTCCAGCTTGGTCTTCTGTTCATACTTCTATCATCCAAGAAATAAAGCAATATGTCAAGACCCTATCATGTCTAGGCATTCCCTCACCCAACTCCTTTAAAATTGTCCAAACAGATGCCTCTAACATAGGTTATAGAGGCATGCTTCTTCAAAAGACTAGTCCAACCTCTCCTGAGCAAATAGTCTATTTCCATTTTGGAATATGGAATCAAACCTAGATTAATTACAACACTATCAAAAAGGAAATTCTATCAATAGTTTTATGTATTAGTAAGTTTCAAAGTGAATTATTAAACCAAAAGTTTTTAATAAGAGTAGATTGCAAATCTGCAAAACATGTTTTAGAAAAATAGTTAAAAATATTGCATCAAAACAAGATTTTGCCAAATGGCAAACCATTTTATCAGTTTTCAATTTTGAAATTAAGTTCATTGAGGGAAGTCAAAACTGTATCCCTGATTTTCTCACAAGTGAATTCCTGCAGAACCAAAATGTCCGAGAAGAAGCCCCAGTTATAGTAGCTCCAGCCCACAAATGCCCCAAAACAGTCGCCCCCTAGCCAACACAATCATCCAAAACCCTAGACTGGCTAGATGGTAGTCATCTGACCAGGGTCCTATGAAGCCCACTTAATTTTTCCAGCCAACCAAGTCAACCATTTTATGGGTTCTACCATAATACCTAGGCCCAACTACGGACAACCTGGTTATAGTTCAGCCTTAGTATCCCCTGCACCAAGAGCAACTACCCCCTATGCATTCTCAGATCCCTTTGCCTCTAGTCAGTGTTGACACCCCATTTTGCAACCCGCATTTAACCTCACATGGAGGGTAAAAGGGTAATTTCGCCTTGGGAATATGCATCTTGATTCTGGTCATTAGATCCTTAATCTCATTTCACCAAAATGACTTGATATTGTAACAATCAAATTAACTGGTCATAAGCCCTAATCGGACCATCAAATTGAAAGTTATTATCAAATCAAGTTTTAATGGCCGAGATGCATTATCACAAATTGAGTCCGACTATATGTGATTATGAACAATTAATTCCAATTGGTTATAATTATAATCAATTTGAGATTAATAATGTGTCATAATTTGATTGATTAGAACTACATTTTATGATGAGGTTGCATACACCTAATTAATTAGATAATTAAACATTAATTATTCAATGAGTAATTTGTGAAATTATATTTTAATTAGAGTAAATTTGGAATTAATTAAGTCTGAAATGGGAGTGATTGGAGTCATTTAATGTTAATTGGGAGCTAATTTGAGACCTATTAATGTTAATTGTGCTGAAACCATTTTCTAACAAATGACATTTTCTCACCATTTCATCAATATCTCTCAGAATAATTTGAATCTGTGAACGAGGTTCATTTTTCCAGAAACTAGACATCCGGGGCTTCAATTTAAGCACAAGAACGAGACAATTCCGATCAAAATTAAGTCAGATATGATTTTTCGAAGTTGGCTTTATAGGCTGTTACAGCAGCTACGGGAAAACTGAATCTTAGCTTGCTCCTCACTCTCACCAATCTCTCCATTTAATGCACCAGATTTTCCCCAAGGCTAAAATAAGGTCTAGGTTCATGATTCTTTGTCAGCCCTCATTAAATGGCCTTCCATTCATATTTCCTCCATCACTACTATATAAACCCTCATTCTCCTTCATTCCAAGACACACAAAAACCCCCTTTCTTCCCCTCTCTTGAGTTTGAGTGAAGTTGAGTAGTCTTCTCATATCTTGGTCTTCCTGATACTTAAGGTATTGAGTGAGACTCACTCTTCCTCTTCTAACTCTTCTTTTCCTCCACCCTTAAGACCTCTACCAAGAGTCTCCTCCTCCACTATATGGATCTTGCATGAAGATTCCTCCACCACTACTATATAAATCCTCCTCCTTCATTCCAAGACACACAAAAACCCACTTTCTTCCCCTCTCTTGAGTTCGAGTGAAATTGAGTAATCTTGTCATATCTTGGTCTTCCTGATACTCAAGGTATTGAGTGAGACTCACTCTTCCTCTTCTAACTCTTATTTTCCTCCACCCTTAGGACCTCTACCAAGAGTCTCCTCCTCCACCATATGGATCTTGCATGAAGGTATAATCTCTTTCCCTAACTTGTTTTTTGTGTTGCCATGATGAGAATTTAGGATTAAAGCATGATAGTAACTATTTAAATTCTCTTGAATATGTTTGAATGTTCTTAAATGTTCTTATGTGTTCTTCATATGTTCTTGGTTGTTCATCACATGTTCATGCAAAACACTAGTTTTGATCTTAAATCCACATCAAAAACATGAAAAAGATGTTTGTTTAATAATTCTTTTAAATTCTTGAATCTTCAATATCACCATCCACACACATTTACTAGAATTTATTTTTCAATCTAAATGCAATGTTTGATAAATTGAATTAGGGTTTATCACATGCACACACATTAAATTCAACATGTAAATTGATTGACATATTGGATAATATGATATGAATGTTGGCCACCATAGTCTAGAAGACCGGTTTCACCGGGTAAGGTGGGTGCCTAACACCTTCCCACCTTGTAACATAGCCTCCGAGTTTAGATCAAGGGTTAGTAGATCAAATGCTTATCCATGTAATTTTCGATTTTTAGATTGTAACTAGGAAACAAAGCCATGTACTTTATCTTAGATTGTATCTAGGACCAAAGCTATGTAATTTTCCTATGATCAATGTAAATTCAATTAAAAATTAATAAAATGAGGAATTTTTCAATTTTAGTTTTCTTATTTATCCCAATAATTAAATAAGTGGCGACTCCATTGAAAAACCCTTAATCTAAAGGGGAAAATAGAACTAGTCGAACCTCCATTTTGAAAGGCAACAACACGACTTCACCCATTCACGTGGGTTTGGCCTAACATTCATAAAAACGGGTCAAGGGCGCGGTCTCTCACAGTCAGCCTCAGAGATCATCCTAGTCCCTGCATAAAAAAGAAAAGACTCCTTACATTAAGAAGACTTTTTCCAATTATTTGTTTTACATTGAGCCCCATATGGCTCACATCAAAGACCCCTTACCAAATTGGCCCTTTATCCCTAAAGAATCCCCAAAGTCCATCAAGATTTATTCCAACATCCTTAAACAAGAGTAATCTGCCCTGGTTGAGAATATCCGAGATAAAAAAGACCCCTCAATAGTCCTTTACCACAAGCTTATCATAAAAAAATTCATTAGTTGCAAAGAATGGGGACAACACCCCTCTATCCTCTGGACACTTGAAGGCACAGTACTCCAGTATAGTTATTATAAGGGGTCTAGAATCTGTGAAGCTCTTGAACCATAAGAACAAGTATCTCCTGAAACACAACAACACAATAGTTCATTGTATGCAGAAAACTTGTAATGCATATGGAACAAGCACAATGCGATCAAGCAAGATGGAAATAAGAAATAAACCATGGCTTGACCCAAAAAGGAACAATCACTTATACAAAGTGATCACAATGCTCATTCACACAAGGAATGAACATCCGAACATGCAAGCTAATAAGCTTAATTGCAAAGTATTATTTGCATGTCCAACACTCAACCAATGCATAAAACATATATGCATCTAGGAACAAGATCCTATAAGGGCACAAAAGTGATGTACTTAAAGAGAATGCATGGCATTTAACATTAAGTACTAAGGCTACAAAGCATGAGTACATTAACCTTAAAAGCTTACAAAAGCAATAGGTACAAGCCATAAAATAAAAACATAAAGACTAAAACGTGCTAATATGAAACAGAAATTAAACAAAGTCCTTCTTGTTGAAAAACTCCCCCTTTGATCCAACTATTTCTCCACCTATCATTGTACTCCCCATGCCAACATCATCTCCCCCTTTTTGTCATGGAATAGCTAGTCCTCATCACCTTCTAGCTTTCTTTGAATTTGATCCAATTGAGTTTGGATAAAGGTGAATTTCATATCCCATCGAATGTTGAGGTGGTGGAAGATGGATGTAAGTTTGGACATCTTGGAACTCAACTCGTGGACAGATTTCGCAATGTTGTCTAGCTTTTCGTCAAATGTGGATAAGCTAGAGTGCGAGCCACTGTGAGATGCTAAAGTTTCTGTTTTGATTCCCTTACAACTATGACCAATGCTAGCATTGTATGTATGCATGTTGATTGGAGCCAGTTTTGTGCAAGAAGACTCATTTGGTGAAGGATAAATTCCTTTGAGCTTCAGTATCTTAGAAATGAGGCAACAAAAAGGAATGCATATCCTTGATTCAGTTCGAAGAACTGTTTTGCGCAAGACATGAAAGATGTGTGCACAAATGTCAATCTCTACATTAGAGATCAGATCGTGAAGAAACAGGGCACGTCCAAGATTCATGTACTCGGTGCTAGATAATGGGTACAAGTTGTGAAATATGATGATTGTAAGCACCCTCAATTTCAGAGGAAGAGAAGAAACACTAACTGAGTTCCCATTCGATGAGAATACCATGTCTTTTCCAAGAGCATCCCGGAGTAGGTCCTCATCTGGACATAAATCATCATAAACCGGTGAGTTTTTAAACATCAGTCGATTGATGTGCAGAATCTCAGCCAGATATGCGGGAGAGACTGAGAAACTCTTTCTTCTAACCCAGCATTTGAGTTCTTCGCCTTCAACAATTGCATTGGCATAAAACTCCTTTACCAAATCCTCATATGCTTCATCAAGGTCAAAGAGAAGATAATTCCAATCTTTGTGAGCAAATCATTTAGGAATGTCGGTGTCAAAAAGAGAAGGTTAATAAACGACCCTTTCGAGCAACGGTGTAGCATCTCTGAAAAAGTTCTCATGAGTCTAAAAAGCAGCATAAGATCTGAACTTGTTGGGATCAAATACTCTTGACGATGAACGAGTCCTTTTTGCTTTAGGAGAAAGTTCATCAACATCAATGACAGGTTCTTTCCCTTTGCTGTTGCCCCCTTTCACAGCAGCTCTCTTGAATGGAGACATTTTCACCCTTCTTATGAAGCTTTCCAAGCAATTTGTGAAGGCACCGATCATTTTCATTACGTCCATCATTCTAGGATCATAATTTTGACTTCTTGGTTGCTCACTACCTCAAGACCTCTTGTCATATCTTCTCCCTCATGATCGAGGTGCGCTTGCATTGTTTAACTCTCTCAGCTTATGATAGTTGGATCTGGTATGTCCTTGCAATCCGTAATAGTGACAAAGATGATTTGTTCTAGGAACCCGTTGTGATCTTGGGAGTGAT
The DNA here is from genome assembly GCF_002906115.3 of Quercus suber. Lineage (NCBI taxonomy): Eukaryota > Viridiplantae > Streptophyta > Magnoliopsida > Fagales > Fagaceae > Quercus > Quercus suber. Next base: position 1,441,424 of record NW_027069519.1, read on the forward strand.
CTTCCTCTGACTTCAAATCTGGCTTCTGATTGATTACGGGACTTATTTAACACCCGTTGATCAGCCACATTCTTCTTCTTTTCAGACTTAACTTTCTCAGGAATAGGCTCTTCTACAACCGTATCTTTGGCCTTGACAAACTTCACTTCTTTGGTGACATTGGCTGATAAGCTGCTCCCTCCGGTATATCCCAGTCCGGACTTGTCTGAGGCACGTTTTTGAGATGAAATAACATCATCTAGCTTCTTGGAGGAGACCCTTTCTATCTTGGCATGTGCTTGCGCTACCTCTTGCTCAAGAAATCTCACTTTTGTGTAAGCCTCTGATAGCTCATCATTTAGTGTTTCAATCTCACACTTTGATTCCTTATATCTAACTAAGAGACTTCTGTAGTCCTCCTCGGCTTTCTTCATCTTCTTCACAGCCGCCTTCGCCACCCTTGCATACTCTCCCGATTTGTCAAGGAGTGAGTTGTAGTTCTCTTGGAGACCAATTGTCCTCTCATCTTCTTCAGCTTCTGATTCTTCAACAATTCCCATTGATTCTTCATCATTGTGCTCCCCAAGCTCTTGTACAAGCAGATTCAAGTCCTCCGAGGACTCAACATGATCAATGGTCATAAATGCGGAGTAGTTTCCTTCTCCGTCACAGCTATCCTCTGAATTAGAATGTGATGAATCTGAGTTACTTAGAGTGGTAGCATATACCTTGCCCTTTGATTTCAAATAATTGGGACATTCTTTCTTGAAATGTCCATGTCCATTGCATTCGAAGCACGTGATTCCTTGTGAAGATTGGGATTCTCTACCATCTTTCCTTCTGAATTCCCTTTTCTCCTTCCCGAAATTCTGAAATTTCCCTTTGTCACCAGATTTCCCACTGTTTTTGAGTTTTAAGAACTTCCAGAAGTTTTTCACAAGGTACGCCACATCTTTATCTACAGCATCTTCATCTGAAGAATCATGAGATACTACCCTCTCATCAATTGTCTTAGGAGCAAGAGATTTGCTCTTCTTTTGCGTGGGCAGTGACAATTCATATGTCTACAATGATCCAACCAACTCTTGAACTTTAATGTCGTCAAGATCCTTGCTCTCTTCAATAGCTGTTACTTTGGCACAAAAACTTTTCGGCAGTGACCGAAGGATTTTCCTTACTATTTTTGAATCCTCCGTCTTTCCCCCCAAATTGAATTTGCCGACAACCACCTTGTTCAGCTTACTATAAAAAGAATCAAAAGACTCATCCTCGCTTATCTTGAGCTCCTCAAAGCGAGTGGTCAACATCTATAGCTTGGTGTCTGTCACTTTCTTTGTTCCTTCATAAGTAGTCTCCAAAATCTCCCATGCTTCTTTAGCAATAGTGATATGTGAAATCCTGTGAAATTCTTCTGGAGAGACACCACAGAAAATAGCATTCAATGCTTTACTATTAGCATTAGCCTCCGTAAGAGCTGCCTTATCCCAAGTGGATTTGGCAGCCTCCAGCCTAGTCCAACCAACTTCAACTGCATCCCACACAGCATCATCAATAGAACACAAAAAAGCCCTCATTCGGACTTTCCAAAATGCATAATTATTACCATCAAAAAATGGTGGCACATTTAGAGATTGAGACCTATCCATCTCAACAAGGGGTTAGGGATCGCACAAAGGTGTTTAAACCACAACAAGTGCACCTGCTCTGATACCAATTGAAAGTTCAAATAGTGTAGAAAACACTATGAACGTTTTGACCCCCCAAAAAACAAATTACCAATTCAAGCTTATTATCAAACAATAAATGTGCGGAACATGAACATAAGCTACTGACAGAATTGATAAACAATCTAAACCAATTTAAAATCACATCCACATCAGAAATTAAATGATAAAGATTAAGGGAAGAGAGATGCAAACACAAAGACAACACGACAATGTGTTATCAAAGAGGAAACCGAAGCCCTCAGCGTAAAACCTCTCCGCCACCCTCCAAGCGGTAAATAATCCACTAGAAAATGTAGTTGGGATACATGAACAGCAATAGACCCTCCAAGCATAATCTACCCAGGTACCTAAGCCCTCCAAGCTTCTTGCTCCAATGAGGTTGTGCCGAACCTTTTTCTTCTCTAGCTTACCGGATTCCGCTATAGCCCATAGCATCAACCAATAACCATTGGTCCCTTCCAAACTGCTTCCCTAAGCACCAAAAGACCTTCTCACAGACGTGGGTGTGGTGAGAAAAGGATTTGGTCAAGAACCTCTCAAGGATGTATCAATGGAGAGGAAGAGAGTAGAGGAATTTAAAGAGTCTCTTAGATGAAGATTGTGGATGAATCAATTTTGTTTTTCTCTAGGGTTTCTCTCACAAAAATTCTCACTGGAAGCTCTCTCATTTCGTGGGTATAAGGGTCTATATATAGTGGTGTGTGTTTAGAATACGAAGAGACAGTTTTTCCCAAATAGGGCTAGCTGGCGGCTTGGCCTCGCGACCTGACTGAGTCGCGAGTTCAAGGCGCGAGTTAACTGCATTGCCAATCTAGATATTTTGTCTTGTAGTGCACTAGCTGGCATAACACTTCAGCTTCTCGCATGCTTGACACGTGACCCTCTTCTGGCGGCTTGCCACCTGCGAGTTCCAGTCACGAGTCCCTGCTACTTTGCACAATGAGGAGCATTTCTTCACACTCTCTCACACACTACCCTTACATGAATCCCACCTAAATACAGGGTTTCTAAGTGCTGAAATACAAGCAAATTGGCACGGAATAAAGTCAACAAGATGGTTGATTAAATTCAACCTTACAAAACTTAGCATTTTCAAACTCCTTCCCATGATCACTTCTGATTCTAACTATGGGAACTCCTTTTTCATTCTGCAGCCTCTTGCATAGCCTTTCCATCTTGTCACATGCTTCCGACTTCTCCCTAAGAAAGTCCACCCAAGAGTATCTTGAGAAATCGTCAACAACCACCATTATACAGCGCTTTCCACCCATGCTTTTTGTTCTAGTTGGACCCATTAGGTCCACATGTAGTAACTCCAAAGGGCAAGACGTAGCAACTACATTTACTTTAAGATGGCTTGACTTTGTTTGTTTTCCCAATTGACATGAACCACAAACAGTCCTCTCAACTTTTCCAAACTTTGGTAAACTAACCACAGCTTCAAGCTTCGACACTTTTGCCACCTGTTTGTAATTAGCATGTCCAAGTTGTTGATGCCACAACTCCAAAAGATTCACTCGAGCACTCCTACATGATATGCTTGGTTTGGGAATGACTCCATAACAATTGTCGGTGGTCCTTAGTCCTTTCAAAACTTGAACACCTTCTTCATTCAAAATTAGACATCCTTTCTTTGAGAATTGGACTAAAAAGTCTTCATCACAAATCTGAGTGATGCTCAACAAGTTTACTTTTAATCCTTTAATGTACAGCATATCAGTTAACAAAGGCAACCCTGGTATATCCACGGTTCCCTTGCCAAGAACTTGTGAGTGACTACCATCTCCAAATGTCACGAAACCATCTTCCTTCTCTTTAAGTTTTGTGAACAAAGACTTATCTCTTGTCATATGCCTTGAACAACCGCTGTCAAGATACCACAAGCATGAATTAAATACTTTCAATGCGGTATGAACAAAAAGACAAGCATGTGAGAGACATTCTTGACTATCAAAGGACATCTCATTTTTCTTTGCTTCATTCATAGATGAGTGTAACTTTCTTTTCAGACAATCAATTTTGTTACACAAATGTCTATTCCTTCTCTTATATTCATCAATTAAGGAATTCGATTCACACAAGCTGTTATGAATATCATGATTCCTATTAACTAAAGATTTCAGCATGTGTATAAAGATTCTAGCATGTTTCTTAGATTTGAATAACTCTAAAAGCTCATTACTAGAACATTCTCCAAATATGCTCATAGAGTCTGTTAGGTTCTAAAGATTTAGGATTTTATGTATTTAGAACTCTAATTTGTATTGTTGGCAAACCATGATCAAAACAGTTTATTTAGTCTTGTTTAGACTTGTTCAAAGTTGGGTCTTTCATGTAAAGTTGGAATCGAGTGGCTGCAGATGCATTGGTGCATTTCGGCCTGGCTCGATCGATCGAAGGAAAGGCTCGATCGATCGAATCTCGGGCAGAATGTTTTTCTGCAGAATATTCCAACTCAGCCCTAACTCATTAAACGTTTTGGATTTTTTGTTTTTACCCTAGGTATATAAAGAAAAACCCTAGCCACGTTTTAGAGTTGCTGCAGTTGTATTGTTACTCATACATTGCGGTTTTGTGTAAATCTCTTATGAGATCTAGAGGAGCTTTCCTTTACACAAAACTTAGGGTTTTTAAGATAGAGATTACTTCAACATCTTGATGATCAACTCGGTTGCTACCATTGAAGCTTAAAGAATATCAAGCGTGGGTGCTTGTAGCTGATTGAAGAATCCAAGAAAGAAGGAGTCCGTGGATTCGAAGCTTGCACACCCTGTCTATCCTTATGATGAGTCTCCTGTTTTGAGTGATGTCATGTCTTAAATCACTGGCTCATCTATCCAGTGGGGTTCTGATCCTAGGATCACCACTGCTAAGCTTTCTGAGTTACACTATCTCTTCTTTAGGATAGCCTGTCACTCCATCTGGCCCATTTCTCATCTTCACACCATTCCTCTCGAGCGATGTGTATTTTTGTACGCTCTTGTCACTTATGCTCCTATCAGTTTTCCCCATTTGTTTCTTCGTTCTTTGAACGATGTTTATAGGAGTTCATCTTCTACTCATGCCCTTGTTCATCCTATTTTCATTCATAGGATTTTACTTTATCTTGATCTTGGTGGCTTCCCTTCCTCTGAGCCTGTTCATATAATTGCTCCTATAGGTGCGTCTTTTCTTAGACAGAGGGCTACTCACCTTCGAGCTGGCTCTAAACACCCTAAGTCTAAGCCTTCTGGATCCGCACCTCCTCCCCCTTCTTCTGCAGGTCCTGCTGGTGAGGCTGTTCCTGATCCTGATGCTGCTGCTGCTGTTGTTCCCCCACCTCTATCGGATGACTTTGATATCCGTCGTACTTTGGAGACTATCATGACCGTTCAGGCAGCTCATGATCAGCTTTTGGTGGACCTTTTTGACGAGATCCAAGCTTTACGAGCTGATCTAGCGCGTCTTCGTTCACCCTCACCACCTCCTTTTAATGATGGATTGTGATTGCCCTTTGGCATTCCGTCACAAAAAGGGGGAGTAGAGTTTGTAGAGGAGTTTTGTAGTTAGGGAGATTTTATTGGAGATTTTGTTTGTTTTGTGGAGTAGATTGTATTTAGGCACTTCACCTTGTATATCATTTTTAGGATATTCATGTTAGGGGGAGTAACATTGATAGATATACATGATTTTTTATTTGATTCTGGTTTCCTTGGATTCATTGTTTATTGATTTATATTCTATGAGTTATTCATTGATATATGTCTTTATTATGTTTTGTGTGAATCATAAAAGAATGTTATACCTGTTTATATACTATTTTCTGTCACACATGCGTTTATGCGTTTGTTGAGTATTTCAAGAATATACATGTTGATTCAATTGAGCTGCTGTCTACACTTGCAACTGATGGATAGTAGTTAGGATTGAATTTAGTTTTTATGAGCATTAATTTTGTAAAGGGCTTTTCAATTGTAAACTTTTGAGCTTATTGGTTGTGTTTTGTCACGGATTGCCAAAGGGGGAGTTTGTTAGGTTCTAAAGATTTAGGATTTTATGTATTTAGAACTCTAATTTGTATTATTGGCAAACCATGATCAAAACAGGTTATTTAGTCTTGTTTAGACTTGCTCAAAGTTGGGTCTTTCATGTAAAGTTGGAATCGAGTGGCTGCAGATGCATTGGTGCATTTCGGCCTGGCTCGATCGATCGAAGGAAAGGCTCGATCGATCGAATCTCGGGCAGAATGTTTTTCTGCAGAATATTCCAACTCAGCCCTAACTCATTAAACGTTTTGGATTTTTTGTTTTTACCCTAGGTATATAAAGAAAAACCCTAGCCACGTTTTAGAGTTGCTGCAGTTGTATTGTTACTCATACATTGCGGTTTTGTGTAAATCTCTTATGAGATCTAGAGGAGCTTTCCTTTACACAAAACTTAGGGTTTTTAAGATAGAGATTACTTCAACATCTTGATGATCAACTCGGTTGCTACCATTGAAGCTTAAAGAATATCAAGCGTGGGTGCTTGTAGCTGATTGAAGAATCCAAGAAAGAAGGAGTCCGTGGATTAGAAGCTTGCACGTGGTCGTGTCAGTAAGTTCTACTAGTGGGTAGCATTAGGAAGTCGAGCGGGGAGCTTATAAGTCCTTTTGTATGAACTTTGATTCTTTCATAGTGGATTCAGGTTTGCCTTGAGGATCGGTGGGTCAAATCCTCCCTAGGTTTTTACCGTGTGGTTTCTTGGGTGATCATATCATTGTGTTTTTTATTTTTCCGCTGCTTTATATGTTTGATATGATTATTTGATTGTTTTAACCTAGAATTGCATAATTTGACTAAGTAACAACTTGGCTAATTATCTAGGCTAACCAACTTGGCTAATTTTCGATCAATCGAAAGTCGTGAATCAACTTTTTCAAATAGTATTCTTTGACTGATTCCTTTATCTTTTCAAAAGTTTTTTTCAAACTTCTTTTCTCTCTCCGACAAGGCAAGGATCTACAACAAATTTTTTGTCGTTTTCCTCCAAATTTTTTGCAAAGTTTCTCTTTCCTCAAGCCTGTTAGTCTCTTTTGCCCCTCATTTTTGAGTTTATTTGCATATTTCATGCATTCTCTCTAATATTTTCGGACCTCTCTATTTTTGGGATTTTTGATGTTGCAAGCCCAATTTTGTGCAATTGATCAATGGGTTTTTATGGGGACATGTTTTAAACATGATTGCGATAGTTTAATTTGATCAATTTTGGGTTGTTGAGAAATTGAAATTTCTAGGGTTTATGTTTAGTTCCAAATTGGGGATTTTGTTCAATTGGGTTGAAATTGATGAAATTGGCTTGTTGATTGAATGAAATTAGGCATTATAATCTATGTGTAATGTTTTGTAATGCTTAATTCATCCATGTACTTCAAAAATTTTCAAGTGGTTTTCAAATTTTTGGGGTTTTTGTTAGAAACTCTATGCTCAAACCAATTTTGTGCAATTGAACTTCAAATTGAACTTTGTTTACTGCATTAGTACATGCATCATGCCATTTTAAATGTTCATGCATCATATAGATTTTTGCTCTATTTTTTTTTCTTGTGCTAACTTGCAGTCTGCCCTTGGTTTTTTATTTTTTGTTGTTGGTTTTCTCTTGTATCTCTGTCCTTTCCTTAGCATCATGCCTAGGAAAACTAGGGCTCGTAGGTCTGTCACCTCATCTACTCCTTCCCCTCCTCCTTTTGACCGAGAGAAATTTTCTAGTGAGAAAAACCAAGAGATTTATGATAAGCTGAACCTTAACAGGAAGATATGGTCTGAGCGTTCTGTCATTCTAGATGAGCTTGATCCTGCCATTAGGTCGAACTTTGAGCGTAGGGGCTGGTTACCCTTGGTGGATATTTATGATCTTCCTCCACCTGCTACCTTGATTAGAGAGTTCTACTCGAACATCTCTATCCACGTCTATGATTCCAACACTTTGGTAAAGAGTTGGATACGAGGCGTAAAGTACACCATTACTCCTAAGGTAGTGGCTGATGCTCTAGGGGTATCTTTGGTACAGCACCTGTCTATTGGAATCGAGTGGCTGCAGATGCATTGGTGCATTTCGGCCTGGCTCGATCGATCGAAGGAAAGACTCGATCGATCGAATCTTAAGCAGAATGTTTTTCTGCAGAATATTCCAACTCAGCCCTAACTCATTAAACGTTTTGGGTTTTCTGTTTTTACCCTAGGTATATAAAGAAAAACCCTAGTCACGTTTTTAGAGTTGCTGCAGTTGTATTGTTGCTCATACATTGCGGTTTTATGTAAATCTCTTGTGAGATCTAGAGGAGCTTTCCTTTACACAAAGTTTAGGGTTTTCAAGATAGAGATTACTTCAACATCTTGATGATCAACTCGGTTGCTACCATTAAAGCTTAAAGAATATCAAGCGTGGGTGCTTGTAGCTGATTGAAGAATCCAAGAAAGAAGGAGTCCGTGAATTCGGAGCTTGCACGTGGTCGTGTCAGTAAGTTCTACTGGTGGGTAGCATTAAGAAGTCGAGCAGGGAACTTATAAGTCATTTTGTATAAAACTTCGATTCTTTTATAGTGGATTCAGGTTTTCCTTGAGGATCAGTGGGTCAAATCCTCCCCAGGTATTTACCGTGTGGTTTTCTAGGTGATCATATCATTGTGTTTTTTATTTTTCCGCTGCTTTATATGTTTGATATGATTATTTGATTGTTTTAACCTAGAATTGCATAATTTGACTAAGTAACAACTTGGCTAATTATCTAGGCTAACCAATCTGGTTGTTTTTAAGGGGTCTAAAACCGTTCAGAGTCATTTTCACAAACACCTTTACTATGCTTCATGTTGACCTTTGTCAAATCACTTTTCATAGCACACGAGGGGTCTAGGATCACACTCAAGTATTTAAACCACAGTGAGTGTACCCGCTCTGATACCAATTGAAAGCTTGAAAATGTGTTGAAAAACACAAGAGCTGTTTAGACCTCCAAAATAAAGTTACGGCTTGGTTGATTTTACACTAACTTAATACTAAGTGCGGAATAGTGTAAACACAAGCGTATAAGCAAGCCAACTACTCTAATCCATATTTAAAGTAACACAGCAGTAAAAATGAAATGAACAAGAGTAGGGAAGAGAGATGCAATCACAGATAACACCGAGACGTGTTATCGATAACACCGAGACGTGTTATCAAAGAGAAAACCGAAGAACTCGGCGAAAAACCTCTCCGCCGCCCTCCAAGCGGAAATCGATTCACTAGACAATCAGTTGGGATACATGGGTTAGCAAGAGACCCTCCAAGCCTAATCTAGCCGATGTACCTAAACCCTCCAAGCTCCTACTCCAACAAGGCTTTTCGGAATCGTGTTTTGTCTAGCTCTCCGGAACCCGCAACAAGCTCCATATTGCATCAGCCATCCTTGGCTTCTTCCAATACTTCCCAGCAATGCCAAAACTTCACTTGACACTCTGAAAGGGTGTGGTAAGTGTTTGGGCTATCAACATCTCAATGGTATGGAAATGGAGAGGTAGGAGATGAGAAAATTCCCAAAACAAATGTGGAGAGGATTATGGGTATAACAATCTCTAACTCTCAAGGTGTTTCGCTAGGGTTTTCTCTCAGAAGCTCCCCTTTACATTTGTGGGTAATGTGGGTATAAATAGTGTAGGCACAGATAGTGTGAATTAGTCTAGACAAGCTGGCAGAACAGAATGCCTCGCGGGTGTCTCACGGAAAGGCCTTACTCATGAGATACTCGCGAGACATAGCTGTCTCCATCTAGCCTGACTCTTCACATTCCAACATGTGCAAGGCACATGAGTCACTTCACGAGAAGCTAAGTCGTGAGATACCCGTGAGAAATCTTCAGTCTTCACACACTCTCTCTCTAACACACAACCCTTACAATAAAATCCCACAATAAATACAGGGTACAACAGATTGAATCAAATTACAATCAAATTTGGCACGGAATAAAAGCCAACAAAACATATAATTGTAAATAACAACTTTACATTCATAAACTTCTTGAACTGCCTTGTAATGTAGAACTTCATCTTAGAATCCTCATCATCTGAAGACTCATCAACGTCACTGCTCTTAACCTTCAAAGCCATGCTCTTGCCTTTACCCAACTTGCCAATCCTTAATAATCCTAGCTCGTAGGTCTGCAGATTACCAACCAGCTCTGTCAAAGGAGTCTTGTTAATATCCTTTTGAAAGTTCAAATAGTGTAAAAAATACTATGAACGTTTAGACCCCCAATTACAAAATATCAATTCAAGCTTATTATCAAACAATAAATGTGCAGAACATGAACATAAGCTAAAAACAGAATTGATAAACAATCTAAACCAAATAAAATCACATCCATGGCAGAAATTAAATGGCAAATATTAAGGGAAGAGAGATGCAAACACAAGGACAACACAACGATGTGTTATTGAAGAGGAAACCGAAGCCCTTGGTGTGAAACCTCTCTGCCGCCCTCTAAGCGGTAAATAACCACTAAAGAATATAGTTGGGATACATGAATAGCAGAAGACCCTCAAAGCCTAATCTACCCAGGTACCTAAGCCCTCCAAACTTCTTACTCCAACGAGGTTGCGCCGAACCTTTTTCTTCTTTAACTTAACAGATTCCGCTATAGCCCATAGCATCAACTAATAACCATTGGTCCCTTCCAAACTGCTTCCCTTAATACCAAAAGACCTTCTTACAGATGTGGGTATGGTGAGAAAAGGATTTGGTCAAAAACCTCTTAAGGGTGTATCAATGGAGAGGGTGAGAGTAGAGAAATTTGAAGAGTCTCTTAGATGAAGATTGTAGATGAATAAATCTTGTTTTTCTCTAGGGTTTCTCTCTCAAAATTCTCTCTGGAAGCTCTCTACATTTTGTGGGTTTAAGGGTTATTTATACTTTGATGAGAAAAGAATACGAAGAGTCAATTTTTCCCAAACAAGGCTGGTTGGCAGCTTGGCCTCGCGACTTGACTGAGTCGCGAGTTCAAGCTGCGAGATAACAGAACGGCCAGACTGGACCTTTTGTCCTGTAGTGCACCAATTGGTGTGACTATTCATCTTCTCGCATGCTTCACTTATGTGCTGCAGTTAGTGGCTTGCCAGTCGCGACTCACCCGTGAGTCCCAGCCGCAAATCCCTGAATCCTTGCACAAACTTGAGCATTTCTTCGCACTCTCTCACTCACTACCCTTACATGAATCCCACCTAAATACAGAGTTTCTAAGTGCTGAAATGCAAGCAGATTGGCACGGAATAAAGCCAACAAGATGGTTGATTAAATTCAACCTTACAATCTCCCCCTTTGGCTATTCTGTGACAAAACCCTACAACAAACTCTAGACTTAACGCGTGAGTTGGGAACAGTTGGAAAACTTACTCACACCTAACTCTAGAATCTGTGAAACTCTTGAACCATAAGAACAAGTATCTCCTAAAACACAACAACACAATCTAATCATTGTATGCAGAAAACTTGTAATGCATATGGAGTAAGCACAAAGCGATCAAGCAAGATGGAAAAAAGAAATTAACCATGGCTTGACCAAAAAGGAACAATCACTATACATAGTGATCACAATGCTCATTCACTCAAGGAATGAACATCCGGACATGCAAGCTAATAAGCTTATTTGCAAAATATTATTTGCATGTCCAACACTCAACCAATGCACAAAACATATATGCATCTAGGAACAAGATCCTACAAGGGCACAAGAGTGATGTACTTAAAGAAAATGCATGACATTTAGCAACAAGTACTAAAGCTACAAAGCATGAGTACATTAACCTTAAAAGCTTGCAAAAGCAATAGGTACAAACTATAAAGTACTTCCCTTAACATATCACTCCCCCTATCATGAATCATAGGAGTTGTGATGAACTTAGAACATATATACCTGTAACCTGAAACACTTGCACAAAACACATTAGATCCGTAAAAAGCAAATTGCGATCAAGTTAACATTATGTGAAACATGTGAGCAACTTGACCAAACAATGTCTTCTCCCCCTTGGTAAATGCATCTCCCCTATGGAATATCTCTCCCCCTATGAATGTGCACGAGAAATGGAATTTCTCCACCTAAGAATGTGCACAAGAGTCATATAAAAATGACAAAACTCTCCGGTATACTACTCTAAAGTATATTCTCCCCCTTTTTGACACGAATAGACAAACATGTGAGCAACTTGACCAAACAATGTCTTCTCCCCCTTGGTAAATGCATCTCCCCTATGGAATATCTCTCCCCCTATGAATGTGCATGAGAAATGGAATTTCTCCACCTAAGAATGTACACAAAAGTCATATAGAAATGACAAAACTCTCCGGTATACTACTCTAAAGTATATTCTCCCCCTTTTTGACACGAATAGACAAAGGGGTCAAGGAGAAAAAAAGGGCAAGAGATGAAGGTATGAACAATGATAATAATGCATGAGGGGTGCAATGATGCATGAGAAAATGAAGCTCAAACCTAGGACAAAACAAAATGCTACAAAGCACAAGGTAAACATGACATGCTAAGACGAAGAAACAAGGTATAGACCAATGCATGACAAGGGTAGCAAAGGTGTGTACAAGTGGTGGCTATGTGCAATACATGACCAATACATGAAAAATGCACATGTGGGGCAAGGTGTGTTAAATACACAACCAATTATCCAAATATGTTCCTAATGAGGAAACATGAGAAACCCCAAAGCTTGATACTCTTCGGAGTCCAAACAAGTAAGAAAATTCTTAAGAGGCATTTTATCAAACACTTAGCATGCACACTATGAACAACAATGTGAAACAATGCATGAACATCATGAAAACCACCCTTAATACATACTCTTTTTGCCACAAGGGGTCAACATCCAAAGCAAATCATCAAAAGAAACCAATCCCATATAAAAATTTGACAAAAATGAAGTTTTCTCAACCCCTACGATGAAAATTCCAACCAAGAGCACAACATTTACCAAAACATAATCCAAGGATCCAATTCAACGAAAAGAAATTTAAAAATACCTTAGAGATGTTAATGGAAAGAAAAATCATTCAAATTGATTGGGTTTTAATGTAAAAATAGTGAGAGAGGGGTTTAAGAGAGGATGGGAAAGGTTTAAAACAGGTTTCCCACAAAAAGCCCTTTAAAAAGCTATTTCTGGGCGTTTGGCGACTGGGCGAGTCGCGAACGAGTTGCCAATGAGCCGCGAAACCATTCTAATTGAACTCGCGACTGGGCTCGCGGCTGGGCAAGTCGCCAAAACGAGTAGCCAAAACTGGCACCTTGCTTTCACGGGGTTGCAAGTCACCAAAATGATTTGCCAAAAATTCTAACACTTGTTTTTCAACCCAGAACATGTTTAAACTATGAAAAACAAAGTAAGTACTAAATATGAACACAAAGAGTGATAAAAATCACTTCCAAAAACATATAAAATGATCAAAAATCTTTTTGGATTGATCCATATAAAATGTTCAATGAATGCCTTATTCATTTGTTCGATTGTACTTGTTTAAATGTGATGTGTGTGTATCAAATGTGGAATAGTCCTTAGTCTAGAGTAAAACTTCAATGATCAATTCAATCAAGTCATACACAACTATTACTAAAACAAGTGGTCTATCTCAATTATAGAAATGAACATATATGACCTCCCACAAGAAAATGATTACATATCTTTGAAGCTCTTCATTTGGCTTCTTTACAATTCATAACATTTGATCATTTTTTATCTTTACATCTCTTTTTGAGATCGATGCCTGAAATTTTTGATATTTTAATTTGATGAACAAGCCTTTGGCTTTTGGGCATCATACATATTCATTAAAAGTCGCTTTGCCTTTTTCCTAGTCAAATACTAGTATGTGCAACGGTTTTTGCAGCTCATTATCTCTTTTCATTTTGAGATTTACATTTGTTGAGCTCTTTAAGCAAAAAAAATAAAAGAGTGGGAAGATATATAGGCACAAGTCTACAACACAAGAAAATGATTACATATCTTTGAAGCTTTTCATTTGGCTTCTTTACAATTCATAACATTTGATCATTTTTTATCTTTACATCTCTTTTTGAGATCGATGCCTGAAATTTTTGATATTTCAATTTGATGAACAAGCCTTTGGCTTTTGGGCATCATACATATTCATTAAAAGTCGCTTTGCCTTTTTCCTAGTCAAATACTAGTATGTGCAACGGTTTTTGCAGCTCATTATCTCTTTTCATTTTGAGATTTACATTTGTTGAGCTCTTTAAGCAAAAAAAATAAAAGAGTGGGAAGATATATAGGCACAAGTCTACACATGTATCAAAACCAACATGACTATTGACTAATCATTCATGACAAGCTTGAAGATCGATTTACAACAATCACACATAGATGTCAATATTTTTTCCACAAAGATATAAGTGCATAAAGAACAAGTTAAACTTGTAAATGCACAAAGCCAATTGTACGGAGGTACAAGGCAAAACTCACATGTGATATGTGCTCAAACATATAGGATTAAACTTTTTGAATTTTTCACTTTTTATGTGATTTTGGATTTTTTACTCACACAAAACTGAAACATAAAAGTAAAATAAAAAAAAAAAACAATGCATACAAATAAATGCAAGATGCACAAATGCATGAAGATATGGCATCTAATGCATGAAGGGTCCTACAAAGATCGAAAGAATTAGATCAAGGATCAAAAGAGTAAAAGCTCAACCATAGGAACCATTCCTCATCCAAACGAAACAATTGTCTGGAATAAGTGTCTCAAGAGATGTGAGACAAGGGTTGGAAGAATGAGAACCGAAGATGCACATAGTCAAGGAGTTAAGAGCATTAAACATTTTCTTTAACAACATGCTATTTTTACTCAAAACCAATTTACTCTTTTTAGCACAACTTCCAATAAGCTCAAGTTTCTCTTTTCTATTAATTCTTTTAAGAGCATGAAACTTAGAGCAATGAGGTCTTAGATGACCAAAAGTACCACAATGGTGACAAACAATGTGTTTAGGTCCACTAGGTTTTTTGAGAATGGATCTAGCAACATGGTTTTGTTCTCTCTTCAACTTATGGCATTAAGGCCTTATATGACCAATCACACCACAGTGGTGGCAAGTTGGAACAAATTTAGATCCATCCAAAGCCTTAGGTTGAGACCTAAATGGAGGCTTTGACTTAACAGTATTTCTCTCCACCTTTTGATTTCTTTTATGTGGAGGAATGTACACCGATTTGTCCTTTGAGGTAGAACACACAATAGGCACAAAATCGGGTACCACAGCATGATTACAACAAATATTTTCATCCTTTTTAACAATAGATTCAGCAATCAAACACTTGGCATGCATCTTAAGAGATTCATTTTCACATTTTAGCTCATCAACAAGTTTGTTAGACAAAACAAGTTTAGCATCCAAGTCTATATTCAAACATTCAAACTCTTTCAGCTTTTCAACAAAATTTTCAACAAGTTTCTTATATTTTTCAACCAATTTATTGGATTCACTGAGCTTAGCAATCAAATTATCATTTTCACAAAATAACTTATTCGAATCCTTATTAAACTTCTTAGCCTTTTTCTTCAAGAGTTTGATGTTAGGAATACCAACAACATCCAAAGATTCATGTAACATAGCATCACAATTATGAGGATTATCACTCATGGAGGCATTTTCACAAACACGTGACATGCTACATTTATCATTAACCAAATCATACAAAGAGGCATACAAAGCACAATCCATGGCAAATAAACACAAGGGGTCAAGGATCACACTTAGGTATTTAAACCATAACAAGTGTACCCGCTCTGATACCAATTGAAAGTTCAAATAGCGTATAAAGCACTATGAACGTTTAGACCTCCAATTACAAAATATCAATTCAAGCTTATTACCAAACAATAAATGTGCGGAACATGAACATAAGCTAAACACAGAATTAATAAACAATCTAAACCAAATAAAATCACATCCACAGCAGAAATTAAATGGCAAAGATTAAGGGAAGAGAGATGCAAACACAAGAACAACACAACGATGTGTTATCGAAAAGGAAACCAAAGCCCTCGGCGTAAAACCTCTCTGCCGCCCTCCAAGTGGTAAATAATCCACTAAAGAATGTAGTTGAGATACATGAATAGAAGAAGACCCTCCAAGCCTAATATACCCAAGTACCTAAGCCCTCAAAGCTTCTTGCTCCAATGAGGTTGCGCCATACCTTTTTCTTCTTTAGCTTACCGGATTCCGCTATAGCCCATAGCATTAACCAATAACCATTGGTCCCTTCCAAACTGCTTCCCTTAGCACCAAAAGACCTTCTCACAGACATGGGTATGGTGAGAAAAGGATTTGGTCAAAAACCTCTCAAGGGTGTATCAATGGAGAGGGTGAGAGTAGAGGAATTTGAAGAGTCTCTTAGATGAAGATTGTAGATGAATCAATATTGTTTTTCTCTAGGGTTTCTCTCTCAAAATTCTCTCTAGAAGCTCTCTACATTTCATGGGTTTAAGGGGTATTTATACTTGGGTGAGAAAGGAATGCGAAGAGTCAATTTTTCCCAAACAGGGCTGGTTGGTGGCTTGGCCTCGCGACTTGACTAATTCGCGAGTTCAAGCCGCAAGATAACAGAATAGCCAGGCTAGACCTTTTGTCCTATAGTGCACTAGCTGGCGTGACTGTTCATCTTCTCGCACGCTTCACTCATGTGCTACAATTGGAGGCTTGCCAATCGCAAGTCACCCGCGAGTCTCAGCCGCGAATCCCTACATCCTTGCACAAACTTGAGTATTTCTTCACACTCTCTCACTCACTACCCTTACATGAATCCCACCTAAATATAGGGTTTCTAAGTGCTGAAATACAAGCAAATTGGCACAGAATAAAGCCAACAAGATGGTTGATTAAATTCAACCTTACACCTTTGATTCCTCTATCGCTGTAATCTAGGCATGGAATCTCTCTGGTAGAGATCTAAGCACTTTCCTCACAATCTTGGGTTCAGGAATGGTTTCTCCAAGATTGAAGGCTGAGTTCACTATGTCTTTAAGCTTGGCATAGAACTCATCAAACGACTCATCCTCCTCCATCTTTATCTCTTCAAGCTTGTAGTAAGCCTCTGAAGCTTTGAATCCTTGACAGCCTTTTTACCCTCATAAGTTGTCTGGAGGATGGTCCATGCTTCCTTAGTAGTTTCAGTAGAGGATGTCTTCTTAAACTCCTCATTGGTGACCGCACTGAATAAGGCATTCAATGCCCTGCTGTTGAAGTTTGCCGCCTTGATCTTTGCTTCATCCCAATCGGCCGACGCCTCCTTTGGCTTATTCCAGCCAATCTCTACAGCTTGCCACACTTTCTCATCTAAAGATTGCAAGAAAGCTCTCATGCGTACTTTCTAGTATGCATAGTTAGTGCCATCAAATAAATGAGGTATAATTAATGACTGTCCTCTATCCATGACAAACAATGGTCAATGGATCAACACAGCAAAGATTAAACCTAATCAGAGTGTGCCTGCTCTGATACCACTTGATAGGCCAAAAACAAATTGACCCCTTGTGATTCAAATTAATTGATTAATTAGCCAAGTTATTAATTAATTAAATTAACATGCAAAGCGCGTGGTAGCACAAACAAATCACCAATTAATCTAAGTGCAGCGGAAAATAAATTTGACATAGTGATTGGTTTACGAATGGGAAAAATCTACACGGCAAAAATCCCATTGGGTGATTTTCAGGTCACCACTCCTGAAATTCTACTATTATCACAATAAGCGGTTACAAGTAAAGGAATCACAGTACCTTATACCAACCTACAGTTGAACCCTTACCCCAATACCCAATTGGACTTGTTCTGTAGTGACAATTTCTCCTTTTGATGCTCGGCTCCCAAGTACGTGACTAACCAATTACACGGATTCTAGTATGCGACTTCAATCACCAACTATAAAAGGTTGTTGGTTGCAAAATTCTTCAGTTCATCCCAACGATGAAGATCAAGAAGATGCTTGGTCATAAAACCCAAAGGTGCACATACACAGCAACTTCTTCAAGAATGATGAATTAGGGCAAAACTTTGTCTCCGGTTACAATTTGCTTGAATAGACTTTGCTCAATACTTGTGCAACTTGTGTACTTTTTGACAGATCTTAAAACAATCCTTTTATATGTCTAGGGTTAGGAAAAAAGAAGGCCTAAAGACACATTCATGGATTCCAAGAGAATCATATCAGAATTTTGAATTTCATAAACCTCGACAGATAGGAGGTGTCGAGTAGGTGTCGAGCACACAGGCTGAATAGCTTTCTAAACCTCGACACATGCCAGCTGTCGAGCTTTAATAAACTTGCACTTTTTCAGCTTGTTTCTTGGACAAACTTGATGACTTCAACACTTGATTTTGAAACCTTATTTCTTGAAGTATTAAAACCCCATAGAACTACCCAATTACAAGTAAAGTGCATTTTGTCAAAGGATTAGCCAATTACATAAAAGAATGACATATGTTCTTAACAAGTGAACCACAGATGTCCTAACAATTTTAAGGGCCGTCAAAGGTTGCACAGTTGCGTGAGTGTAAAGCAAAGTTATGTTCATGCAAATTGTGACTAGAGACAAAATTTGCCCTAGTTCATCTTTCTCTTGAAGAAGCTGCTGCGTTTGTATGCCATAGGGTTTTTTAACCAAGGAGTTTCGATTTTCATCATGTGTATGAACTGAAGAACTTTGCAGCTAACATCTTTCTCAAGCTGATAAGTAAGCTGCGTACTAGGATCCGCGCATTGAATTAGTTAGTCATGTACTGGGAGCCGTACATTGAAAGGAGAGATTGTCACTATAGAACAAGTCCAATTGGGTATTGGGGTAAGGGTTCAACTATAGGTTGGTATAAGGTACTAAGATTCCTTTACTTGTAGCCGCTTGTTGTGATAATAATGAATTCTCGGGAATGGTGACCTTAAAATCACCTTATGGGGTTTTCGCTCTGTTGGTTTTCCTCATTCGTAAACAAATCACTGTGTCAACTTTATTTTTCGTTGCATATTTACTTAGTTGGTGATTTGTTTGAGCCACCACACGTTTTGCATGTTAATTGAATTAATTAATTAACTTGGCTAAATCAATTGGTTAATTCATCACAAGGGGTCAATACATTCTTGGCCTATCAAGTGGTATCAGAGCCAGGTCATAGGTTCGAGTCGTTGGAGTCGCATTGTGAGGGAGGGATTGTGAGGGATTTTCATAATTCGCTCCAATACCAATGGGCTTAGTCTGCAATCGAATGCTATAAAAGATTTGTGCCCCCTCATCCTTCAGCAATTGGTCGTTAGATAGATAGGTAAGGCACATGGTCCGACAAGTGGTATCAGAACAGGCACACTCTGATTAGGATTGATCTTTGCTATGTGATCCATTAACCCCTGTTATCATAACTGCAACCGGCTTTAAGAGATCTTTGTTTTCTAATACATCTTGTTTTTCTAATCTCTACTTATTTGAGTGTATCAGAAAATGCAAGTCTAAAAGTTATTTGAATTCTATTATGATGACTACTGGAAAAGATCTCAGCTTGACAAAGAAAAAACTAGATTGTGTTAGAATGAAAATGTGCAAAGGAGTTCGTTTGAGAATAGTGAAAGTTAAAGGTTTTGTTCTTAAATGCAGATGAGAGAAACACCATTCCTACTGATTTGTCATCTAAGCACGAAGTGTGCTTCATTATAAAGTCCACATTTAAGGTTATGGACATGTGACGGTGGTTGCTCTAGACACATGACTGGAGACTGATCTCTCTTCAAGGTTTTCAAGTATAAGAAAAGTGGTAATGTCACTTTTGGTGATGAGAGCAAATCACAGATTAAAGGAAAGGGAATCATATCTCTACCTGGACTGCTAGACATTGCAAATGTTCTATATGTAGAAGGTCTGAGAGTGAACCTGTTGAGCATAAGTCAGATATGTGATCAAGACTTCACGGTACTATTCTAAAAGGGAAAATGCCTTGTCATGGATGAGTCTAGAAAGAAACTTATAAGTGGTGTTTGCACTTTAGACAATTGTTATGGCTTGGTTCTTAATGCTGATATTGTGTGCAATAGCATTTGTTTACCAAATGAAGATTTATGGCACCAAAGGATGGGACATGCTAGTTACAAACATCTTTCAGTTGTATCTAAGCATGAGTCAATTTTGGGAATACCAAAGCTCAATAGAGTGAGCAATGTTGTGTGTGGACCATGTCAGCTTGGAAAACAAACGAAAGCTAAACATACGGACACTCAGACATTTGCTACATCCAGACCATTAGAGTTATTACATCTGGATCTCATGGGTCCAACCAGAACCGAGTCTCTTGGTGGAAAGAGATACATCATTGTTGTGGTAGATGACTTCACTAGGTACATTTGGGTCATACTCTTATGATCCAAGTCTGATAATCCTGAGCACATTGAAGCCTTGTGCACAAGATTTCAAAATGAGAAGAGCTTGAAGATTGATCGAATTCGAAGTGATCATGGCAAAGAATTCGAGAACTCATGTATGAAGTCCTTTTGCACGAGATTAGGTATATCTCAAGAATTCTCTGCTCCTATTACTCCTCAGCAGAATGGTGTAGTAGAAAGAATGAATAGGGTTATTCAAGAGATGGCTAGAGCCATGTTGCACAAAAAGGATATGGCCAGAAACTTGTGGGGAGAAGCCGTTACCACTGCATGTCATACGGTTAATTGAGTGTATTTTAGACCTGGTACCAAGAAGACTCCATATGAGTTATGGAAGGGAAGGAAGCCAAATGTGAAGTAATTTAGAAGTTTTAGAAGTACTTGTTTCGTTCTCAAGGATAGAGAGAATGTGGGAAAATTTGACTCCTGAAGCGATGAAGGAATAATTTGTGAAAAAGTTTGGTTTGGAATCAGCTAGTTCTGTTAGAAGCCCTATGAGCCCAAATGTTAAACTCACTGTTGACTTGTTAGGTAAAAGTGTAGATTCACCACTTTATAGAAGCATGATAGTTAGTCTTCTTTACCTTACTGCTAATAGACCTGACATTAGTTACAGTGTGTGAGTGTGTGCTAGATATCAGGCTAAGCCCAAAGAGTCTCATATAATTGCTTTGAAAAGAATCATAAAGTATGTCAAAACCACTGTGTGGTACAACAAAGACACAAATGATGTCTTAGCTGGGTATTATGACGCTGACTGGGCTGGGAATACTGATGATAGAAAGAGTACATCGGGGGGTTGTTTCTATGTGGGTAATAATCTTGTCTCCTGGATGAGCAAAAAGCAGAATTCCATCTCATTATCCACTGTAGAAGCTAAGTACATCGCTGTCGGTAGCTGTTGCACCAAACTTCTATGGATGCAAAAACTCCTCCATGATTACGGTATTTGTCAAGAGCATCTTATCATCTATTGCAACAATACCAATGCCATCAACATCTCTAAGAATCCGGTTCAACATTCTCGAACTAAACACATAGAGATTTGACATCACTTTATTTGGGAGCTTGTCGAAGATGGTACACTTACTCTTAAGTTCATTCACACTGATGATCAGAAGGCTGATTTGTTTACCAAACCTCTTGATAGCAAACGGCTTGAATTCCTTTGCCAAAACATTGATGTCATCTCCATGGATTGATCTCTCCTTCTTCTCCTTCTTCCTCATGCATTTGCATCTAGTTTTATGCATTGCTTTGTTTAACATGTTTTTGTTTGTTTACTTTTCAGTTTTTCTTTATTTTGTTTTTCATATAAAATAATAATAATAAATTGAAAAATCAGAAAAATACAAAAACAGTGTGTGTATGTGTACATTGGTACTTGTGTACCTTAGATGGCCATTGAAACAAAGTTTTCTAAATTTTGTATCTTTTGTAGCTTAGATGAGCATGTCTATGCACAACTAAGCAAGTGAGCTTTGTGGCTCATGTTTGTGATGAGTAAGATTAAGTAATCTCTTGTACTTAACACTCATATCACTCTTTTTGATGGGAATGACTAGAAAATCCTAAGAGAAAGGCATAAATAACCATCTCACCATTGTTGCCTGCCAATCATGAAATAACATTTGTATGCTTCGGCAGAGTAAAAGTGAAATGTCAAATGCTTAACATCATTGGGTATTTCTTTTCTATCTCTTATATGCCCATGCATGGTTTGCTTAAAAGAAAAATATGCAAAGAACAAAAAAAAGAAAAAAGAATCAAAATGCTTTATATATGATTGCAAGCGTATATTCTAGGAGATGTGGGAGTTATAGGATGTACCTCGAAGGTGATAGTCCCCATCAAATAGTTATGATTGTGTGTGAGTTAAAGTGATTTTCTCATATCTCAAATCGTCATAACATGTAGACACTAATGCAATCTTGCGATATTTTTCATACACAACACACAATATTCTTTGCTACTTTTGATACATGTGCAGGTATAATGTGATTTGGCCATCACAAGGAATACATGTGTTAATGTATACTCACTAAACTGTCTTAACTTGTTTTTGAAATATAAAATTGGTTAGAATTGTTTAGTGTGTGTGCGTTTTGGATCTATGTGCTTGACATTTATCTTGTTGAGAGATGATTTTGAGAGCTTAAAATATTGTTTGGATCTTTGGTTGAGTAGCATGCTTGATTGCATTCATATCTGTGTTTTTCTCCTCTTGAAAAACTGTTTTTAAGCAATCTTGATAGCTTCTCGTTACCTCTAGACAGCTAGGCTATCTATTGAGCCCCTTCAGCTTCTTTTCATTGCATTCTTGACAGCTTCTCGATAGCTATTTCGATCCATCGAGAAACTTTCTGGATGCTCAATAGCTTCTCAATAGCTCCCTCAATCCATCGAGATCCTTTAACAGATTCTGGATAGCTCTTCGACAGATTCTGGATAGCTCTTCGACAGTTGTTTCTTGCGTTTTAATTCTCGATACCTCTCAATCTGTTGAGAATTATGATTTTCTATATAAATGGTCAGAGCGATTTCTCCCTCACTTTTCTCGATCTCTCTCGACTGATCTTGCCTCTTCACCTCCCAAAACCTCTCTCTCTCTCACTCTAAACTTCATTCCCAAGTGATTTTCAGCCCAGATCTTGTTCTTCCTCACTGGAAAGGGTCCTTAATCCTTCATTCTTCATGCATTTCATGCATTAGACCTAGGTTTTTGGGTTTTTGAAAATTTTTTGGGGTTTTTCAAAATTGATGGAGTTTTGGTGAAATTTTGGGATGGGTTTTGTGTAAATGATCCTAAATGTTCATACATTGCATCACATTTGCATTATAACAATGTTTCATGCATTTTAGATGTGTGTTTACTTTGTTGCAATGATTGTGTGCTAGTAGGTTTAGATTGGGCTGAGCCCATGATGTTTTAAGTTTGCATGTCACTTGTTCATGCATTTTTATGCATACGTACCTTCAATTCTTTATATTCTTTTATATTGTTTTGTTGGTGCTTTTCTGAGAGAGAGAGAGAGAGAGAGAGAGAGAGAGAGAGAGAGAGAGAGCTTCTTGCGTTAGTCTACTCTATGGCACCCAAATGCAAATCCACTCCATCCCTATCGGACTTTTCCGATACTAACCTTCCCACTGTCATCTACAGTCGGGGTTAGGAGTCACTGTGTGACATCCCGGTCACGTGCCCTTCCGTGATCATACAGGAATCTTACTCCAACATGCACAGATTTGATACTTTTACACCCTAGTTTGTCACTCGAGTTTGGGATATGCGCATCGTAGTCACTCCGGATCTTATATTCGAGGTGTTACATGTTCTTAGGATAGTGCATCTTGACTACCCTGGTTGCGATCGTCTGAGGACTGTGTCCAAAGATAAACTTATGTCTCTATTTTGTGAGACATCATCTTCATGGGGTGATCGTCAAAACACCCGATGCTCTACCTTTGCTAAAGGTCCGAGATTCCTGAACATGGTGATGACATTCATTCTTCAACCATTGTCTCACTATAACACTATCACAGAGCCTCGTGCTCGATTTTTGTTATCCCTCTTAGAGGACATCTCTATTGACTTCCCTTCTCACTTTATTCTATCCCTTAAAGATGTCTATAGGGATACAGCGACCCAAGATAAGCTCAATTTTCCTTCGGCTATCACGAGGATCCTTCGCCATTTTTTTTGTCTCCTTTCCTGCGTCTAATCCCTTCTTCATCATGGGTGCCATTGACGCTACTACCGTTAGACAAAGTGATGCTCAGCTTCACCCAAGGCAGATGCAGACCGAGACAGCAGCTCCTCCGGCTTCTTCAGCTCCATCCACCTCTGCTCCCTCTTCTTCTGCGGGTGGTGTGACTCTTGATGCGACCATGGCGCAGCTTCAATGCATGGATGCTCGCCTTGACACTCTCAATGATGTGTTGTGTCAGTGAACACTCGTGTTAGTCGTATTGCTTAACGGCAGGCTCGCTTTGGTGGCTTCATCGAGTCTCCCTCTTCTTCTCCAGAGGCTTCTAAGGACGAGGATGACGATGGTGACTCTAATGATGATGGTGATGAAGACAATAGTGCTAGCTTGCCCAGTGATGATAAGATGTCTACTTGATGCTATGAGAGTAGTCATACACGTAGGGGGAGAGATAGCATAGGAGATTTTTGTCAAGGGGAGTGTTCATTTTTTTGAGGGATGTAGTGAGGACTTATGTATTTTTTTCTTTTTTCTTTTCTTTTCTTCTATTAGAGATACATTGTTCTTACTTTGTGATAGCAAACCTTGTACTTATGATATTATATATATGATGAGGTTGTTATTACAGTTTTTTCACCTATCTTTACATGTGTTGTTTCTTTTCTCTCTTTATGCACATGCTTCTTATATCTTGTATGCAATCTTTTATTTCTGTTTCACACTAAAATGCCCTGATGAGTTTTATTTAAAGTGTTTCAGAAATATAGGTTGTCAAAGTCTTCTTGCCATAAACTCCCTTCTTGCAAAGTTTTTCAAGAGTTTGGGTTAGGATAGATTTTATTGTATTCAACAAGTGAATAATGAGTTGAGTGATTTATGACTTCTCTATTATGTTCATTTGTTTGTTGTGGTTTTGTCACAGATTGCCAAATGAGGAGATTATTAGGATATATGTGAACCATGTTAGGAACACATGTCAATATTTTATGTAAATTTGTTAATCCTTTGACAAAATGCACTTTACTTGTAATTAGGTAGATCTAGCATGTGTTTAATTCTTCAAAGAACAAGGTTTCAAGTTCAAGTGTTAAAGTCATGCAAGTCTATCCAAGAAACAAGTGAAGAAGTGCTGGATTTTAAATCTCAACAACTAGTATCTATCGAGGTTTAAAGAGCTGTTGAAGCCCAATGCTTCACAGCTAGCTCAATAGATAAGCTATCTATCGAGGTTTATGAAAAACAGATTTTCAACTATGATTTTCATCCAATCCATGTGTATAGGTTTGGGCTTTCTTTTCTCACAACCCAAAACATTTATAAGGATTATTTTAAGGGCCGTCAAAGGTTGCACAGTTGCGCAAGTGTGAAGCAAAGTTATGTTCATGCAAATTGTGACCGGAGATGAATTTGCCCTAGTTCGTCTTTCTCTTGAAGAAGCTACTGCGTTTGTACGCCGTAGGATTTTGTAACCAAGGAGCTTCATGATCTTCATCGTGTGGATGAACTGAAGAACTTTGCAGCCAACATCTTTCTCAAGTTGGTGAGTAAGCCACGTACTGAGATCTGCGCATCAAATTGGTTAGTCACATACTGGGAGCCGTGCATTGAAAGGAGAGATTGTCACTACAGAATAAGTCAAATTGGGTATTGGGGTAAGGGTTCAACTGTAGGTTCGTATAAGGTACTAGGATTCCTTTACTTGTAACCGCTTGTTGTGATAATAGTGAATTATCGAGAGTGGTGACCTTAAAATCATCACTTGTTTATTGCTAAGGGAGCCAAGAGGGTTGTTGCTTGAAATTTGTAGAAATTAGATAAAAATAAGTGGTGTTTGATTTTAGAAAAAAGTTTAGGTCTCTGTGTATTATTTGCTTAGTCTTTTTGTTTGTTTGGTTAGGCATCAATGCAGAATGGAACTTACTTTTCTTTGCTTCCTCTGTGAAATGGGTTGCTAATTTTTTGAAGTTTAATTTTGTTCAGTCATTCATTGGCTTAATCAATATGAAAATGAAACTTCAAACTGTGATGGATTAGTTTTATTAGTTTGTACCTTTCAAACTAATAACTTGTGAAAGGCTTGACTAATTTTAAATTTCCTCTTTTATGTAGTTGGGGCA
This sequence comes from Quercus suber, assembly GCF_002906115.3. Lineage (NCBI taxonomy): Eukaryota > Viridiplantae > Streptophyta > Magnoliopsida > Fagales > Fagaceae > Quercus > Quercus suber. The sequence continues at coordinate 1,467,390 of NW_027069519.1, forward strand.
ACATGATATATAATTTTTTTTTCATCAGGGTTTCAGGTAGGTATGCTTTTCTTTTTTTCCTATTAAATTACCGTTTCAAATTGTATTAGATTCACAGATCTTTTTTCTCTTTGCTGAATGTAATTTTCTAGGGTTCTTCTTTTATCCCATCTAACTTTCAGACACGCTTGCAATTAAAAAGAAACCTTATATTGTTTAGGCAGCATAAAACACCGTTTGAAAGCCTCCCATATATGGAGAAAGAGAAAGAGAACAGAGTTGTTCTCCTTCTCTACTATTTTTTGTTTTTTGAAACTTCTCACCATTGATTTTCCCCTGCTGATACATCTAGGGTTCTTCTAATGGCTTTATTTTCTTTTTTTGATGCTTTTGTCTCGAATTATCATCTCTGGCTCTTATAAAAACAAAACAACCAATTTTGTCATTGTTTTTTCTATAGTTTGGCATGGTCTGCAAAAAACATAGGCGTTGGGGAGATAGAGAAACATCTAAGGCCAGCACCACTATCAGACTCTAACCACCAAAAACTTTGCATCCCTCAACCGACAGTACACTGTTATAGGGTGAGTTTTATTTTTTTGCTTTCTTTGTTTTTTTATTTTTTTTTTAAATAAATTTTTAAAAGAAAAAACCAAAATCTTGCGATAACTATTATTTATGTTTGGTAGTTTGGGTATTTGCTTTGTTTTTATTTAGGATTTCGGTTATTTATGGTTTTGATAAAGGTTTTTCCCCTCAACCAAACCTTAAACCCATTCTTTCAACACAAACATGCAAAAGAAAACCCTTCCCTCCATCATTTCAATATTCATTCTAACTGCCATCTACTCCAATCATTCTCTGCCCCCCATCTCTTCTCTGCAAACAGTATACATTTTTAAAAACAGAAATATTGCAGCTTCTCATATGGCCGATTAAGCAAACCGCTTCACTATTTTTTCTACCGTTCTGTCACCATGTTGAAACCTTTACTAGTAAGGTTTTTTGTTTTGTTTTAAAATTTTATTGTTTAAATATGATTTAGGCTTGGGGATTTCAATCGAATTGATTTTGATTTAGGCTTAGGTTTGGGTATGTAATTTTTTGAATGTGAAATTCTTTTTAAAAAATCATGTTTAAGGTTTTGGATATGCTGTTGATTTTTTATTTTTTGTTTGTTCTTCACAATCTTGTTTTGTTAATCATCTTATAGGTTCTAAAAACAACTCTGCTGGAGATAGTTCTACTTACATTGTTTAAATTTGAGACAAAATTAAGAGAGAGATAGAGTCCCTAAGGTTCATAGAGAAATCTGAGGGTCACCCCTACAAAAGCCACCACCTGTCATCATTACACCATTCCATCATTGTCAGATTTCTAAAACCACTACCAGTAATTTAAATAAATAAATAATTGTGCGTTATATAGGTTTTGGCTAGCTTAGTTTTGATATAGGTATTTGGGTTAATATTAGGCTTTGAGTTAGGATTTTTTTTACGGAAGAACATACATTCATGCCATTCTTTTATGTTTTTTATTTTTATTTTTTAAATAAATTTACAATGAGTACCAGCAAATTAACAGCAAGCTTTACAAATTTCCCCTTTTATATTATTTTCAGCTTTGTTTTGTTTCATGTGTTGCACAATGAACCAGATTAATGGTTTTTTCAAGATTCACTTGGTAGGGCATTTCAAACACCCATTTTCAGTTTTTAAATAACACTAGTCGCTAACCCGTGCGATGCACGGGAAAATTCAGAAAAATGTTCAAGAACTTCATTTTTTTAAATTCATCTTCCTCTAGATTGATGAAAACTATAAGATTAATTCCTAATATTCATGTACTTAAATAGCAAGTTTAAATGGTTAAATGTTGCAAGTTTGATGAATCCATAATCATAGCCTTTAAAAATACTCCATTCCAAACTTGCAAAAGCAAATTTATGAATCTTTATTCCTCCTTCAGCAAGCACAATTATTTTCCAATTAAATTGCCTTTGAAATAGTGTTTCTCAACAAAAGTTAGGCTTGGGTTTATGTTGTAACCGTGAAAAAAATTAGGTCTGACAAAGGGATTTAGTTGAAAAGGCTTTGGGCTTGAGCTTGGGCTTTATAATAGAATTAAATGTATAAGAAGTGTTCTTTAAAGTGGAGATAAGGCTGGAAATAATTTTAGTTTTATTAGTATTTTAAAATTGGTAAAAACTATTTTAAAATTGAATGAAAAATTCAGAAAAGTGGTTAGAGATAACATGGCTGCTGACGTGGCTCAATGTGAGCATAGCAATATTAATTGCTACGCTTCAGCTTTTAGTAATATATAGATTACACATATTTTCACATACTTTTTCACCCACACGTATTTAAATAAATTACAAACAATACTACTCAAACTCCTCTACCAAACGGGCCCACTCAAGATATTTTGTCCTTTTTATGTTCTTTTCTCCTTATTCTTTAAAAAGATTTCTTTTTGTCTACATGAATATTAGATGGGTATAGAATCTCTAGAAAACCACCCCATTTTCCCTCTCTCAAATTTTGCCTTTTGTTATATGCACGCAAACTATTTGATAAAATAGCTTTATTTTTTCCCCTTTTAACTTCAATGGACTTTAATATAACTATATGAAAGGTTTGTTGTAGACTGTTGTCCTCTTAGTTGGTATGTTCTGTGAAGTTAAGGTGGATATGTGAAAAGGGTTTTAGGTAAAATGGAAGGTTCGTTGCAATCTTGTCAGTTTAAATTATTTTGGTTGTTTTAGTTGCACACCTCTAATTAATGGCATTTATCTATAAGAAATTGTCAACTTATATTGATCTATTAAAATTAAAATTTGAGTAGCTTCATACTCTGTGAGATCTAAATGATGTTTTATGTTGTCTTTTGGCATTAAAGCTATTGAATCTTACATTATTAGCAATGAAGATAAGTTAATTAATTAACAGTTATTCATCTTGACAGCTTTGTTGTAGTTGACCAAAGTGAAAAGTTGAATCAATACTACTTACAGCTCTTTTGTCCTAATGTTGAAGGAATAATAGTATCTGCTTTCAACTTATGATGAAGTTTGAAAGTTTTTCAGTTTCTCCTAGAGTGATTTGGGACGTGTAGTAGTAAAGACAAATCTTCCTATCCAGCTCTTGGTTCTATGTAATTGAGATTTTCAAGTAAAGAATTATCTTTTTGCTAGCATTCAGAACACTCTTTTTATATGGCTGGGACATGTGCACATTTTATAATGATTTAGAAATATTATGTTTGATATATTTGAAGGTGATTACATAATGAATAGGGCTAATCGTCATGACTTTCACATTGAAGTACATCTGAATCTACTCTTTTCAACAGACGTAGGAATATTATGTATGTCATATTTTTAACTTCAAGATAAGAATATGCTATAACCCACTAAATTCATTTACTTCAAGAGTTATATCTAGGACAACCTTTAAATTATCTATTATTGGGCAATTTCGCAGTGTGTACATGTTTTTGTTTTGATTTGTTTAAAATAAAATTTTAGTTGACACATTCCCTTTAAGACAACCTTTGAATTCTTCATTACTGGTGAGATTGACAGATTATGAATAATTTATAAATAAATAAATAAATAAAAACTAACTAATGCATTCACTTAGAGATTATTATTGTGGATGTTTATATGTAGAAGAGCATGAACTCTGAACCTTACTGAATAGTGATAGCAATGTTACGAACTACTAAATTATTTTTATTTGAGCACCCACCCAATCAGATATCAATGGATCAAATGGCATGCTAACTAATTTTTGTCTTATTTTATCTAAAGTCTGTAACTTCACAATTTTTCTATATTTTGCCTTTTCCTTTGTCTTGGTATTTTTAATGTTTATATGTTTTCGTTCTAGATAAAAAAAGTCTATGTTACAAAAATATATAACAAAACACAAAACTTTTATTGCTTAAGATGTCTTCATCTTGATTTGATATTGATCATTAAATAGCATCATGATGTTTGAGCGATATGCATATATTTATACACTTTTTGATGCACCATTTAATTAAATTGTCAACCATTGCAGGAAATAAAAAATGTTGTTGTGGGAAAGTCAAAGAATGACAACTCCATTGAAAATCAGCAAATAGAAGTAGCATATACCTCTGCCAAATGCTTCACAAATGTCGCAAGGCTTACTAAATTAAATTGGATGGAATACTAGGAAATCCCACTATTTGCAAAGGTGGTGCTGCTGTTGTTATAGGTAGGGGAAAAGGAAGATTATAAGAAGCCTAAATTTGAGATAAAAAAGGGTATTTCTTTTCCCATTGTTAGGAAAAATTATGCTAAATATTGTTAGTGATGTTGTTGCTTTTGTTGGTGTCATCAACCCAAAAGGTATTTCAGTGATTGGTAATCTAAAGTATTTCTTACTTCCTAGAAATGCCAAAATTAACCGTTGCACCTTAACTTGGGACTTCTCTAGCTTGAATTGTTTAAAAACTATGTATGTCTAAAGCAATTTAGTTATAATATTGTACATTTTTTTTAATCCTTCTTGGTTTCTAAATATAGCTATTTCATTTATTCTTTGTTCGCCCAATAGCTTCTTCTTTCTAATCGTCAAGTGACAGTGACTACATCTTTGCACTATCAATGTTAAAGTTGTTTTGTATTTACAGGTGCAGAAGGTATTACTGTGGCCACTACTTCTAAAAATAGCACCCTAAGGCTGTGAAAGGTAATTGAAAAATGCTAATAAGCTGTAAATTCAAATGGCAAAGAAGGAAAGCTACTAAATTAAAGTAATAGAATGAACCCTTTATGCATAACCTACAAATGTGGAGTTGTAATCTACAAATGTTGTTTATAAACAAAAAACAAAAAAATATAAAGTAATCTACACATTCTTGTTCAAACACACACTTAACATTGTGAGCTTGTGCTTACTTTTTGACTCTGGAAACTAATGTTAATTGTTTTCTATTTTAAAGGAAGCTTGCTGACAAGGTTGCGGCTTCTGGATTTTATGTTGTAGTTCCTGACTTATTGTACATTTTTTTTAATCCTTCTTGGTTTCTAAATATAGCTATTTCATTTATTCTTTGTTCGCCCAATAGCTTCTTCTTTCTAATCGTCAAGTGACAGTGACTACATCTTTGCACTATCAATGTTAAAGTTGTTTTGTATTTACAGGTGCAGAAGGTATTACTGTGGCCACTACTTCTAAAAATAGCACCCTAAGGCTGTGAAAGGTAATTGAAAAATGCTAATAAGCTGTAAATTCAAATGGCAAAGAAGGAAAGCTACTAAATTAAAGTAATAGAATGAACCCTTTATGCATAACCTACAAATGTGGAGTTGTAATCTACAAATGTTGTTTATAAACAAAAAACAAAAAAATATAAAGTAATCTACACATTCTTGTTCAAACACACACTTAACATTGTGAGCTTGTGCTTACTTTTTGACTCTGGAAACTAATGTTAATTGTTTTCTATTTTAAAGGAAGCTTGCTGACAAGGTTGCGGCTTCTGGATTTTATGTTGTAGTTCCTGACTTATCCCAACCTTATCTATTTACCAAACCCCTAATAACAGAAACAGAACCTTAAAATGATAAAAGGAAATTAGGAAATACAATAGAGCAGATAACAAGTTTTTTTCATTAATGATTATCTTATGAGTTTTGTTGTTATTATTACCGGATAGTCTCCTCTGTTTGATGATGGTAATGGAACATTTATAATAGAGAAACAATCCTGACATTAAAAGAAACATTACAGTTCAAGAGAATGGTGTAAAAGTAGACTTTGTTGGTCTCATCTATACTAATGAGCCAACTAAAGCAGAATTAAAGAGTTCATATTGGTACGTTCTGGAGGTAGGAGATGGTGAATTACAAACAGAGTGAAAGTTACGTACTTGTAGGTATCATAAGTAGAAGTTTCAGCTATCTTCAGAAAAACGCATCCTTTGCTTCAGCTGAGCTCAGAACTCTAAACTTTAATTGTGTTGGAAACAATAGATTGGTTGAATCACTAATAAACCATTAGTAACCGCGTTTGTTGTCAATTCCTACTGTAAGTACTAATATGAAGCAGAGGTTTGGCTGAGTAGTATCATATATATATATATATATATGTATATATGAGAGAGAGAGAGAGAGACAACAGTAATGTAGACATGTAGTAATAGTATCATGTAACAAAAGAGGAATACTCACTTAGATGATCACTTGGTCTTCTTAATTTCTTCTTTTACCTTTACCCTTGGTCTCAGTCTCCCACAAAGATCAAATAGTTTTCATGTCATGTAACATGATCAGAGTGTGAAATTTTTAGTGAGGGCAGAAAATTAACTGCAGCAGAAGAAGAAGGCTGGATTTCAAGAATGTGTTTCACTGTTTCAGTTATACTGAATGCAATCTAGGCAGAAATGCATCTTGGTCTTTCCTCTGCAACAGTACACAGCAGAGCCGCCTTGTAAATTACTTGTTGAATTACAAGTTGAATGTAAGATAATCTCATTAGGAGACTTAAAAGTGGTTCACATAAATTTTGTTTTAATTATTTAAGCCAACAAAGCCGCTTGTAAATCACAAGGTTTGTTTTTTCCACAAAGAAAAACGAAAGTTTCTTGGTGCCTGCTAAGACCAAGACAGGATGGTTCCTCTCAACTCTCTAGTCTCCTTGTGCACTCTTTTCGTCCCCTCTTAGTCAATTGTTCTTGTGGCCTCACATCACGTGAATAAAATAAAAGGGATGGTCAAACAAATCTACCCTAAATTATGGGATTTTTATACTTTGCACCCCAAACTCTCTAAACCTGCAATTATCATCATAATTTTAAAAATACTTGCAACTGAGTCCTAGACTAAATGGTCATGTGCAAGTCCACATAACGTGGTAACAGTCGCATGCACAATATGAAATCAAATTTAAAAACTAAGAGAGGAAGTGAAGCAAAGTAGAGTAGAAGTAAAGTTCTTGAGCAAAGGTTTCACAATTTTTACAAATACTACCATTTTATACCGTTTTCTTTATTTTATGTTTTTAAATCATGGGTTGACAAAGTGAATTTAAGCCCAACCTCAAGTGAATAATTTTTACTTATCCAAAAAATAAATTTCCCATTTTACCTTTACACACTGAAATTTCAATTGTTTAATTGTTTTTCTAAGAATAAATCAATAAAATATTGAATTATAAATTTTAAAGGCATGTACTCTTGGTCCTGACAGAGAGAATTCATTCATTCAAGCTTTGTAAAGGTGGCTTATAAACATCGGAATAGAAGAGAAGAATAGAGAATAGCAGGACCAATACCAGGTCAAGGACATGAACTACAACTTAAATTATGTTCTAATCCATGAAATGAGCAAGCATGCTCCTCCACGGCCCCACCTATTCCCTGAAGACCATGTATGCCTTAGGCTTCTGCTTATTTGCTACAAGCTTTTTGGATGTTGCAAGAATTATGCCACTATCAATTGATGTGGCAAAGATATGATTGGTTGTCAACTTTTAGGGGAAAAAACCTTAAATAATTATGCCACTACCACTTAAATAAAAAGACGTTAAAAATTACAAATAATTCTCTATAAAAATAGAGACTAAAACCCATGGCAACCCCTAACTCCTCACCCCAACAACTTTTCAAAATCAAAAAAGCCAAGATCCTACAAATCAATCTTCATTGCCTTGGACCATAGCATATCTCAATCACCTAAAATCATCGTGCCATAATAAATAAAATTGCTACTCAATTGACAACTCGTGGTATTTCCATTATAGACATCTAAAGTTCAAATCATTCCTACTCCAATTATCCTATTATCAAAAGATAAGATGAAATAAAGTAAAATGTCATCCTGCACAGCCTCAAGAAATACTGAGGGAACGAAGCGGACATTGCATTGTAGAGGAAGAAAGAGAACCACCAAATTGAGCATATGCAACCAAAAACTGACACCCAAATTATCAAGCCCCATCCTTCTACAAAACATCAAAATCACTATACACAAAATATAGAACTTCTCCTTCCACACCCAAATTTATACTTAGTAATCAATTCATACCACTGACACAACATTGAACTTAATTGGAAAATTGAGGATCGGTAACTAAATTTGCCTATTAGTAAGAAGCAATCATTTCTTAGCCTTACCCAAATTGAATGGCAAAACAGTTACAATAGAAAGAGCAAATAAAAAAAAAAGTTGAGTACAGAACATCGGAATGATAAATGCAACATCAACAACAACCTTACAAGTATGATAAATACAAATAATAATAATTAATAAATAAGTAAAATAAAATTATGCTCTTCATTTTCACCAGATCTGCCAATTCTGCGGAGGAAGCCAATCAAGCCCTTGGCCTGATCACTGTCAATGGCCACTTTACTAGGATATACATGGGAACATTTTTGGCTCAATCTTCATCTGCACAGATGACGCATCTAGCATACAAAGAGTAGTCTGAAGACTACATTTTCTTCTCATATTACACCTACATTCACAGCATGTAAATACTTAGAATAATAAGGAAAGGATGTGCAACTGCTTCCAAAAATATTTCAAGTGGTACAAAATAAAAGATAAAACTAAAAGTATTAGGAGAAACCTGACCTGCAAAGGAGGAAATGACCATTGTTCTCTTTGATGAATGCGCACTCATCCATGACTCTTTTTAACATTTGTAACAAAATCATCAGGCATATTTGCTAAAATTAGGTCTTGCAAGGTGGTCACCAGCTCCAATCCCTCTAGCTGCTTCAATTTACAGCAACTTCTAATTTCTAATTCTCTAAGGTGGGGCATGGTTCCTCCCTCCACAATCCACTTTTCCAATTTCTCCAGCATCCATAGTTTCAATACACAAAGTTTAGGAAACCTGTTAGGAAGGCATGTTATTCATTCCCCTTTAAAGGAATTACCCAAAAGCCTGAGGATATTTAAGTGACGTAGATGCCCCAGAACTAGCATAGGGTCCTGCTCTAGTTTTGACGCTGACAGAGTAAGGATTTTGAGATTTGGAGGAAGTTCATGCTCCTGAATTGCTCTTGGTAACTGTCCCAGCAGATACAAGTCAGATAGCTTTTCATGTGCTGTCATGGTCCCCAACATGAGAGGTTCAGGTCGACCAAATTCATCACTTGATCTTAACCTTAGGGACTGAAGATTGGTCAAATATGAAATCCACTCAGCTATTGCCTCAACTGAAGTTGAATTGAATGTCAATCCCAATTTACTGATGGCAGTCAATTTGTTCAAGCAATTATACACAAGACTTTTATTGCCAATATACAGCCCCCACAAGGTTCGAAGGTTGGTTAGAGACCCATCGCTAGGCCTTTGAAGGGACACGTCAAAATGAATCTCATTCAGGTAGAGATGTCGAAGGTTCTTTGCTTTCCAAATGGAACTTGGCAAAGTGATTATATTAGTGTGCTCCACATCCAAGGTCTCTAGGTATGGCAGATTACCAATTGACTTTGGAAGGGATTATAAGAAAGTCCATCTCAACCCTAGGTACTTCAAGTACAAAAACTTTCTTAGTATCCCAGGTAGCATAGGTTTGTATACATCTTCCAGATCAAGAACTCGGAGCAATCCAAAACCTCTTTTAATGACAATTGTGTTAAGAAATGTACCTATCTCCTGAGCAGGCAAATCTCTTTTACGGGTGTTAAAAGATATATAACAGCGTAGATATTGTATGTAAGGATCAAAGGAAGGGTAGCTCTTGATACCTACATATTCTGCTAGTCGCCGAATATTGAACTTGGGAGGTTCTGCGGATGTATAATCTGTGGTGTTGTGGGCATGGAAAAGTCTTGAACCCACCGCTTTTGGAAAGAAGTCCCATAGAATACCCGGCAGATGACAAGTTTCTGGGCTTCCATCTGATCTCAGTCTTGCCACTTCAATCAGGCCTCTGTTGATTATCTCTTTGAAGTATTTCTCTGCAGGATCTTCAGAGGCCATATTTTGCTCAGGCAAGGGTGTCAGTAATCCTTCTGCAAGCCACAAATGGGGCAACCTCCTAACAGGAATCTGAAACGCCCCAGGGAAAAGTCCCAAATAAAGAAAACAGGGCTTTGTCTGGGGAGGTAGGTCTTCATAGCTTGAAGCCAATATATTTTCTTCAAGAAATGCATGCTCAATCACATTGGACCATTCGGTTAAATTTCTGGTTGACAATAATCCTGCCAATTCGATAATTGCCTGAGGTGAACCATCACATTTTCTCAGAATTTTCTTCTTGAGACTGATTAACACCGAGTCATTTAAGCTATCTTCTGGAATGAGTGCCTTGTTAAAGAACAATTTCCAGCTCTCCTTCTCGGTTAAGCTTCGTAGCTGTAGAGGAATACTCTTCCCACTGGCAACAATTGCTACATCTTTGTCACGAGTGGTAATAATTACCCGTGTCCTCACGCCCGTGCATTGCAACAGAATTTGAAGCTTGTCAAAATCATTGTGTTTCCGGACTTCATCTATGACTATCAAACAAGACTTCTCCTTTAAAATTCTTTTAAGCATGTTTTCCAGGTCTTGGACTGGAAAAAGTTTATGCTCCCTCTCCCCACCAACGTCTGTCAAGATGTTTACCAAGAAATATCTTCAGGATATCCCAACCAGACACGGAAATCAAAACATTGCTTAATAAATGATCTGTTATAAACCTTTTTCATCAGAGTTATCTTGCCAGACCCGGCTTTACCAGTTACTGCAATGACATCATGATGAACAAGGTATCGGAGCTGTACTCGAGATAGAAACTCCTGTTCTAGTTCCTCAAGACCAACAAAATATTCAAAATCATCTGATATATGAAAGATTTTTGGACCTTCTCCTTTCCAACCCGGTGGTGGTTGCCAATTTGGTGGTCGCTTAGTTAAAGGATTCCTTCCAGTATCAATGTAAAACGACTTTCGATATTCATCATCCAAGTCTTCTTCGAAATTTTCAAATCTCTGCACTTTGGCAGCAGCTCTCTTTTCAATTTACTTAATTACCTCAAGGCTGAGAACAGTTTTGTCCTGCAGAGATGAAAAGCTGATGAGAGGGTGCATCATCGTCATCTTAATTAGTAATTTTAGCCCCCACCGCAGCTCAGTTTTCACAAGGAAGGTGTCAATTACATCCTCAATACAGTTAAGACAGCTTGGAAGCTCACTCAGTGAAGATTCAATGATATCAGATCGAACCTTTAGTTTTTTAGCATCTCTTATACACACGGAAGATTCAATGATGCTCATTGAGACTGTATCTACTAGTAGTTTGCAGTCAGGCAATTCACCTGCAATAAGAAGATTTTGTAGTTTCCCCAACAAAATTGGAAGACCCACTTCAACAGCCATGGAATCTCAAGCTTTTACTCTTCCTTCCTCTTCTGAAACAAATAACACAAGTAGAACTTTCCTTTTAATAATGAGATTGAAAAAAATAATAACAATGAACAAAAGTGGAATACTCACTTGGACGAGCACTTGCACTTCTAAGTAAATTCTGTGCGTCGATTTCTCTCCTCTCTTGTTTCTTAAATCTTTACACAAACAGATTATTTCACGACAGTTTTCACGTCATATGATGTGATCAGAGTGCGCAATTTTTAGTAAGTGCAGCAAATTAACAGTTAGCAGAAGAAGTAGACAATGTATTTCAAGAATGTAATTCAGTTTCACTGAGAATGCAATCTACGGAGAAATGCATCTTATTAAGTCTTCATATGCAACAGTACACAACAAAGCCGCCTTTGTTAAATACTACTAATAGTTAAGACTAATAACACAGGATGCTTCCTTTCAAGTCTCATTCTGCACTCTTTCATCATCCACTTTTTATGTTTGGTTCATTTCTGCATATTTTAAATTAGACATAACTACAAATTCCATGCTTTAATCAAAGTTTGGTTCATTTTAGTATTTTATAGTTTCAGTTTGTCATTTTTAGTCTTTGAGTTCACATTCCTTTTCAACGTTAGCCAATAAAAAATAAAAACTTACTAAATTTTCTTACACTGTCCCAGCTTCCAAGCAATCCTAGCCGTTGATTCCAACGAAAGCCTCGTCTGATCCTCATGGACGCACCGTCTGATCGACGATGCGAGAGAAATGCTGGGCGAGGTGGGGCGAAACGGCGTCGCATGGGAAGTTGTACTGCGAGAAGCAATCGGTACAGCAGAGAAACGGTGTCGTTTACCGCAACAATTGAGGAGAGTTTGAATTCAACAAAGTTCAGCTTGCAAAGCTCCATAATTTATTCACCACACAAACCCAGACGAGCTCAGCTTCAAGAACACCTCCCCCCCCACCCCCCCGAATCGGGGAGAAAAACATTGATTTTTGATCAAGTGGTTTATCACATCACAACTTTCATTATCGTGTTTCAAAAATCAATGCAATATTGTCAATTGTTAATAATAATAATAAAATTATTAGTTTACATTAAAATATTGAGCTAAGATTACACTGTAGACTAACAGTATCATTGTGGTACATTTAGGACAAATAGATTCAAGCAATCAAAATCAAGAAAATTCATTTTAAAATTACAATTTCAGACACAATCACACAAACCTACTATGAAATTCCATTTAAAATTAAATAAACTCATATGCAAATGTGTATATATGAAAAACTCATAAATATATTGTTGGTGCAAACACAATAATAATGAAAACAACATTAAGAGAAACTGAATAGTACGCTGAATATTATTAATTTAAAAAGAGAAATTACACAACACTATTTGGACTGAGGTGCGGCACTCGCTCTCTTTAAGGAGATTCAAGCCCTTGGTTGGCTAATCTTTGTAACCGGTGCAGACCTTCTCTAACTTGTCTCATCCAGAATACAACAACCCAACAAATGTTGTATGGCTAGAACAGCTTCTGCACAAAGTGTTCATACCCAAAGCTCCACCAGAAGAACACTTTTCTTTGGCCCGAAATTTCTTAAGTATTTAGGAATAGGGATAATTACAGTAAACCCACCTGAGGTTAGGCCCGTTTTCACTTTGCCTACCCGTGGTTCAAAACTTATCACTTTACCCACTTGAACTTCAATCTGTTACTCTCTTGTTGCCCACCTCACCCTCAGATGTTAGAAAAACACATTTTTATTCCAAATTAGAACATAACACAGATCAAACAACACGAACTCACTCTTTTTTCCTCACAAGCCCTAGAAATGCGAAACTCCCTGTAACTGAGTTGGGGTTTTGATTTTTCTGATCGTGCTTTCGTGTGAGGGTGAGGTTCTAACTTTGGGTTGTCTTGAGACATTGAATATTCGAAGATAAATCATTACCAGGTACGACATTTCTGCTTTATGGTTCTGAGCTGGGGTTTCAAGTTTTGATGGTAGCTTTGATTCATAAAAAGTTGATAATGGGGAATCTACTGGGATTTTTGCGTAGCTGGGATTTTCAAATTTTGAAACACAAATATACACAGCCTAGAAAATATTTATAAACAAACACTCTCTCTTATTTAACCATCATGACCACGTCTTCTCTCTCTATAAATCCCACTCTCTCTCCTCCATCTTTCTCTGCCTGTTCTTCATCCTTTTCATTTTCACCTTATTCTTCTCCTTCTTTGTACTCAAAGTTTTCCGTTAAAGTTTCCAACTTTAGCTCCCAAAGAACAAAACCCATTAACCTTTTTGCCAAACAAGCTTCTGGGTTGTGTTTTCTTGAAGGGTCAAAGAGTTTGTGCCATAAAAAGAGAGAGCTTTTTGTTGCTAAAGCAGATGGTAACATTAGCAACAACAGTATAACTATCACAGAGGTTAGAGAAGAAGGGGAGATGGATGCTCCTTTGCTTGATTCTGAGGCCTTATCAAGGCCTCGCCGTATTGCTCTCTTTGTTGAGCCTTCTCCTTTTGC
>NW_027069519.1:1488918-1566061 GCF_002906115.3 Quercus suber
AACCCAAGTTTTTTTTTTTTTTTTTTTTTTTTTTTTTTTTTAAGTTCGTTGGTAAGTAAGAAAAGGTCAAAATACTATTTTATATATATGTATATATATATATATATTTTTAAATACTATTATAGGTAAGGAACAAAGCTCTAATTTCACTACCAATTGTGAAATCTAATATGACTTTTGTTTTCTTTATATCTCCTTTGTTGTTCAAACTTCAAAATTATACATATATTGTTGTGCCTCTCTCTCTCCATGTTTCATGGTTTTTCCTTTGAGGTAGTAAAAAGAGGAAAAGTTTCTAAGGATTTCTAGTTCAAAGTGACTGGGAGATAGGGAAATTGGAGGGTTTGTTTTACATTCATGTTTTAATCCCTTGATCTTTAAATGTGAAATACATTTGCTAGTTTAGTTGTTAGGAATTTTTTTCTCTTTCATTCTTTTTATTATTAATGGTTCCTTTCCTTTTCCTGCCATAAGATTATGATTGGGAGACTACAACATCCAGATTTATTATGTGGATAAATGGTCTCAATTGGCTGACTGGTTTAAAATGTGCATGATATTTATAGTCATGCCATTCAATTGCTTTGTTTTGGTGGGTTAATTTTGAAACTATACTAACTAACTGAAGACTTCGTCAAAATCAATCCTAAACAGAGGAGGCAACATTTTACTCTTTACACATTTATGTCTAGAATAAGATGCTTAAATAAGATCTTGGAGTTGAGGGTTTTTTAATGAGCTGCCCACGTAGGCACTGATTGGGAGTTGGGACCAACTATACGGCCCAGTGCTAATAATAAACAAAAACAACATAGATAATCTACACAATCATGAGCCAGTAGAGATCACAGTATTGGCTGAAGACGCGCGCGCCATGCCACATCGGCGATATGAGGCGGAGGTAGTTGATCGCCACGTAGGACATGGTAACGACGTCAAGGCTCTGCAGTGCTTGCCACCTCATGTTAGTCAAAGGAGTGAGTGAGTAAGGAAGAAGAAAATCTAAGAATGTAAGTGCAATTTTTTTTTTTTTTTAAGGAATCATGTGAGTGCAATTTATAAAAGGAAAACATAGTATGTTCATTTAGGATGGATATTTCTTTCTTTCCTGTGTCATTCAATAGTACCCCAATTTATTGGTATGAAATTAAAAAATTAAATAAATAAATTTTCTTTTTATTTTTTAAAGGTCAAAATATTGTTAAATGTAAGGAACAAAACTCTAATTTTACCACCAATTGTTGAATTGGATACGATTTTGTTTTCTTTCACTTTCTCCTTTGTTGTTCAAATCAACCAATTTGAAAAATTATAATGATATGGATAAATCCCAATGCAAACGGATCCAATCAACAAAGTTAGTCAAAAGCGACGATGTTGCCAAAAGAGATGATCTAGATAGCCTAACAGTCAAAGAACTGGTAGAGGGAATCGTGTCTTGGACAAAAGGGCAGAGAGACGGACAGACTCTTTGAAGTGGACGGACTCAAGTCAGATGGACGGATTCTTTGTAGTGGATGAACTCCAATGAGACGGATGGACGCAAGGGAGATGGGTGGCAAAGCCACATGGCACCTACATGGCCTAAGTGGTCTCCAAGAAACCTAATATGGAAATGTCTTGCATTCTACGCTCAACCATAATCAGAGGAATCCTTACAAGGAAAAAATCCCACAATATATAAGCACTGAAGAGGATCTTCTTTACAAGGAAATACCATCTCCATCAAGAAACAGAGGTTAGCTTTATGCTACTATAAAAACCTCAAATCCCTCACAAACCAAGATACGCGCAATTTTTCTCAGTTTTGGCACTCTAGAGCTGTAGAAATTCTCTCTAACTTAACCTTCGGAAGGTATTTGGCTGGCACTACACTAGTGTTCTCTGTAGGGTATTCTTTGTTTTTGTTTCGCAAGTTTTTTCTAGAACACGCGAGGACTACGCAACTCACTAACAATTTTTGGCATTATCAGTTGGCGCCGTCTGTGGGAAAGAGTAAATAATAGCAACCATACGACCATTTCCCATACAAAGAGTTGTATGATACTCACTCGCTCGATGGCAACTAACAACAACCAAGGAGATGAACCATACACTACTGCCCTCGAAAGACAGGCATAGACTCTCGCTACAGCCGTAGAACGTCTTACTAAGCAAAACCACGACCTGGAAGAACAATTGCGCCAAAGGAACACGAGACCCAACAATCATGGAGAGGAGTAAGAGGGTACCAGCGCTGAAAGGAAGGACCAAGAAGGACCAAAGGGCAGCAACGCCCCCAGCAGACAAAAGCGACAAGACACCAACCATCCATTCGTCACAGATATGGCACCACCGTACATGGTTGTAAAGATGCAGATAATAAAGGAGATGATGGACTTCATGATGAACGCTCTCAGGGGACGGGTGTCGAACGACCTCGACAAACTGGTCCGCCAGACGAACTCGCCCTTTACTACACCCATCACTTCATTCCCCTTTCCACCAAAGTTTCGTATGCCGCAGATAGAAGCCTATGATAGGTCTAAGGATCCCTTGGATCACCTTAAGTCATTCAAAACCCTCATGCACTGACAAGGTGTTGCGGATGAGATAATGTGCCGAACTTTTCCAACTACACTGAAGGGTCCCACAAGGGTTTGGTTCAGCAGGTTGATGCCCAACTCCGTTAGTACCTTCAAAGAGCTAAGTGCGCAGTTTGCATCGTACTTTATCAGGGGGCACAGGTGTAAGAAGTCCACAGCATGCCTGATAAGTATCAAGCAACAAGAGAACGAGACACGAAGGTCTTACATAACATGCTTCAACAAAGAAGCCCTGTCAATAGACGAAGCTGATGACAAGATACTTGTTGCTAAGTTCACCAATGGATTACAGAAGGAGAATTTTTTGTTCTCTTTATACAAAAACGACCCAAAGACCATGTCAAATGTGCTTTATTAAGCCATTAAGTACATGAACATAGAGGACGTGCTACTGGCCTAAGAGGAAAAACCCCAAGAAGAGGAAAAGGCAAGAAGATGCACAGCAAGACAAAGGACGGAAGATGACTAGAACCGGAGATCGACGGGAGGTAGGCGCTCCAAACCCCCAACTTGAAGGTTCGCAATCTTCACCCCGATGACTGCCCCGATTGATCAAGTCCTGATGCAGATCAAGGACAAAACGGCCTTGACGTGGCCTGGCAAGTTAAAGGGAGATCCCAGTAAGAGATCCAGAGACAAGTATTGCCACCTTTCATCGGGATCATGATCATGACACATTTGAATGCTATGACTTGAAACTACAAATTGAGGCCCTTATTAGA
Source organism: Quercus suber (assembly GCF_002906115.3). Classification (NCBI taxonomy): domain Eukaryota; kingdom Viridiplantae; phylum Streptophyta; class Magnoliopsida; order Fagales; family Fagaceae; genus Quercus; species Quercus suber. Next base: position 1,492,226 of record NW_027069519.1, read on the forward strand.
CAGGGGAAACTACAACAATTCGTCAACAAAGAAATGATAGACGCACCGTAGGAATAGGTGGCTAGAAGGGAGGGCGAGCACCCCAAGCCACCTTTAAGGGACATAAGGATGATTATAGGGGGCACCACAGCGTCTAGTTTGTCCAGGAAGGCATGTAATGCTTACCTTAGGATGGTTCAGAATGTCCAGTTGACGGGTTTCATTCCAAAGATGGCACTAGTTGACAACCCCATAATTGGGTTCTCAGAGGAAGATGCTCAACTTCTCCACCACCCCCATGACGATGCATTCGTTGTTGGCATACAGGTAGGAGACTACAACGCTTACCAAGTCCTAGTTGATAATGGAAGTTCTGTTGATATCCTCTATTACCTAGCATTCCAACAAATGAGAATCGAGAGAAAACGGCTCGTATTGACCAATGCACCACTCGTTGGGTTTGGAGGAACGAAAGTATACCCTCTTGGTGAAGTTACATTACTCGCAACAGTCGGTGATCACCCTCAACAAAGTACTAAAGATGTTACATTCGTTGCCGTCGATTGTTCATCTGCTTACAATGCCATACTAGGTCGGCCTACCCTCAACTTATGGAAGGCCGTGGAGACCAAGTGGCAGCACGCGAGTGCTACATAGTGAAGTTAGAGATGGACGACCACTTACAAACCATGAGCATAGAAGAGTAACGGACGGTTGTAGAACCCGTTGAAAGGTTGGAGGAGATACTTCTTGATAACTCCAAACTTAAGCGAACAACCAGGATCGACACCCTCGCCAGTCCACCAGTTCGTTAAGCATTCACAACGTTCCTAAGAGAGAACCAGGATGTCTTTGCCTGGAGCCATGAAGACATGCCTGGGATCGACCCCTCAATTATGGTTTACAGGTTGAACGTATCACCCTTATTCCCCCCTATCTGACAAAAGAAGAGAGTATTTGCCCAGAAGCGACATAAGGCTATAGCGGAAGAAATTCGCAATTTGCAGGAGGCAGAATTCATAAGAGAACTATACTATCCCGACTGGCTGGCCAATGTAGTGATGGTTAAAAAAGCCAACGAAAAAAGGAGGATGTGTGTAGACTTCACGGACTTAAATAAGACGTGCCCTAAAGATAGCTACCCACTCCTGCGGATCGACGTCTTGATAGACTCAACAACAAGACATCAGTTGCTGAGTTTCATTGATGCTTCTTCAAGTTACAACCAAATCAAGTTGGATGAGGTTGATCAGGAGAAAACTTTGTTCGTCACCAGCCAAGGCCTTTTTTGCTACAAAGTGATGTCGTTCGATCTCAAGAAAATGGGTGTAACGTATCAAGGGCTCATTAACAAAATGTTTGCATATCAGATTGAGAGGAATGTTCAATTCTATGTGGACGACATGCTAGTAAAAATTCAACGGGAAGACAGCCATTTGGATGACCTCAAAGAGACCTTCAATACCCTCCACTCTTATAACATGAAGCTCAATTCAAGTAAATGTGCATTTAGGGCAATGGTTGGAAAATTCCTAGGGTTCATGGTGTATTAGAGAGGCATTAAAGTCAACCTAGACAAGATCTGGACAATAATGGAGATGGCACCATCTAGGAACATAAAAGAAGTGGAAAGCCTCAACGGTAAGGTAGCGACACTGAACAAGTTTGTGTCAAGGGCAACGGATAAATGATTGTCTTTCTTTCGCACGTTGAAGAAGTCCTCCGAGGGGACGGCCGAGTGTCAACAAGCATTCGAGGACCTAAAAGCATACCTCTCTTCCCCACCATTACTAAGTCCTTCCAAACTTGGGGAGGAGCTATTTCTTTACCTGGTCGTTTCCCCAGCTACTGTCAGTGCAGCCTTAATTAGAGAAGAAGACAGGGTGCAAAAACTTGTATACTACACTAGCCAGGCACTCCGAGGCGCAGAGGAGAAGTATCCTCCAATGGAGAAGCTAGTTCGCCTTTGTGACAGCAACTCGCAAGCTCAAACCATATTTCCAAGCCCACACTGTGGTTGTTTTGACAGACAAACCTCTATAAAGAGTAATAAGTAATCTTGAAGCCGCTGGATGGATGGTGTTATAGGTAATTGAGATGAGCGAATTTGACGTTCAATACCGCCCACGCACCGCCATGAAGGAACATGTGGTCGCTAACTTCATTGCAGAATTCACCAAAATGGAAGTCCAGGGAGCAAAAGAGCATCCTCAGTGGATTATCCACACGGACGGATCATCCAACAGGCAAGCTGGCGGAGTAGGTATAGTACCCCACTCTCCAAAGGGGATGAGATCGAATGCATGGTTCGTCTCAACTTCCCTACGACTAACAATGAGGCAAAGTACGAAGCTTTAATGGCAAGACTGGATCTCGCCAAAGTAACAGGGGCCACAAGTATGGTTGTTTATTGTGACTCTCAGGTGGTCACAAGTCAGGTGAATGGTGACTACAAATGCAAAGGTGAACGGATGAAGAAATACCTGGAGCAAGTAAGAAAACAGGTGGGTGACCTTCAGGCCAAGTTTGTTCAAATCCCAAGGGAAAAGAACGAGCAAGCCGACCGTCTTGCCAAAGCCGCATCAGTAGAACACATACTCATCCCTAGTAAGGTACTTTCTTTTGTTTAGCTTTCACCTTTAATAGATGGCGTCAGTGTGTAGGAAATAAGCTCAAATAGCAACTGGACCACACCGATAGTTTCATACTTGAAAGACGACACACTACCTGACGGTAAGGAGGCCGCAAGGAGGTTGAAGGTTCAGGCGACACGATTCGTCCTAATAAAGGATGTCTTGTACAAAAGAGGCTTCTCTTAACCGTACCTTAAATGCTTAAGCCTCGAGGAAGCAGATTATGTCATAAGGGAAGTTCACGAAGGGATCTACGAGAACTATTCGAGGTCACAGTCACTAGTGCATAAGTTGATTCGGGTATGGTACTATTGGCTTACCATGCAGAAGGATGTCCAAGCCTAAGTCAAAGCTTGTGACAAGTGTTAGAGGTTTAGTAGCATCATCAGATAGCCAATAGAAGAGCTCACTCCGATAACAACTCCATGGCCTTTTGCTCAATGGGGGTTAGACATCTTGGGCCCATTCTCGATGATGGCAAGATAGCTGAAGTTCCTAGTGGTCAGTATAGATTACTTTACCAAATGGGTAGAAGCTAAAGCACTAGCCACCATCATAGAGAAAAACGTACGAAGCTTTGTCTGGAGAAACATCATTTGAAAGTACGAGATTCCTAGAGTCTTGGTCTCGGACAACGGAAAGCAATTCGACAACAAGTCTTTTAGGGATTTTTGCTCACAGTTGGGGATCAAGAATCACTACTCCTCACCCACCCACCCTTAGGCCAACGGGCAAGTTAAAGTCACAAACCGATCCTTGCTCAAAATCATCAAGACGGCTCGATGGGGCAAAGGGTATATGGCCAAACGAGCTACCAAATGTACTATAGGCGTATAGAACGATAGCCAGAACATTTACAGGAGAGACACCATTTCGACTAGCATATGGGAGCGAAGCCGTTATCCCAACTAAGGTCGGACTCACAAGCTACAAGGTGGAGAATCATGATGAGAGTAGGAACAACGATGCCATGCACCTACAGTTTGACCTAGTGGACGAGGTCAGAGTAACAACTGAACAAAGGTTAGCACGATACCAGAACCTCATGGCCAAGCACTACAACTCCAGAATCAAACACAGGGATTTTTAAGTTGGAGACCTTGTCCTAAGGAAGGTGACGGACGCCATAAAAAATCCTTTTGGGAAGGACCCTATAGAATCACTTCGTGGCAGAGGAAGGACACCTATCACCTAGAGACACTTGACAGACAGAAGTTGCATCATCCGTGGAACACCGAGCACCTAAAGAAATACTACCAGTAGACGATGGCATACAGACCACCACTCCTCATTTCCAGCTTATTTCTTTCTAGTTTTTTATTATCTACAATACTTTTTAAGCCCAAAGGGCAGCTTTTCATTTTTTCAAGAACAGTTTTTGACTTATGCACGTATTTATCATAATAAGAGGAGTTATTCAGATATACCATACGCGTATATACATTTCTACAAAACCGCATCTACAACTAAGTCCTTAAGTGGATGGATGCATCCCAAGGGGTGCCTTGCAATTTATTTAAGTCCTTAAGTAGACAGATGTATCCCAAGGGGTGCCTTGACATTTAGTTAAGTCCTTAAGTGGACAAACACATCCCAAGGGGTGCCTTGCAATTTATTTAAGTCCTTAAGTGGACGGACACATCTCAAGGGATATTTTGAAATTTGTTTAAGTCCTTAAGTGGACAGACGCATCCCAAGGGATACCTTGAAATTTATTAAAGTCCTTAAGTGGACGAACGCATCCCAAGGGATGCCTTAAAATTTGTTAGTCCTTAAGTGGACGAATACATCCCAAGGGATGCCTTGAAACTTTTTAGCCCATATAACAGACAGGTACAACTGGTATCCAAAAATTTACTAAGTCCATAGGGTGAATTGACCTCGACTCATGTGATAAGTCCCCCCAATGGACGGATATGAACCAACATCCAAAAGTTGCTAGGTTTATAGACAGACGAATAGAAGATACAAAGGGTCTGAACCCAACATCCCTAAGTCTATAGAATGGACGAGTAAAAATTGTGCTACGCATGTCAAATCCCAAAAGGGAATAGACAGGTGTGTTTGATCCCACCTGACGTTAACATGGATGGAAAAGTGCATTGAAATATAATGGCAAATGCATGTTCAAACAAGTAAGTAAAAATGCAAGCGACGGATATTTAAAAAAAAAAAAAAAGATAATAGATAAAAGCCCATGGAAGGCAAAATGTTTACATCCAAGAACAGTGGGCAACATTAAAAAATTTCACAAATATTGTTCTCACAAGGATTTCTACAAATAGAAGTAACAAAAAAGAAGGGAAAAGAAAAAACATGTTTTAAAAGCTAAGGCTGGTCAACGGGGGCCTCATCGTCCATACCTTCTCATTATCAGCTGTCTTGGCCTCCTTAAGAGGACAGTTCTCATCATCGATGAATTTAACCTATTCATCCTATAGAGCAACTTCTCCGTCACCCTCAAATAGCTTGTCGGTACCTTCAAGCTTGAAGGATTTAACCTATTCATCCTGTCAAGAGTGGGGTCAGCCTCAAATAGCTTGTCGGTACCTTCAGGCTTGACGGATCTAGCTGGTGTCTGGGCCACGGCGTTTAAGGAGATCTGAGACACGTCCAGGTTGGGGAAGAGAGCCTTGACCTGACGAAGGCACTCATTAAAACCATCAACATAGTAGTCACCGAGCTTATAAAGGAAGCAGTCGGAGTTACGAAACTCCGTTTTCCCATCTTCCTTAGCCCGAAAGACTTGCTTCCTTAAAGAAGAGATCTCTCCTTCCTTGTCTTGAAGCACCTTTTTCAGCGCCTTGTCATGACCCTCCAACTCCTCTAAGGCCTTCTTCGTCATGTTGACCTTCTTAATCTGCACCTCCCTCCAAGCCTAAAGCTCATGCAACACCATCTCCGCAGCCTTAGCCTTTTCCTTCAAACGATCAACTAACTTCTCTCGAGCCATGCAACTGTGCATCAAGCCCTTCATTATTAGCACCTTCTGCAAGAATCAAACCAAGGTTAGAGATAAGAGTAACTGAGAGACGGAAGATAAAGAGGATGGTTACACACCTAAGCCAAGCTGAAAAGGCCCGTCTCCCCCATGGCCTCAGTTGCATGGTTGCCCAAGTCTTCATAATCATCGTCCTTGATGATGGACGAAAGTTGCCCGAAGGCATATCGCGAGTCCTCGCGGAGGAGGGGGGAGTTACTCAACGATGGGACCTTTGGCTATCATTATACCTTTCCCAGTCCTATAACGAGGCGGAGGAGGTAGCTTGGTAGTCGGAGGTGTCTCCCTAACGGTTGGACCAATCACTACCTTTGGCTTCTTCGCAGGACGATCAACCTTGTCAGTCGTCTTCCTTCTAATGAACCGCTTAAGTGGACCCATCCCTCCAGTAGGGGGCACTTAAGTGGACCCATCCCTCCAGTAGGGGGCACACCCTCCTCCTGCCGTTTTTTTACATGCGCAGTGGCTTGTAGACAAATGAAAGCCTTCCTCTTACCGTCTTCCATTTCTGTGCTAAAGGGGACGGGAGGGGAAGAAAGAGTTAGGCATAAATCACTGAGGAACCAAAAAATTAAGGAATAAACGACGGACTAACGTTGGTGCACTTGTGCATCGTAACGACAGGTAGCGTCTGTAGGCTCCAAACCCTCATAGTACCAATGTAGGGTGTCCAAGGTGACGAGCTTCTTCCACGTCCTCTATTGTAGTGAAATTTTAAAGATCTTCTCTAAAAAGCTCCACTATTCAAGGTCAACCTCTGGATAGTCTTGAGCTGCAACGAGAGACAGTTAGACAAACAAGCATAATGGACAAAATGAATAAACGAGCAAATTTAAGCAAACAGACGCCTACCAAATAGGGGCATTATACCCCAAGTTCTATCAACAAAGGACATGTCCTCTCATTTGTCAGGGTGGCACATCCAGTTGTCTCCTTGGATGAAGAAATACCTGTTCTTCCAGTTCTGGTTAGAGTTAAGGGTCTCGTATACTAGCCTGAGCGACGATTTCCTTGGCAAGAAGCTATAAATGCCCCTAGACTTGACAATCTCAGAAGGGCGGTAACAATGGAAGAACTCTTCCACGGTTAGTTGATGTCTCCCTTTACTTAAAACCTCGTATAACACCTCCGCACCAAGGAAGATTCTCCAAGCATTCGAAGCAATCTGGGTGACAACTAGTCCTAGGTATTGGAGTAAGTGACGGTGGAGAGCACTTAAAGGCAATCTAAATCCTGCCTTGAACATTTGCTCATACACCTCAACATCATCAGCACCACAGTAGTAGCGCTTTTCAAACTTAAAAGGCAGACGGATGGGGATGTTGACAGGAATTTGATATCTCTCTCGTAAGGTGTCAAAGTGTTTTCTTTTAATGGTCGAGTTAAAATCGTTCACTGTCCACATAAGGGGAAAAACGAAATTCCTAAGGCCATCAGGGCCAATAACGGTTCTAATAGAAGATTTAGAGTTCTCCTCACCATCTGAGTCTCCATCTGTATCACTCTCTGACCCGTCCACACCTGAATCCTCATCCTTCTCCTCAGAAGGTGAATTGGCAGACAGAACCCTTTTAGGATAAGAGGCGCTGAGGTCATCTTGACCTGACGGGTACACCTCATCGTAGCCCGCTCCTTCGTGGACACACGATTGTTCACTTAATGCTTCACTAGACATCTATTACACTTATAAGTGACAGATAAACTCCTAAGACTCTACAGGTCTGTATATGCAACGGACATACAATACTTAAAGGATATAAGAAAATAAAAAATATACGTACAAGACGGAGAGCACTTACAGGTGTACAATGCAGAAAAGGGATGGAAACGGTGTGGTGAACGAATGCATTGAGGTGACGGAGTGACAGATTCTTGCAAATGATGGTGGTGCTCTGACACTGGAAAATGGTTGCAAAAACTAGAAATGGAGGGGAGAAACAACATATATATAGAGGAAATAGCGCAGAAGACGAAGAGATGCTTCGATCCGAGTAGCAAACCACTTAAATTGTGACACATGTCCCCTCAGCATTTATGGCTCTCAACTACCTTGTCAATCAAAACACGACTCCCTAGAACTAGGTAAAACCATCACTCCACGTGTCTGTTTGGGATACCAGGCGACAGACCCATAGAGTGAGGGGGTAATAGGGATAAATCCCGCAGACAGATCCAATTAACAAAGTTAGTTAGAAGCGACGGTGTTGCCAAAAGAGACGGTCTAGATAGCCTAACAGTCAAAGAATTGGTAAAGGGAATTGTGTCTTGGACAGAAGGGCAGAGAGACAGACGGACCCTTTGAAGTGGATGGACTCAAGTAAGATGGACGGATTCTTTGTAGTGGACGGACTCCAATGAGACAGACGGATGCAAAGGAGACGGATGGCAAAGTCATGTGGCACCTACGTGGCCTAAGTGGTCTCCAAGAAACCTAATATAGAAATGTCTTGCATTCTATGCTCAACCGTAATTAGAGGAATCCCTACAAGGACAGAATCCCACGATATATAAGCACTAAAGAGGATCTTCTCTACAAGGAAATACCTTCTCCATTAAGAAACAAAGGTCAACTCTGTGCTACTATAAAAACCTCAAATCCTTCACAAACCAAGGTAGGCATAATTTTTCCCAACTCTGGCATTCTAGAGTTGTAGAAATTCTCTCTAACTTAACATTCGAAGGGTATTTGGCCGGCATCACACTGATGTTCTCTGTAGGGTCTTCTTTGTTTATGTTTCGTAGGTTTTGTCTAGAGCACATGAAGATTGCACAACTCACTGACGATTTTTGGCATCATCATATGTATTAACTTTTTAAGGATTTCCGGTGCAGGGCTTTTTGAGATATCTTGTATTACATTCCTGTTTTAAGCAATTGATCTTTGCTTGTTAAATTCATTTGCTAGTTTAGTTGTCAGAGTTTTTCTCCATTTTTTTTAATATCATTGGTTCCTTTCCTTTCCTTTCCTGGCTATAAAATTACGATATGTTTATTTCCTGCCTAAATGATGGGAGACTAGAACATCTAATTTATGTGGATAAATGATTTCTGTTGGTTGACTGATTTAAAGTGTGCATGATATTTGTATCCATGCCATTCAAAACAAACTTTGATTGGTTGTCTTTAAAGAATCTGAAGAAGCTAGAATTGGGGTGATAATTTGAAACTCAAGAGGTGAAGTCATGGCTTCTCTCTAAGAAAAAATTCCCTATCCCTCTTCGATAGAAGTTCTAGAGTTACTAGCAGCTAGAAGAGATGTTTTGTTTGTGTAGGAAGTTCTTCTGTTTGTGTAGGAAGTAGTTCTTGGTAATTCTATTTTCTAAGGGTATTCTTAAGTTGTCATCAATTCTCTTCAAAAAGATGATATGTTTAATTCTGCTTAGGGTTATTTAGTTTAAGACATTTTTTCCTTTGTAAACTCTCTTCAAAGTTGGTCCTTCTCTCACACTTGAAGGCAAGGTAATATTGTAACATATATCTCAGCTAGGAGAAAAAGGTTTTCTTTTCTACTTTAGTCTAGGTGGAGTTTGTTTCTCTTGACATTAATAATCTTGTAACAGTTGATTTACTAGCTTTTGAATAATATTTCGATCAGTTGATGTAGTTACCATCCTATTTGATGTTATTACTTATCTCAACATGATGTTGGTCTGATATGAAAACCAAGTTAAAAACTTTGAAAGAAACTTCAAACCATCCCTTGAAGAATTCTTTAGAGAAGAGTTTTAAGGCTCAAAAAAAAATTTCCCAAAGTGGGTGGCTAGAAATTTTTCTCAAGACTCATTAAAACTTATTTTCTCTAAATGCCATCTTTATAAAATTTATGTGAACAACACAAATCAAAAAAATTAAGGACAAAAACACCGATGTGCTACTAACTGAAAGACTTTCTTAAAGCGCAAACAATTTTCTTTTTCTTTTTTTTGATAGATAAGATAAATTTTCAAGTCTCTGGAACCTACTACGAATAAATTCTTTAGAGAAACTCTAATTGTAGGTTTTTTATGCATCCAAAGTTCAAAAAAAATAAAAGGAAGAAATGGCCTGGCTGGCCACTAGGTTTTTGTCAGAACAATATGAAAGTCTTCCTTTCTAAATCTAAAGGCCCGCATTTTTATTTTTGGTATTGTGATAAAGTATGGTAATAAAGGAAAAAATAGGGCTTCATGCTTTAATTTAATGGTCCAAATAATTCCTAGATGCTTTGGATGGTTGAGATCAATTTACAAAGAATTCAAAAAGCTTCAGGTAGGAGCCAAATTCATGAGAGTTCTTTTTTGCCTGTAATTTGACTTGGGCATCAGTTAATTAAGTTCCCCGCCAACAATCCCTGGCGTAGCTTCTGGTGTTCTTTTTGCAAGTGTTTGTGGGTCCAAGTCCGTCCACGCAATCAACTGCATCAGCAGGCATATTTATATACGCGTACAATCACATTGCTACGTTTGCACTTTGCAGACTGTAGAAACTCTTACGAAATCTTCCATGGCAATGCATACACCTTTCAACGAAAGACTTAGATAAAAGGGCAAACAAAGATCAAACAAAACTAGCTCAAGTTAATCAGTAACTTCCTGGACAAAGTATAAAACTCCTTTTAATTCATAACTCAATCTGTTTCAGGCGAATCATTTATCNCTGTTACTTGCCGGGACGAAGAAGGACCTGATAATGGGATGCCTTCAGGTACGTAAGACCCCCAGTAAAAGAAAAACCGCTCTCCACCACGGTAATCTGTGTAAGCTGAGGATCACGAGCTCTAATTACGTGCTGCGGAACGGGGAATGACGTCTGAGCCGGGTCACACCCGAGGATTTTATGAGCAGCTTTGACTTGGTTATCAGGTTCGTTCAAGAAGAGGTCCGACCTGAGAACGGTTTCCAAATCCGCCTTATTAACTAGGTGAAAATGACGTGCAAAAGCGTGTGGATCTGCGAAAAGAAAAACAAAACTCCCATGGTTAGTCAACCAAATCAAATATGCGGACATAAAACTTGAAGGTGCTGAGACCTAGATTATCTTGTACATCGGATGCCCTACCTGGCTCCCCCTCTACAGTTGGGCAGTGAAAGCCGTCGTGCCACTCTCCCGACACTATGAGGAAGTCTTGGTTCAACCCTTTATTAGAATCAGGAAGACACTGGATAAGACGAACCCTATCGTCCCTTGTCTTCATGTAATATGTCTTACTCCTCAGGTGATGAAGGTTATAACACCAATTCACATCATGGTGAGTCAGTCTCAGCCCCATTTTCTCATTCAGGGTATCTACACACCCTAGTATCCTAAACACATTCACAGCACACTGAGTGGGAGCCAGGCGGAAATGCCTAAGGTAATTGAGGGTCACCGGCCTCATAGGGATTCTCATCCCTCCTTCTACAAAAGCAACTATTGGAATTACGACCTCACCCTCTCTCCTCCTAAGGTACCATTCTCCTTCTTCGCAGTACTCCAAATTTACATTATTGGGTATTCCATAGTTAACCATGAATTGGTTCATCATCTCGTCGGACTCGACCAACTTCTTAAACTTGCCCATTCCCCAAAGACAACTAAGAGCTCTAAAAAAGGGAAAGGGAAGAGGGAAATCAAGGAAATTTGGGGTCACTAGGAAAAGAAAACTTACAGAAGTATGACGATACTCTTCAGATAGTGTGCCAGTCGAACCAAGTTCAAACTATGTGCATCAACAATGATAAGCGCGAAGATAATGAAACCAGGCAAGTCAAACAGGTATTTATATTCTCCCTTAATTTCCCCAAATGAAACCGCCTGCTCATAAAGGCAGAAGATCATGCCGCTGAAGGTGGGAAACGTGTTGCCGCCAAAAAATTTAATGTGGGCATCCATTAATTCTCGAAACGCTAAAAACGCGCATCGGGCAGTCAAGGAGCCGCTAGCGTCAGCATAAACTGAAGTGAGGCCGTTCGTCCAATGGATCCGCATGTATCAAAACCCTCATCCCCGTTCGAGGGAACGTGCAGCAGAGTTTTGAGGGGCTATTGTGGGGTCCGTGGGCCTGATATCCTCGGCCCATCTTATAGCGGGCCCAAGGCCCATGCCGAGGAGAGCAAGCTATTTATGAGGAGAAGGGGGGAAGCCCAGTCTCCCGGATCCACGCCGAGGATACCTCGTCCTCGGCCTGACAAAAGTGATTTCAGGGAGTGGCTAACCCCAAAACAAGCTGTCACTCTCGCATTTAATGCGCTCAACTAACCCTCCTGGCCGCATTAATGGGGAGGTAACCCCTTGGCAGGATAACGTTGATCAGAGTGAGCCACTTAAGTACCGATAAGGCCTCTGATGGGATGGATGACCAGAAGAAAGGCGAATAGGCAATCAACAGATGGAAGCAAGAGATAGGAAGATGGAGACTATAAAAGAAGAGCTAGTAAAGCCACAAAAAAAGGAGGGGGGAGAGGGAGGCCTCCTCGGCCACAGGCCGAGGAACATTCCCCCATTTGTACGAAAACACTTAGCCATTTTTTGATATAAGTTTGGCCATGGTGATCAACGGCCAGCACCCAAGCCTTTCAGCCCACTCTCTATAAATGTATTGTTTGGGCTTGTTAGGCTGAAAACCTAACATTCAATTCAAATTGAGTCCTTACAGATATAATTAAACGATATTTCTTGAAATTTTTTTTACTACTTTTTTTAATGAGAATTTTTTTTACTACTTAAATATTGAAAGATGTGAAAAAATAATTTCAAATGAGATTTTTGAAAACCAAAATCTCTCTTTCCATAATAAAAAGGAAAATAGATTTACCCGGATCCCAATGGTACGACCCGATCACCAATGATGCCACGTCTAAAATACGCGTAGGTGTAGATTAGCGAGGTACTACTATAAAATAGTATAACTGTCACCTCCATTGTCGTTTTTTTCAAATCCTTAGTCTTCTCTCTCTCTCTCTCTCTCTCTCGCTCTCTAGTTGAACATGGCGACCATATCAACACAACCCTCAACATTTCACACTCTGAACCCTCGTTCAGCCGCTTCTCTCAACCCAGCTTTCTCAACGGCCATAGCTTTCCCATCAAAGCCTTCTGGGTTTCTCTCAAAACCTCTGAACTATGAGCCAAGGTCAAGGAGGAGTACGGCGGTGTTGGTCTCTGAAAGAAACGTGGACGAGAATATCGCTGACTCTGCATTTTCATCTAATGGCTCTAATCCTTCCTCGTCCCGATCAATGTTTGTACAATTAAAAAAAAAAATTCACTTTTTGCTTTGATATCAAATTTTTTTTTTTAATCTTTTAGTTTTTTGGTTGTGGTTGCATTTGTTTGAATGTGATTGGTCATCTGGGGTTTGCTTGTTTTTGTTGAATTTTTCTTGTTTTGGTTTGTGGGTCATTCATTTTCTGTATTCTCTATGTATAGGTGATGTCAATTGGTTATATGGTTGTGGTATATGTGTGATTGTTCAATTGGATTGTGCTGATTTCTATTGAATATTGCTAAATTTGATATATTTTCCGTTATTTTTTTTTATTAAATTTGATATCTTTGTCATTTTTTTTCTATTAAATTGATATCTTTGCCATTATTTTCTATTAAATATGTAGTCAAAAGTTGAAAATATGTATATATTTAATGTGTTGGCTCTGTAAATATGTTTCGGCTTCTGCTTCCTTTGGTGGATCGTGCTTTTTTTTTTTTTTTTAAATAAAATTTTTATAATCCAAGAATATCCCTTTTATGTATAAGGAGTGGCACTATCAAACTTATGATTTTTTTTTTTTTTTTTTTTCCCTCTTTGATATATTCAAAATGTAAAGGTTTCTATCACCTTACATAGGAAGCTTTTCACTTCTTTTAATCTTTTGCTCTCTATAGAAGTTTTATGATTTACAATGTGATTACTCATGTTCTGGGTGAAATGGAATCATTAGGTAGTTAAGTTCTGCTTGTTTGTGGTACACTTGAATTGGTCTCCTTACTTAATTACACTACTGCGTTCTGTTCTTGATCCAGGGTGAGACGGCACACAATTTCAGTGTTTGTTGGAGATGAAAGTGGAATGATAAATCGGATTGCAGGGGTCTTTGCAAGGAGGGGATATAACATTGAGTCCCTTGCTGTTGGTCTGAACAGGGACAAAGCACTTTTCACAATAGTTGTGTCTGGAACTGAAAGTGTGCTACAACAAGTTGTGGAGCAGCTTCAGAAGCTTGTGAATGTTATAAAGGTTAAAACTTAGCTCTTGAATTTTATTTTGCACTTTGTCTTTAACTAAGCTCTTGCCCAAATGGCAGCTCTTCCCCTTTTAAAAGCAACGTGGACGGGAGGTCATGGGTTTAAGCACCTGGGTGTTTGTAATTACCCATAAAAAATCATTATCTTTAGAATCATGTATAGATTTAAGATTATCCTTTAGAATTATGTGTAAAACTGGCTTCCTGATATGTACAATCATGTTTGGCACAATCAACCCCTAAAAGTTGTCAATGTTTTCTGTCAAATGGAAGATTTGTGAATTGATTCAATCTAGAGGTTTGGAAATTAGGAATCTGGTCATGTTTAACCAGGCATTGATGTGGGAATGGCTAAGGCTTAAATGGGTGGGGAAGAGGGGCAGGGTTGTTTCAAATGTAGCTAATGGGAAATATGGGGTTAGCTTATGACAAAAAAGAAGGCAGGGTTGGGAAACTTTTCTAGGTTCAATAGATTTGAGGTGGGTGACAACACTAGCAATAAGTTTTCGCATGATTATAGTGTGGGGAGTAGGTCTAGAAGGAGGCCTTTTCAGAATTATTTTGAATTTCTTGGAATAAAGAGGCTTCAGTAGAAGATTACATGAAATCTTCTATTGGAAATCTTCATTTGGATGTCATTTTTATTAGAGCAATGAACAATTAGGAGTTAGAGTCTCTAGTCTCTTTTCTAGACACTCTCTACTCTACTAAGTGGGGAAGAGTGGAGGGGATACATTGTGTTAGTACTATTCAAAACACTGTGTGTTTGAGTTGAAGACTTTTTGTAAGTCTTAAACTCTAATGGAGGTTGTCTTTTCCTTGGAAAGGCATTTGGAAGACCAATGTCTCAACTAGAGTGGCGTTTTTAGTTGGACAATGGCATTGGGAAGAAAATCATAATGATGGTTAATTTGAGGTATCGCCTGATTATTGTAGTAGATTGGTGTTACGTGCAAGGAAAATGGAGACACTACTGATATCGCTCGCACTCTTCCATTGTTCTGTTTCTAGACAGTTATGTGCTATGGTTTACATTCATTTTGAATTCAGTGGGTCATGCCGAGAAGTGAGGTTGAGTTATTGGCTTCTTGGAAAGGAAAGTGGTTGACATCATAATGTATAGACACGGAATGCAATCCCTTTATGTTTTATGTGGTGCATTCGGTGAGAAAGAAGCACTCATAGCTTTTCAGGGTGTGAGAAATCAATCTTCGAGGTAAAGCTTGTGTTCTTGAGGACTTTATATTATTGGATGACTTCCACATAAAATTTTTTCTTTTTTAAAATTTACTTGAATTTATTGATTTTTATAGTTTTAATTGATAATTTTTGGTGTATTTCTTGTATATACCCTGTGTATATGGGTTGTGCCCCTTTTACACTTTTCTAAAAAATTCCTTATGAAGAAAAAGGTAGCTCTTGACTTATTTGTGTTATCTGTTTTTTTCCCCATCTTTTATTACTTTATTTTTTTGGTCTTTCAGATTATTACCTGTATCAAATCCCAAAATTCTTAACCTGTGGCTTTTGATTTGATAACCAGGTTGAAGATATATCAAATGAGCCACAGGTAGAACGTGAGCTAATGCTCATAAAAGTTAATGCAAATCCAGAGTACCGTGCTGAGGTAGTTACATAGTAATTATCTAAATGCTGAACATTGAGAGTTTTCTTGAATCTATAGAAGTTTTATGCGTTTAATTGTTACCATTTTCTTTGATAACAAAACCTTGTTACTTGGTTGATCTTCAGATTATGTGGTTAGTGGACACTTTCAGATCAAGGATTGTGGATATCTCAGAACACTTTCTAACAATTGAGGTGAAGATTGGCGTTATTCTACTCTTCCTTTTTATATCATATATTATCTATACATTGTCTGAGCAGTCAAAAATTTGAACTCTTACATTGTTTGACATTTATAATTTTGTGTGCTTGTGTGTGATAGAGAGTGCATATCAGTGTGGTTATTGGTTAGTAGGCTTTGTTTAAAACTTGGAAAATCATAACTTAACATTTAAAGTTTGAATATTGTTAACAAATTGGAACTGTTGGGGAAGTTCTTGGGCTGCAGCTCGTTAAATGATCCTCTCTATGGAATCCTGGAAGTTGTGCTTCATGATTTGGGAAACATTCATTAAATCACATCCAGGACAGCTTTTATTGTTGGTAGTGCACATCAACTTAGCAAATGAAACTTTGAGGTATTTTGTCACTGGATATACAATAATATTACAATTGAATGTTTGCAAAATTTTAAACTTGGCATGATGTGACAGGAGTGTAATTCTGTATCTTTGATCTTGATCTCACTCTATTGGACTCATGATGCTTTCTGGATGCATACTTTTTTGTGCGTAACTTGTTTGAGGTTTTTAGTGGAGGTAGACAATGTCAATTGTGTGTGCATCTTTTTGGACCTAATTAGATCTCATATTTAATTGAGCATCTGTATACAGTTTTGCTTATTTTCATTGCTGTTATAAGGTCCTTAATACAAATTATTTATTCTGAATATTACAAAGGTAACTGGAGATCCAGGGAAGATGGTTGCTATGCAAAGGAACTTAAGCAAGTTTGGAATCAAAGAAATCGCCAGAACTGGAAAGGTTCAGAACTTCCCTTGAAAGTCATTGTTCTTTTCTCTTTTCTTATGAAACATTGGTTTTTTATTATTTGAACATGCATTCCATGTCTTCATTTTTGAAACTGTTTCACTTAGTAGATTGCATTAAGAAGGGAAAGAATGGGTGCATCTGCTCCATTTTGGCGATTCTCAGCAGCTTCATATCCAGATCTTGAAGTAACAATGCCTAGCCGTGGTCCTCTTGAACATGCAGAACTCAATGGTGGAAATGACATATCTGCAGGGGTATGAGCTTGTCTAAGCTTTACCTTTTTTATTTTTGGTTGTTGCAGGGGAAGGTGGGTAGTACCTAAGAAAGAATAATTTTGGTATTTACCTATTTGTTGTTTGGGGTATGCTGTATGATGTTAGCTTGAATACTTTGCATAGATAATTTTTAAAATCTGACATTGGTACAAAATTGTAATAATTAGAGTTTCAGATTGGACTTTATGATTTGATTCATGGTAAGTAGTGATTCTAAGCATTATTTTTTATTACACTGTTATTGGCTGTATATTTATTATCCTTAATAGAGACTATTGTAATTGATTTATAAAAATATATCTTTACATTTGCCTTGTTAAGCACACTGTATAGTGTACAATTCATTTTTTTTTTATTTTTTTCTTTCTTTCTATATTTATGTCCCTGCATGAAGGTCTTGACACTTTTTAATAATATTTGTACATCCAAACCACAGTCTCGACACATTTATCATGGCATAGCTACTAAAGAAATTAATTATTTGTCCTATTATTCTGAATTTATTCCTTTTCCTTCTCCTTTTTGTTTACTTATTAACTCCTCCCATCCCATAATGAGTGGCTCAATTGATATTTGCACAAATTTTAATGACAACAATCAAGACTAACTCAAACTTTTAAATAAAAATTTCCTAAATTGCTGATAAAAAAGAAGTAATTTTTTTTACCTGTTAGGATGTAGCCTAGTGATTGGAGGCTTGGGATGAGCTATACATGGTTCTGGCAGGTGGGATCAGGTATCTATGGTTTACTCCCTATAGGTGGATCCAAGGGGCCTTACCTTGATGAGGTTCCACATCGTCAAAAAAAGTAGTAGTTTTTTACTATTGCATGTAGACATATTTAATGGGCAAGCAAAATGCAATGAGTCACTAATTATGGGAAGGAGGGAGTATATATCATTTTGAATTTTTATTCAATATCTCATATGTTTTTTTTTTTTCTTCATGAAGGGTGATGTTTATCCTGTGGAGACATCAGATGGATTTGCATTCAATCAAGTTCTTGATGCTCACTGGGGTGTTCTCAATGATGAAGACGTAAGATAATTTATAGATAGTTATGATCCTTTTCTTTTCTTTTCTTCATCTTCTTCTTGGAATCATAGTCCAACTTCGGTAATACTTGTTTGTGTTATCTGTTCTTATTGTTTATTTTGGAAGTTAAAATATAATAGTTGATTTCTTAATTAAAGGCTATTAATTTTAGTTTTGAATGATATTTGCCACCTTAGTTTAGTTCTTGAGAACTGAAGAACGGGCCAGTTGGGGAACTCAATTAATCACGGTTGCGTAGTCTGACTTGAATTAATTAGTTGAGTTGAACGCATGGTAAAGCTGCTATGGACCACTTCACTTTTAACTGCTGCACAGCATTCTAGGGCCATCAAATTTGTTCTTGGGCCTCCCATAGAATTCCTAAGAAAATATGATTATGGCGCTTCTTGGTATGAAATATGCATTTGATTGCATTGTATTACACCTTTTCATGCCTGCGAAAGACAAGATTTCTCCCAAGCATTCTGGTACCTTCTGGGTGAATCTAGCTGCTGATGCTTGTGGGATGTTTTGTAGATGACATTATCAACTTTGAATTTGATTTTTATTTATGTATTACAACAAGTAAACTATCAAATTGTTGCTTGAGTTTCTTTACCTTTGTCTTTCTAAGGAACCCTGATTGCAATGGGTAGTTTGCTATGTGTACCATCTAACTTGAAGAAACGCCAAGTTGAGTCTAATTGATTCTAGTTGGAAGCTCATACATAATCTGATACAAAATTTGGCATCTTAGTCAACAACCTTCGTTGCTAAAAAGCTCGTGATATCATAATTTGAGTTTGAAAGGTTTATGAGCTTTTTCAGGAATTTACAGTGAGGCTTAGTGGAACACTGTCTTCTACAAGTTTTGACTTTAGCTTTGAGTGGTTATTCATACTTGAATTTGATGTCAAAGGGCTATATATTGCATACATTTTTTGCTTATTGCTTATTACTGAGACTTAGCCATGTGACAATCTGTCAGTTGGTGATATTGAAATAAAGTGGTTACTAGCATTAGTTGTTTTATGTCATGCAAATTAATTCCGGGGCTGTTTTCAGACAAATGGACTTCGATCGCACACCTTATCCTTGCTTGTAAATGACTTTCCTGGAGTTCTCAACATTGTTACTGGGGTTTTTGCTCGAAGGGGCTATAACATTCAGGTAAGTTGTGTCTTTTTCTTACCTTTTTTCTTGTATAATTAATAATGCTTTTGTTTGCAAGGTTTCCTTGCTTGCTCACTTTCCTTTATTTCTTCATATTAGAGTTTGGCTGTTGGACGTGCTGAAGTTGAGGGGCTCTCTCGCATTACAACTGTTGTTCCCGGAACAGATGAATCAATTAGCAAGTTGGTGCTGCAACTTTATAAGCTAGTAGATCTTCATGAGGTGGGGATACTCAACTATGAGGAAGGATGCATTGCATTAAATATGTAAATACTTATGTAATATGGCATAGTTTTAACATACATGGAAGGATTGCATGTAATGCCACAGTTTCCCAAGGCTTTGACTACTAAGCGCAAACTAATTGCTACTAAAACCCAATAACCTAATAAAGCACATATACTATATAAACTTAAGTATGCTGCACATATTTGATGATGTGGTACCTATCCACGATCTTCCGAGGAAGAGAACTTGCCCTTGCCTTGCTATGGTGATTTAAAAGTTTCACCATTACCTTCTAGATCCCAAGTTAAAGTATGCATATATGTCTTAGATGAGGTTAATTTTCTGTAGGTTCCTGTTCTTTTTACTTGTATGATAACAATGGTCAATCATAGTGGATCACTCTATATCTGACAAATTCCACTTGGAACCTTTGTCCTGATGCTTTTGTGGTTCTTGCTGGTCTTGTTATCTTGGTAATTTGGACTAGCTGTGAGGAGGTCTCCTTGAAGGATTCATAAATTTTGGCCTTTCTAAACTCTTATGGTGTGATTCCTTCAATGTCCAATTTCTAACTAATGCTGCCTTCAGGTTCATGATATTACCAACTTGCCATTTGCTGAGCGCGAATTGATGTTGATAAAGATTGCTGTCAATGCTACTGCTCGACGGGATGTACTTGACATTGCCAACATTTTTAGGGCCAAAGCTGTTGATGTGTCTGATCACACGGTAACCCTTGAGGTAATTTTTGTAATTCCTACAGTGATTTCCATTCAAGTTTTATTTTATTGTATCTCTTGACCATATATGTTGATGCCATCAAGTATTTGATGAGAGAATGTGAGATTTTTTTGTTGAGTAAGAGTTGCACTGAAGACCTTGCAAGTTGCATGCTAATTAGGATAGAGTGAAGAGGTGGGGTTGTTGACTCTTTGCATTAGTCCATGTCTGTAGCTCGTTAGTTCCTCGTAGGGAGGTAATTGGTCAAAATTCAGAGTCCACACTTATGCCCTACAGATTGTTTAAAAAAGAGTAATCTGCAGCTGTTGTAGAGATGTAATGACAAAGAAGTCTCTCTTCTAATTTTTTTTAAATATTTAATTTTTTATTTAGTTATTCTCTAAGGGCCTCCAAACAACACTCAACGCTCAGATGCATGTGCAGAGATCCGATAGAAAGCATAGCTATCCTATCACTCTTAGCTGCAATGGCTTTTTTTTTTTTTTTTTTTTTTTAAAGGATAAGTGGAAAAGGTCCAAATTAAAAATAAGACGAAAATATAGTGTTGGTCCCTAGACTTTACTAGGTGAGCACTATTAGTCCTTGAAGTCTTAAAAATGATTGCTGTTGCTCCTTTTTTTAACTACCGTTAATCTTTACCCATGCGACTAACAAAACATTGACAGACATGCCATTTTTCAAGTGATGTGGCACCATTTTTAATATTAAAAATTATCATCCTCCTCCACGTCACAAATCACATGACCCGTTTATTAACCCAAATCAAACCCATTTTTCCCCAAACCAAAATCAAACCCACCCACTTCCTCCCCAATCTGGACATCCAGCTATCACACACATACATGTCAACCCAGGCCCTCCCATTACAGACGAGTACAAGACAACAAAAGTCTGATCTGTGTAACTATTTTTTTTTTTTTTTTTTTTTTTTAATAATTTTTTTAAAGGATAAGTGGAAAAGGTCCAAATTAAAAATAAGACGAAAATACAGTGTTGGTCCCTAGACTTTACTAGGTGATCACTATTAGTCCTTGAAGTCTTAAAAATGATTGCTGTTGCTCCTTTTTTTAACTACCGTTAATCTTTACCCATGCGACTAACAAAACATTGACAGACATGCCATTTTTCAAGTGATGTGGCACCATTTTTAATATTAAAAATTATCATCCTCCTCCACGTCACAAATCACATGACCCGTTTATTAACCCAAATCAAACCCACCCACTTCCTCCCCAATCTGGACATCCAGCTATCACACACATACATGTCAACCCAGGCCCTCCCATTACAGACGAGTACAAGACAACAAAAGTCTGATCTGTGTAACTTTCCATCCTCTTGTCGTGCACATCATTTAAACATTGTAGTTCTTACGTCAACCAAATCTGAAAGAGAACAAAAACAAAAAATAAAAAGAAGTCAAAGAACTAAGAACCACTTGGATATTTTTCGTTAGATCTTACCTTGCATTTCTAAGAAGAATCACAATCAGGATATGAAGTTACAAACTTAAGTTGTAAATTCCTCCGCAGATAATTATTGTCGAAAAGTAAAACAATTTAACAAACAAATCAATAAAATCATCTCCATTGAAACAAAAAACAAAAACCTCTCTCCCTTATCCATATCCTTCTACCACCAACCTCTGTACCTCACTAAATCAAATTTAATTAAATTCCAGTTATTCCCTTCTCTAGTTGGGTTTTTTGTATATGTGTGACAGTCGGAGGGGGAGGATTTGCTATCTCTCGGGCCAGAGATTTGTCAAAGGTCCAGATTTGGACGAGCCGTTGCCAGAGTGTGGAGAGGGTTGGTGGGTTTGATTTTGGATTCGGGAGAAATTGGGGTTTAATTTTGGTTAATAAATGGATCATGTGTTTCATGACATGTAACAGAAAGACCAACAATGCTCGTTTTTAAAACTTTAGAGACTAATAGTGCTCATTTGAAACTTTAGGGACCAAAAGCGCTCAGTTGGTAAATTTCAGGGACTAACACTGTATTTTTGCCTAAAATTAATTTATTAATACTGGCCAAACCCACCTCGCCATATATTGGTCAAATTTGTCAGCCAATTCCCAAGGATCCCGAAGAAAGGCAAGAAATTTATCTTTGTTAGTGTTTAATCCATGTTCAGATTGAAAGGTATAAATATAATAATGTTTGCACACACTTTATGTGCCATTTTCCCTGGTTAATGCAATTAGTAATAACATGCATTATTCTTCAAGGCTATCATAATTCTTTTCTTTGGCTAAATATGCTATCATTTATTCCAAAATGAGAATTATTTGATTTACTGCATAAATTATTATTGTTGACAAGCAATACAAGAAGAAGAAAGGAAATGCAGAACAAGAAAAACAGAGTAAAGGAAGAAGAATTTGATAAATGGAATTCTAGTTCTTGATTTCATTGATTCTGGTTACAGACCCCAATATGTATTCAATAACCACCTCCGCAGAGTGTGGAACCCTAACAAACTCTAACACAAACACATCAGATACTGACACGTATAGACTGATTAGATGCTGACACATGGACTTACATCAATAACTAACTCCACTCCTCACACCTAACTTAAGCTACCTGCAGTTTAGCCAACTGTCACAGCTCTACTACAGGTCGTTTATCAGAAGCTTTATCATATGCCTTTACAATGTTACTAGCATGACATGTTTTGCAGTTCCCTACTCTTCTTTTCTATACTTTTCTGCGTGTCAGATGAATCTAGTGGCCGCTATGAAGATTTAATAAATAATATATGTGATTGCTACAAAGAAAATGGATGTTAGTTTAAAAAAGGTGTTATTGGAGTTTATCTTCCTGCTGTTAATATAAAATGAATTTTCTACTTTTTTCTTCTACTATTTTTAGGCCCTTTTAACTGTTGAAACTAATAAAATTTGCTTCTGGTACTTGAATATTAGCTTACGGGGGATTTGGACAAGATGGTTGCGCTGCAGAGATTATTAGAGCCCTATGGCATTTGTGAGGTTTGTCTTCCACTCTTTAAACTTTAGGTGTATTCTAGAATTTTCTAGGGGCCTTGAATTTTGACTTTATTATCTGAGCCAGTTGTTCTGTCTTAAGCGGCCAAGATCAATTCCTTTACAACATCTATTGAAAGTGTTTGTTCCAAAAATTCTGATTTCATTTGGATCCACTTGAGGTCATAAATTTTATTAACTGGAAATGAATTTTCAGTTGTAGCTTCAATGGGATTTTATTTATTTATTTTGTGGTGTGTTATGATTTTCTGTTGTATCTTTACAATGTGCCTTCATGCGATGTGACAAATTTGTACTGATTTTTGTGATGTTTCTTCCTCTTCTTTGTAGGTGGCGCGAACTGGGCGGATAGCACTTGTCCGGGAGTCAGGTGTGGATTCCAAGCACCTTCGTGGATATTCATTTCCATTATAATTTGAGAACTTGGGAAAGCATCTCTGGCAGTGTTAGAGAAACTTGAGTGAGTTATCCATCTGCGCATTCAGTCTCTGTATATATTTGTCTGACCAAGGAAAGGGTAAGAACTCTATTTGATTGGTCTCGGGCATGGGGACTCACGACTAGTGATTCTCTCCCTTCTTTTCTTAGCTCTCTTTCTCTTTGTAATTAATATGCTGATAGGCTTTCTTTTTTGTTTTTTCTTTGGTTTCTTTTTCTTGTATTTTCTAGGTTTGCTCTATGTTCTTCATGCATAGAGTAGCCTTTCGTATATATAACATTCTTACTTATCAAAAAAAAGAAAGACCAACAATGCTCGTTTTTAAAACTTTAGAGACTAATAGTGCTCATTTGAAACTTTAGAGACTAAAAACGCTCAGTTGGTAAATTTCAGGGACTAACACTGTATTTTTGCCTAAAATTAATTTATTAATACTGGCCAAACCCACCTCGCCATATATTGGTCAAATTTGTCAGCCAATTCCCAAGGATCCCGAAGAAAGGCAAGAAATTTATCTTTGTTAGTGTTTAATCCATGTTCAGATTGAAAGGTATAAATATAATAATGTTTGCACACACTTTATGTGCCATTTTCCCTGGTTAATGCAATTAGTAATAACATGCATTATTCTTCAAGGCTATCATAATTCTTTTCTTTGGCTAAATATGCTATCATTTATTCCAAAATGAGAATTATTTGATTTACTGCATAAATTATTATTGTTGACAAGCAATACAAGAAGAAGAAAGGAAATGCAGAACAAGAAAAACAGAGTAAACGAAGAAGAATTTGATAAATGGAATTCTAGTTCTTGATTTCATTGATTCTGGTTACAGACCCCAATATGTATTCAATAACCACCTTCGCAGAGTGTGGAACCCTAACAAACTCTAACACAAACACATCAGATACTGACACGTATAGACTGATTAGATGCTGACACATGGACTTACATCAATAACTAACTCCACTCCTCACACCTAACTTAAGCTACCTGCAGTTTAGCCAACTGTCACAGCTCTACTACAGGTCGTTTATCAGAAGCTTTATCATATGCCTTTACAATGTTACTAGCATGACATGTTTTGCAGTTCCCTACTCTTCTTTTTCTATACTTTTCTGCGTGTCAGATGAATCTAGTGGCCGTTATGAAGATTTAATAAATAATATATGTGATTGCCACAAAGAAAATGGATGTTAGTTTAAAAAAGGTGTTATTGGAGTTTATCTTCCTGCTGTTAATATAAAATGAATTTTCTACTTTTTTCTTCTACTATTTTTAGGCCCTTTTAACTGTTGAAACTAATAAAATTTGCTTCTGGTACTTGAATATTAGCTTACGGGGGATTTGGACAAGATGGTTGCGCTGCAGAGATTATTAGAGCCCTATGGCATTTGTGAGGTTTGTCTTCCACTCTTTAAACTTTAGGTGTATTCTAGAATTTTCTAGGGGCCTTGAATTTTGACTTTATTATCTGAGCCAGTTGTTCTGTCTTAAGCGGCCAAGATCAATTCCTTTACAACATCTATTGAAAGTGTTTGTTCCAAAAATTCTGATTTCATTTGGATCCACTTGAGGTCATAAATTTTATTAACTGGAAATGAATTTTCAGTTGTAGCTTCAATGGGATTTTATTTATTTATTTTGTGGTGTGTTATGATTTTCTGTTGTATCTTTACAATGTGCCTTCATGCGATGTGACAAATTTGTACTGATTTTTGTGATGTTTCTTCCTCTTCTTTGTAGGTGGCGCGAACTGGGCGGATAGCACTTGTCCGGGAGTCAGGTGTGGATTCCAAGCACCTTCGTGGATATTCATTTCCATTATAATTTGAGAACTTGGGAAAGCATCTCTGGCAGTGTTAGAGAAACTTGAGTGAGTTATCCATCTGCGCATTCAGTCTCTGTATATATTTGTCTGACCAAGGAAAGGGTAAAATGGAAAGAAGTTGGGGCCAAAGGAATTCAGCCTCAAGGTACTAGTGTTAAGCTTGTGTGTATTGGATTAATATGTTTTAATTTTTTTGTGGGGGTTTGTATTGGCTTCCCGTCAGGGCTGTTTGTTATTATATATGTCATGTCAGACTGTCAATTTTGCTTTGCAACAGAAAATTTTGTAAGAGAACAGGCCAGAATTTCATGTTAGATCTCTTGTACGTGATTGTTTTGATTTGTTTCTTCACTCTACCATAGTTGGTCTGTCCCAAAGAAACTCTGATTTTTTTTTTTTTGATGAGAAAAAAACACCAAATTTTATTTGCTTTCATGGTAGATAATTGGTTTTTTCATCTATGATACTTTTAGAAGCAGGCCTTTCTGTTTAAGGATGCTTCTCCAGGCACAGATGTTCTACTGTTGATTCTCACTTGGATAGTAAGCTGGCATTTCACAAGATAATTCTATGCAAAATAACAACAATTAGTCTAGAGACAAATTTTCAGTCTTTTTCATCACTCTTGAGTTGGCATGGTGTGATTGGTGTTAATAAATGTGGTTTCAGCTGTGGACTCATGTAAAAATGATATTGCTCTGATCACAAATCATCCTTATTTAGAAAATTAGATCTTAAAGGAACTTGATACTTCCAATGTAAAAGTATCATGGTTGAAAGACTGAGCGCTTGTTCTAAAATTTAACATTTGCTGAGGAAACATATTTCTAGTTCACAAGGTAACAAAACACTAACGTGCAAAACTTTTGGAAGTATTAAGGTGCATACTTTTACAGGTGATAGCATTCCAAGGACCTGTAGCTTTAGGAGAATGAAGCTGTACATGAAGTAAGTTACTCTTGAGCAACTACAACAACTTGTTTTCCAACATTGCGGCTTGTGAAGAGTCCAACGAGAGCTGCCGGTCCACTCTCAAGGCCTTCAGCTATGTCCTCCACATATGTAACCTTCCCTTCTTTGATGTAAGGTAGAATCAACTCCAAAATCTTTGGATAAAGGTGATCGTAATTGGGAACCAGGAATCCTTCCATGCGGATCCGTTTCGCTATCAGTTGCAATAAATTGTGCACACCTTCAGGATACTCTAAGGTTGTATTGTGAGATCATCCCACATACAGAAATGCGGCCACCAATCCTCATGTTTAGCAGCACTGCATCAAGCATCTTACCCCCAACGTTCTCAAAGTAGATATCAATACCTTGAGGAAAGTACCTGACAAAACAATGCAGCATATATATTGGCCATAGAATCAGAGACCGGAAAAATTAAAATAGAAGAACAAAAATTAAAACCTTCAAAATATTCCTAACCAAATAAAATTCAATGCATTTTATAGGATTATTAGTCCATCCAAATTGGTGACCCTTTAGTTCACTATCAATCTCATAACTCTGATTAAAGCTTAGACAATGATGCTTTATGTACTGCTTGGAAGATGTATTATCACTGACCTTTTCAAAGCTGCATTCAAGTCAGGCTCTTCTTTATAATTGAAAGCATGATCAAACTGAAACTTGTTCTTCAGTAAATCAACCTAAAGTTACAAAGTAAAAACGAATCTGGTTAATGAGGTTGTGCACTCTGGTAAGACAATCAATACCTAATTTGATGGAGTCAGGAGTTTTATGCCTTCAAACAAACATTACTCAATTGTATAATGTCCATATTTGCAAATTTATGACATTAAACATGTATATATTTGTCCAAATTGGGTGTGTGCATGTAGTAATATATTGTAAAACTAATATGTGAATTATATAGGAACAAAAAAAATCTTGGATTACTTTTTGAAATAAATGGAAATTGATTTATTTGCAATAATATGAATGTTACAATTAGAATACTAGGGTATTAGTATATCTGCCAAATAATTTAAATGTGGGAATCCTAAAAAAATCTGGACTCCAAGTTGTTTATTTTAAAAGAAGTTGGGAAATTCAACCTGTGGTGCATACTAGATTTGAGGGCAGAAAAGCATGACAATCTTGTTACTTTTATTTCAGAGTCAAGTACATTATATTATAAAGAATATCAACTCGCTCATATTTCTTTTTTACCTTCAACACTAAACAATCATTAATCACTCCAAACCAAGTTGCAGTCACAATCATTAACTACCCCACAGCATTATTAGAATTGACACTTTGAGAACTCATAAGCAGTGACTCACCTTTTCTTTGCTTCCAGCACTCCCAACAACATAGCAACCCAGCAGCTTTGCAAACTGCCCAACAAGCTGGCCAACTGCTGCTGCAGCTGCTGAAATGAAGACGTACTCTCCTTTCTTAGGAGAGCAAACCTCATAAAATCCAACATACGCAGTCATACCAGGCATACCTACATACAATTGATGCCTTGCAGAACTTTGGGAATCAAATAGGACATATACTTAGAAAGCATACTAGCAATATGTGAATTAACCTTGGTTAGAATTGCTGTAGGATGGCACAACTCCTGGCTAGATTTCCAACGTTAAGCCAGCAATGTACCTAAGATATTAATTATTAATACTGTTAAACCTATGTACACATCACTGGTTGGAATGGCTAAGTTCTATTTTCAGAAAAAAAAAATGATTCAATAGAAATAAATTAAAATTAGTTTTTGGCAACTAACTGACCAGTATCTGAATAAATGAGGGTAGTACATTGGAATGTAAATCAAAGTAAAGAAATATCTTATATATTCCATATGATTTTTTATTTTATTTATTTATGATCATAGTCCTTATGATCATATATATCATCATTATTTGCAACTTTTACCATACTAGTAATTTCAAAGATAGCAAACAGAGGCAGCTTACCAAGAATTCCAGTATAGTAGGATAGAGGCACATCAGTGCGTTCAATTTTAGTCCGTGGCTCTTCGGTTGTTGTAGTGAGACTATATTCTTCCCACCTGGTTTGTCCCCTAACGAAGTCACCTTCCTTGAAGTTTGGATTCCCAGAATCCAAAACTTTTGCCACTCCATATCCTCTAATTGGCTGCTTGGTTTCAAGTCAAAATCATCAATCCAAGCACGCAATATTGCCACTAGACGAATCGTTAAACCCCACAATCATTAATTGTTAGACAAAATCCTAACATTTTAATGAATGGTAGCATCTTCAGCACCTTTTGAAATCTGTCCTAGTTTTGTTTTCCAAAAGAAAAAATGACCGACTAGCGAATACTAGGATGCAAGTTAAACATTTTAGACCATAACTTCCAAATTATATAAATTTCTTCATATAATATGCACTAAAGAATAGTTGAAAAAGTTCATGCAAGAGGCTCTGATACAGTCTTCTATATTTTGATGGTTAAACCTCACATGAAAGATGTCAAGAGTTACAAAACTAAAGTAAAATGAGGAACTGGGTCAGAATGATCACTCACCAAACCAGGCTTGAAGGAACAAAGAAGGGAGATTCATAATTTGTCATACGGGCTCGCTGGGAGGGATCACAGGACAAGTAAAGGTTCTTAACTAAAACTGCATTGGAACCTTCAGGGACCTTGAGTTTTATGGTACTGGTAGTGGTCACGCACATGTCTGATTCTTTGGGAAAGCCAGTCACATAGCCTCTCAAAATCACCTGCTTGTTCCTCATTTCCTGTCCAAGACTTGCCATTGTTAAACTCTCCTCATGAATATAAGTATGCAAGAACTTCACTTAGAGGTCTAGTTTTTGTGTATTCTAGTCTTATATATAGCAGGACTGTAATATAGGAGTTTGAGTAAGAAGCGATGAAACTGATGAATAAGAGTGAACAATGTCGAAAGGGTTGGAAAAGCTGGCTGAGGTATCTTACTATCTATTTGGCATTGCTTTGCATAAACGACCAAGGCTTATGCCTCTCAGCTGATGTTGCCTCATTACATAAAAGTACATACACATGATTGCTCCTTGTTCTATTTTTTTTTCTCTTTCTTACACACGAAAGATGGAAAAGAAAAAGGCATGGCAACTCTATGAGCTCTCGTTGTAAGTTTGTAAACTACAAGCTATGTACACTGGTTGGAAAATCTTACCACGTGGTTTGCCTAGCTGATACACAGGTAGAGAATTAGTTCATAACAAATATTATCAACTAGTTGCAAACCTAGACGATGCATGAGAAAATGAAATATAATTATTTAATAATAATATAATGTAAAATTTGTAGATTAAATAGTATATGTATTATCTAAAAGAATTTTTATTTTTATAAGTTTTCTGTAATAGAAAATATAATGTATTTTGCCTTCAATAACAATACATAATGATATATATATATATATATATAATGTAATTTAATATATAGATTTAAATTACATTATTATAATATGGGTAAATTGCAAATTATACCCCTAAAGTTTGGAAGTGATTGGATTTTATACCCTGAAGTTTCAGAATTTGGATTTTACTCCTTGAAGTTTGGTGATGTTTGAATTTTATACTCTGACGTTTTAAAATTTGGATTTTACCCTCTATAGTTTAGGAGTGTTTGGATTTTACTCTCTAAAGTTTTGGAGTGTTTGGATTTTGCACCCTAAAGTTTCAGAATTTGGAGGGGTAAAATCCAAACACCCCTAAACTTTAGAGGGTAAAATCCAAGTTCTGAAACGTTAGGGTGTAAAATCAAAGCACCTCAAACTTCGGGGGGTAAAATCCAATTTCTGAAACTTTAGGGTGTAAAATCCAATCACTCCCAAACTTTAGGGGTGTAATTTGCAATTTACCCTTATAATATTGTTTTGTATAAATGGAGAAGACATTATTTAAAAGGAATATTTTTTAAAGGAATGAAACTTATGCACAGTACCTTAGGTACTGTTATTTAAGTTCATCTCTTAAAATTCTGCAATGTGGCTATTTAATTAAAAAAAATACACTTCTATCCTATGAGAAAAAAGTCACATGGCAAAATCTTAAGAGGGAACCTAAAGAACAATATCTAAGTACTTTACTTAAATTTTGCAATTTTTTAAATATACCATAATCAATTGACTAATTTGAACATATTTAAGAATATTAAAAAAAAATGCATACCTTTTTTTTTTTTTTTTTTTTTTTGAGAATCATGTTGGTAAATTTTATTAATCAAGAGGAGGCTTATCAGCCAAAACAAGAGAACAAATGTCAGGAGGAACAGACTCTATCCAGACAGTTAAAGAAGAGCCAAACTTGGCTTTCTTTGCTAAGGCATCGGCAACAGAATTACCTTCCCTATACACAAGTGAAAAACTATATCTCTCTAAAGAGTTTACATAAA
This sequence comes from Quercus suber, assembly GCF_002906115.3. Classification (NCBI taxonomy): domain Eukaryota; kingdom Viridiplantae; phylum Streptophyta; class Magnoliopsida; order Fagales; family Fagaceae; genus Quercus; species Quercus suber. The sequence continues at coordinate 1,522,755 of NW_027069519.1, forward strand.
CTAACGTATCTTGAATAAGATGACCAAAAGTAGATTGAAACATATCACCTCTCCTAAAGGAGTTAATGAATATTTCCGAGTCTCCTTCCAAAATGGAATTGCGAAGCCATACTTCCTGGACAAAAAGGGCAGCTCGCCTAGCTGCTAGCAATTCTAGCTGAGTGATAGAGGGTGGTAGAGGGTTTTTCAGATAGTGCTACCATGACTTTTCCTTCATGATTTCGGATGACTATACCCAAATCCGCTTCACCTGAGTCGTGGAAAATGGCATCGTCAAAGTTTGTTTTGTAACCATTCCTGTCAGGTGCAGCCCATTTTTCTCTTGCAGCTCGGGTTTGCTTCATTTTGGTCTGTGGGGCGAGTTTATAAAGAGATAGAAATCTCTTTGCCTCTGTCACAACCCGATTCAAGGGGAGCACATCAATATTCAACTTGAGCTTATTACGCCGAGACCATAGAAACCAAGCGGTGACTACAAAGAGCTCAAGCTTACTGGGTTTTTCTAGGATCAGTTCCACAAGATTTTTAAATGATCCTGTAGAAGCTTTGTTTCTATCAATCCAATGGAAATCCACGGCCCAAGTCTGGTGAAAAGAATCGTAGTCCCAGAGTGCGTGTAGAATTGATTCAGAGTGAGAGAAGCATTGATGGCATGTGTCTTCAGTGATGATTCTTCTTTTCAGCAAGTTGTCTTTCGTAGGTAGAGCTTTGAGTAGGCTTTCCACAAGAAGTTCTTGATTTTCCCTGGCATTTGTGCTTTCCAGATTTTCTTCCGGAATCCCTTGGTACTATCGGAATGCGACACATAAGCAAGCTTTGTCTTGCACAGCCATTGATAACCTGATTTTACCTAATAGGACCCATCTCTACTCTTAGGCCAATATAGGCAGTCAGGTTGCATTGAGGTGCACAGGGGAACGACTTTAATTTTCTGGGCTTCAAAGGGCATGAAAAGGCTGTCAATAGTGCTCACATTCTAGCATTTCGTTAGTGGATCAATTAAGGCAGATGATGATGCCGAGAAAATCACTAGTGAGCCACACGATTTTCTTACGCTCGTAACGATACCTGCGCAACCAAAGAAAGAAGACCTAACAGAGAGCATCGGTGTGGTACCGGTTGAATATCCTCCGAAGATCAAGTTAGAACTATTCTCACAACTCTAAAGTGCTAGAGAAGGGTAAATTATGCGTACTTGTTTTTTGGGGGTATTGGGGCTTTTATAGTAGTAGAAGGTTGACATCTCTTCCTTGGTGCAGAAGTCTTTTCCTTATAGGAATCCTCTTAAATTATTCCAAACGTGATGGACAAGACATTTCCTTATAGAGAAGATCTTCATTAATGCATGTATCTTCCGAAATCCTCTTTGTGCTAGGATTCCATTTACCTTGGGATTTCATGGTGGCAAAGTGTGTGTCGCAAGTATTTCCTATCTAGGGTTTATGGCTGCCACATGGGTGCTTGATCCGTCTCTGTTGCATCCGTTGATGCAGGATTTGTCCACAACAGACCTTGCACGTGATGGGCCCATCCACTATCGGCCCACGGATGTGGAACTGTCAGGCCTATTTCATGGAGATCCGTCAACCTAAATTTTTACCCTCTTCAGCAGAGACTATGGCATTTCCAAAGGAAGGGACTAGTGGTGATTTTATTCGGCCTTGAGCTTCTCTTGGCAGCCAGTTTGAGTCATAAATTTTGATTTGGGAGCCATCTCCCACTCTCCATTTTTCACATTGTTTGATGATGTTTCTAGCATGGAGGATGCTTTTCCATGAGAAAGAGCCAGAGGATGCTTTAGCTTCAAACATAGACCCATTTGGAAAATATTTTTATTTGAAAACCTTTTAAAAAAGGGAATTTTTGTCATGTACCAATCTCCAAACTTACTTTGCTAGCATTGCTTCATTGAACTTGCATAAGTCTTTGAAGCCCATTCCCCCCTCCAATTTTGGTTTGCACAAAATTTCCCAATTCTTCCAATGAATTTCCTTTGGTCTCCCGTTTATCCCCACCAAAATTTTCGGATCACCATCTCAATCTCCTTGCATAGGCCTATGGGTAAATGAAAGCAACTCATAGCAAAGGTGAGAATTGCTTGCACTACCGATTTCTTTACCTGCTTAGGAGAATAATTTTTCCTTCCAACCTTGGATTTTTCCCACACCTCTCTTTGATGAAGTTTAGGCTAGGACTTCTATTTCTACCCACCACCAATGGTAGACCCAAATATTTTTTGTACTCCTTTATCTCTGGAACACCAAGGAAGTTTTTTATGGAATTTTTTTACCTCCGTAGTCACTGATTTGCTGAAGAAAAGAGTGGTTTTTTCCTTATTAATGTGTTGTCCATAAGCGTGCTCATACAAATCCAAAATTCCTTGGATTGTTTAGATATCACTGATCTGGGCACGAAAAAAAGAGACACTATCATTAGCAAAAAATAAGTGTGAGATTTTGGGACCATACCGGCAAAGAGAATATCCTCGGATTTTATCTTCATTGACTGCTTATTTGATAAGGGCATTAAGACCCTCGGAGCATAGTAGGAAGGGGTATGGTGACAGTGGGTCACCTTGTCGGATGCCTCTTGAAGGTATAATATTCCCTCTAGGCTCACCATTCACTAATATTGAGTAGGAGACTGTGCTAATACACTTTGAGATTAGATTTATCCACTTTCCATCAAAGCCCATTTTTTCCATAAACTTCAACAAGAATGCCCATTCAACTCTCCCAAAAGCCTTACTCATGTCGAGCTTAAGAGTCATAGAGCCAATTTTTCCTGATTTCTTTGTTTTCATGTGGTGGAGAGTCTCAAAAGCAACAAGTATGTTATCTGAAATTGCCTTGTTAGATTGGAAAGCACTTTGAGATTCAGATATAATATCAGGTAAAATAAGTTTTAATCGATTAGCCAATACCTTGGAAATAAGTTTATACAAAATATTACACAAGGCTTGGAAATGCATACCTACATTCTATGGAACACATGAAACATGTTACATTAAATTTACAATATTATATAAAATTTTAATTGTAGCATTTGTTTTTCTTTATAAATATAAGTATAATGCCTATATATTTGAAACTTCAATTTATGTGGTGTTTGGTACGGGGGAATCCACGTTACTCCTGGCATCCAAATTCCTAGAAATGTGATTATTTGAAATCTGGATGCCTAGGAATGTAGCTATTCCTATGTTTGGTTTTATTGAAAATCTCTTAAAATTTCTAGGAATGTGAGATGATAATGTTTGGTTTATTCATAAGAATTATAAATGAATTATTTATTTTTCCCATTCTATCCTTAGATTTAAATGTGAACTACCAATTCCTTTAAAAAGAAAAATCTTCCTTTAAATAAATAATGAAAAACAAAATATAAACTATTAATTATGACAAATTCATTAATTTAAATTCATTAAACAAAATATAAACTATTAAAATTTTAAAATGACAAGTAAAATACAAAAATAACAATTTAAATTCTCAAATGCTTTATTCTTAATAATAATTTTTAAAAGAGCTTAATCCATAACAAAACGACCTGACAACGTTTAGGTTTATACGACAAGAGAAAAGATATTGATGATTTGTTTTTATATTTTATCTTAATTGCTTAAATGATAAGGAAAAATTGTTAAAATTGTTAATTTATAAAAAAATACAATTTCCTTTAAGCTTGGGAATCTGAATACTTACTTGTTTTAAAGGGAATTCACTTTTCTATTAAGAGGGGTTTAAAGGGAGAATCCAGATTCCCCTGTCATTTGATTTCCTAGTGTAATTTGTAACAAAACATGAGAATCTTTAAACATTCATAGGAATCCTAAAACATTACCCAGTACCAAATGCCACATTAAGATAATCTTTTGAATATTTATCATTTTTATTGCTTTTTAGGGCCTAAATCTCTAATTTCTAATGCCTATTTTTTTAGCTCAAAACTAAAGAGTTTGGCTCCAATAGAATAAAATCTCATAATTTTCAACCAAAAAATTTATAGAAAAAGAAAAAGAATCAATTTAAGGTCCACTTAGTCCAAAAATGGACCAAATTGGACCGAAGTAGACAAAATGGACCACAATAAACCAAAATGGACTAAAGTAGACTAAACTAGACCTAATAGACCAAATTAGAACTAGGTGGACCGAATTGGAACTAATGGATTGAATCGAACCGAAATGGACCAAATTGGACCGACATGGACCAAATCAAATGGAAATGGACCAAAGTGGATCACGAAATGGACCAAAGTGGATCGCATTGGACCGAAGTGGATCAAATTAGATCGAAGTGGACCGAAATGCTATAGTCATATGGCTCAAAAAGCGTGTAACAACAATAAATTCTACGTTTTATCTTTTAGATATTATATATAGATATAGATTTGTAAGACTTCTACGTAATAAAATATGTACTAACTATAGTATCACTAAAAAAATAATTAGGAATTTTTTTATTATGTTGTTGATGTGTGTTGATGCTCATTTTGAAAAAGCTCGATAGCAGGAAGAAGCCCAATAATATGGGCTGAAAAGAGTTAGTAAATTGAGAGAAAAGCCATTAAGCCCGAATGGCAGGAATAATGGATCATAGGCCCATAAAATAATAAATGGGCCTTGAAGAAAGCAAACGGGCCTAAAGGAGCCCAAAGAAGGAAGTAGTAAACCCAGGGGCAGTAGAAAAGTAAGAATGGGTCAAAGTAGGCCCGAAATAATAAAGTAAGTGAGTAAGGGGTTGATGGAAAGCCCATGAATCCCAAAGGTAAAGGATATGGTAATTGGGCCGGAGAAACTTAAAAAAATTAGTAAAAGCCCATAGGAGTGCAGAATTGGAATGGGCTGAGGATGCCCGAGGAAAGAAAATGAGCCAAGGATGCCCAAGGGAAGGGAATGGGCCAAGGAAGCCCGCAAGCAATGTAATGGGTTAAGGAAGCCCAAGTAGCACGGATGCAGACCTAATGACAATATTGGGTCATTGTAATCAAGTGAAAGAAAAAGCATACAGCAGGTTTAAAAGAGGCCCAGCAAGCATGGATCAAATGACACCAAAGCAAGAATAACAGAATGGCATGGCAAGAATACTGGCAAACCTACGGAAGGAGCAAAGAGTGGGCTAAGGAGAGAAAAACCCACAATCAAGCAAGGCCTAGCCCTTAAAGGAAGTAAGCCATACAGAATGAAGGATCAGAAACTAGTTCACGCCACTAGAGGTCAAGAATAAGCAGCAAAACGCATAGGCGAGCCTCTAGGCCATGGCAAACACATGAGTAGCAGACAAGATTTGGACATACACAGAAGTGGAGCACGCACAAGACCCAAGCACTACCAACCTGTACTCAGCCAATACAGAAGTAGTGGGCCATGGGTCAGAGGTAAGGGAGGGTATGGTTTGACGGTAGCGAGAAGGGGAGAGTCTATTCTAGGGTTCCCGCTCAAACTCTTTTGGAGGAAATGTCCTGCTAGGATGACATACCAATCAAAAGAGGAAAGTATGAGTTAGAACCATTAATTGTATGCCATGAGGGATAGTAAGAGAGAAATACCCACTCTGTTGCGGATAAGAATGCCACGGTGAACAAGCAAACAAAATAGATTTCTTTGTCTGGTAATGGGAGGTGGCACGGCCAGCACAGGTAAGTGGCAGTGGCTAGGCAATTGACAAACGAGTGGGTGGTCTGGAAGGACACCCACACCTGAACAAAAGTGGTTAAGGGGCGAAATGGTAAAAAACCAGTCACGGCTGCAGTATATAAAGAGCCTTCATCGTGCACAGTAAAAAAAAAAAAAAAAAACATTGGCATAACAACAGCAACAATCACAACGAGAATCACAGTATCACAACCATCACATCACAACATTACACGAAGGGAGAATTAGAAAGAAAAAGAGTGAGGGGAAAGCGAAGTAACAAAATCGAGAAATATGAAGGGAGTTGGAAAGAAAAACAACGAGAAAGTAGGATGGTAGGCATGCATCAATAGGCTAATCCCTTCTCTCCCTCTAAAAGCCTACCCTCTGTTAAGAATTGAGAATTTTGGGCGTAAGTCATTTAGGCCCATTCTCTCAAAGTGGATAATTTCAACAGCAGGATCCTCCTGCGAGGTTACCCACATTGAGAAAGTGGTTCTCTCCTTGGTCTTAGTTTCGTAATGCAACTGAGCACGACAGACTAGCCATTTCTTCTTTGATTTCATTAATTAAGTGTCCTTGTTATCTTTCCCCTTATCTTTGCCATTTCGTTTACAATACGTTCTTTGTTGTTGTGTTGTTCTTTTCTTTATCCTGATTGAAAAGTCCTTTACTTATTTTGTCTAACAGCAAGCGTATTTATGTTATTATTGTTCTATTGCATTTGCCTGCCATAACTCTTTTGTAACAGTTTCATCTGTCGTGGGCATGTGATTAAAGTTTCAGCAAAATGGCGTAGTTTGCGCACAAGTCGGTCTAAGGTGAGTTGCAATTGGACTGGTCCTGACTCTCCTACCTAGAACATTTGAGTCGTAGTATGGCAGGAGGCAGCCCAGCCCAAAATCACAAAAAAGCCCACCATAATGTGAAACTAATCAATCATGTCATTTTGTAAATTTTTTTTAGTTAGTAAATGAAATCGTTTAAATATTTCTTTTACTATTAAAAATTTCATTAAAAATGTTGATAAGATGCATTATATAAAAGGTCTTATTGTTTAATTAATATTAATTTTTTTTAAAAAAAGCTTAAATGACTTCATGTACTAATAGATTTGGACAAAATAATTAAATTAAGTCATTTAATTATTTACTAATAGATCTTACAATTGAAATGGACTAAAGTGGACTAAAATGGACTAAGTGTGTGTTTGGCAAAAATTATTTTTGCCAACTTATTTTACTATTTAGCCTATTTTTGCTACTATTCATGGGCCCACTTCACTTTTTGGTATTATTCATGGGCTTCACTGTACTGTTTTAGCTAACTTTTACTTTTATTTACAGTACTTTCAGCAAAAAATTTTTAGTTTCAGCAAAATAAGCGAATCTCAAAATAGGCTGAAGTGAATCGAAGTGCTATGTTGATGTGGCTTTATAAGAGTGTAGTAATAATAATGTTACTCTTAAACTTTTAGATATTATATAGATGACGTCCAAGTAATTGTATGCTTGTTTTGTTCCCTTGGGAGATCGACAAACTCTAGCATGCACAAAGAAAATATTAGAGACAAACTTGTGTCATTTGCCTATATGGATGAGACTTATATAGGCTGTAGGTGAACTTCAAATGTTTAGAATTGTAATCTAGCCAAGTTGCAGAAAGTAGCTCATTTTTCAAACTCAAATCATTAACGTTACAATAGAATCTGCTAGTTTTGAAATTCTTGACTTCAACAACATAACATTTATTTAGGAAACACAATTTCTGGTGAACACCAAGAGCTTAACACTGTCCCCATAAAAGGTATGGACGTATAAGGTGTATCTGCAGTAGGAATCTTCCAGGGCACCTAAAGCTTTTGGTCATGAAAACATTCATTCACGAGCAACTAAAACAATCTGTTTACCAACATTGCGGCCAGTGAAGAGCCCAATAAGAGCTGCTGGGCCATTCTCAAGGCCTTCAGCTATGTCTTCCACATATACAATCTTTCCTTCTGCAATGTAAGAGAGCACCTGCTCCACAAACTTTGGGTAGAGGTGATAGTAATGAAAAACCAGGAATCCTTCCATGCGGATGCGCTTGGAAATTAGATGCAACAAATTGTGCACACCTTCAGGATTGTGAAGGTTGTACTGTGAGATCATGCCACAGACAGCAATGCGGCCATGGACCCTCATGTTGAGTAGCACTGCATCAAGCATCTTTCCCCCAACATTGTCAAAGTAAATATCGATACCTTCAGGAAAGTACCTGAAAAAACAATATAGCATTCACACTAGTAAATTAAGAACAGAAAATAAGATAGAAAAGTCAGCGATTCTCTAGATTTCCCAAGTTAATAGGGTAAAACTTCATATATCATAATCCTTCCTGTTTCCCTATCTTTTTTTTTTTTTTTCTTTCTTTTTTTTCCATTTAAACAAATTGTGCACACCTTCAGGATTGTGAAGGTTGTACTGTGAGATCATGCCACAGACAGCAATGCGGCCATGGACCCTCATGTTGAGTAGCACTGCATCAAGCATCTTTCCCCCAACATTGTCAAAGTAAATATCGATACCTTCAGGAAAGTACCTGAAAAAACAATATAGCATTCACACTAGTAAATTAAGAACAGAAAATAAGATAGAAAAGTCAGCGATTCTCTAGATTTCCCAAGTTAATAGGGTAAAACTTCATATATCATAATCCTTCCTGTTTCCCTATCTTTTTTTTTTTTTTTCTTTCTTTTTTTTCCATTTTTCCCATTTTTCCTTTGAAATTGAATTAACAAAATAGAAAAGTTTTGTCAAAAGGTCTATCATCAATGGGGTAGTCAAAACCCAAGAAATTTCTTCAGTAAACATATTAGAGAAGCCCAGTATTTCTTGACATTTCTAACGAAGGCATACAAAGGTGAAATTAATCCTCAATATAAAAAATGTTTTTTTTTTATTTTTTATTTTTTTACCTTAAAAAATTTCAAACGTACTAACTACGAAGGGATGTCCAATTTTTATTTCAGTATCAAATTAGAAGCCATGTTAAAGCTATTTTTTTTTTTTAGTAAGTAGAGGCCATGTTAAAGCTTGAAATGATATTTTTTATGTTCTGACTAGAATAAACACACACATACACACACACATTTGATTACTACTAACCTTTTCAAAGCTGCATCCAAGTCAGGCTCTTCTTTATAGTTGAAAGCCTCATTGAACCTGAATTTGCTCTTCAGCAAATCAACCTTATGTGCCGAGAGTATAATGGAAGGAAACAAAATAAAACAGATAAATGCCTGTTAGCAAAGTGTCCCACTCTGGTTTGGCACACCAGTAATATGTCGAAGTGTGCAATCAGTAATAGTTATCAATATCTGTTATGATTTGTGGAAATTGATAACCGATAAAGGTGTCATATTTTGACCTGAACATTTGATCTCTGGCAGTGACTCCAGAATATACAGACATGGGCCAGGTGTATTATTACCATTAAACATATATGTTTATAAGTTCTCCAAAATATATGTGTGTGTGTGTGTGAACTTGTTTCAAATTTATAACCATACATATACTCACCAACAAAAACACATAACAAACCAAACAGTTCTGTACTAACTTAGGTAAAGAAGAGAGAATTTCTACACTCTTCAAATCAGTGTTAGAAATGACTAATGTTTCCTGCCCACTCTTGTCTACCGTGCTAAATTTTCTTGTTCCTATTTTTAGTTTTTTTTTTTCCTGATTACCCGCTAAGGACATGAAAAATTTTATGAGGAAACAAAAAAAGAAAAAAAGAATCCTATGATTTATAGACTAACATCTATTGGAAGAAAAGATTTGAGCTAGCTTGCAATGGTTCACTAGTTTTTTTGTAAAAATATATGTGTATTTATAGGCATATGAATGCCAATATTCTCCATCTATTAGAGAACAGAGTTGTTCAATTAGGAATTAAGATACAGTCTATCAACAGTAGAACTGCTCTGGATGGAACAAAGATTAGGAGCAGGATACAACCAATTGGATTGAGTACATTGTGTAGAGTACAATATTAATTGAATTGAACAATTGGGCATACATGTTCAGCTAGTCACCTTTTCTTTGCTTCCAGCACTTCCAACAACATAGCACCCTATCAGCTTTGCAAATTGCCCAACAAGCTGACCAACTGCCCCAGAAGCTGCTGAAATGAAGACATACTCTCCTTTCATAGGAGAGCAAACCTCATAAAAACCAGCATAAGCAGTTAAACCAGGCATACCTACACATAATGAAGACCAGAAATGAGCTTTTAGCATCAACCAAAACATGGCATAATTAAAAAAAAAAAAAAAAAAAAAAAAAAAAAAAAAAACAACTAGCTAACCAGAAGTATGTGATCTTTAATGGTAATAATGACTATGGGATGGCCTCAATCTCCATAAATAACTTCAGCTTAGCTTGGAAAGCCTATATTACCAGTTAAAATAAGTTGTCCCACTTGCAACTTTTTTAGCTTAGTTCTTAGTTCTACAATCAAACTCACCATAAGAATCAACAGTAGATAAGTTTTATTTTGGACAACAAATTGAACACTTCAGCAAAATGGATGAGGTACACAGGATTGGATGTTTGTTTTACAATTGTGTAAGACCAAGAATTTTGAAAGCCATCTAGGTAGGCTACACCAAATAATTGGGTTTTACAAGGTTATCTCATGAAGGTAGATCATTACCAAAAAAAAAAAAAAAAAAAAACAGAAGCATGTAGCAACATACACATATGGTAAGTGTTTACTAATTATCAGAATCATACTTTGATCATTAAGAACACGATCATGATTATAATATTTTTATGGAAGATGATTTTCAACATGAAGAAAAATCCTTCAGTTGCTTTGTCTTACATAACATCATAACTGTAACAATGTAGGTGAACTTAACACTGAAGGAGTTACCTCATATACTCAATCAGTTTCCTACCATTCTGTATTGCATCTCTCAAGTACATTAAAAAAGGAAAAAAAAGATGGTGACCAAACTTCTTTCTGTTTTACGACTGCTACAAATCTACTATGAAAAACAATTTATGAGCAGAAAAAAAAAGAGAAGAAAAGAAAAAGAGATTACCAAGAATTCCCATATGGTACGTAAGAGGCACATCAGTGTGTAGTACTTTATTCAGAGTCACTAAATTTGTAAGCAAACTGTATTCTTCCCACCTAGTTCTTGCCCAAACCAAGTCGCCTTTCTTGAAGTCTGGATGCCTCGAATCCAAAACTTTAGCCACTCCATATCCACTAATGGGCTGCATAATTTTAAATCAAATGCAGACAATTAAAAAAAGATCAGTCTGAAAAACCCTCCATAAATCAAGGTAGATGAAAAGTTAAGCATCCAGTTGGCTCAAAGATCTATGATAATCTATATGTCATTATACATATTCTGCATAAAAACTTTTATTTAGAAAGAAGACAGTGGCCTGCAACTAATTACTGCAAATTGCATAAAATGAATTTTGACAATTCTAAAACAGAAATTCACAACAAATTGTCACCTCTATATCTTAAATGGTAAAAATGGCCATATAGTATTCTGAATATATGCGATAGGCATATGACTTTGTATCCTACTATTGCTTATCATGCTTGGACATTAAAAAGCTCTCTCATCCATAAAATCTTCATAATTCTTTTTTTTTTTTTTTTCCTCTTGTTAATTTACAAATTGATAGTACATATATGTGTGTCCACATATACACATATATACACACATATAAATATAACACATATATACACATATATAAATATAAGAGAGATGCTACGTCTATAACAATTTTACAACAAATCACAGGTGGTTAGTTGTTATTAGTTCAAATTTAAAACTAACACTAAGATTACTTTTTTGTCCCAACAATAACAACTAGTAACAATTTGCTACTTAGGATTTATTGTAAAAATGTTGTAGACATATTATTTCTCTAAATATAAAATTAGATTCATGTTGCAATTAGTGTAAGTGTGTAACTCTTATCAATGTTACATCCCTCAATGCTAGGTATTAGATGATTGTTTTGATAATCCATTATTAAATTACATTGTCTTCTTATAGCCTTTATGTGCAAAATATCTAGTTAATCATACATCAATAACTACCTCATCATGAAATAATAAATTTCAAGTATTTTTTTTTTTTTTTGTATTTTAAAATTATCACATAAAATAACAAACAACATTAATTTTATTAGAAACAAATATTTACGTGAAATATAGAGTGTATGTTAACAATAAATTGGATAATCCATAGGTTTCAATGGTATAATAATTCCAAAGAGTTACATCACATATAAACAACAATAATACTAAATGCACACCCAATTTCACAATACGTTGAAATGATCTGCGCAATGCGTTGAAATGATCGACATAAAGCAGTGGCAACACTCAAATTTTACCAACAAAAAACAAAAAAGAAAAGGTGGGAATTGGGAAAGTTTCAAGTTTCAATTGTAGCCAAACGAACAGGATAAGACTAACAAAATAACCGTAGGTAGTAGAAAAAGGTGGGAGTCTCATCAAACTCATCAAACTCACCGAACCAGGCTTGAAGGATTCGATGTAACTGCCAGCAACGGCCTTCTTCATTCGGTTACGCATGTAAGGATCACAGGACAGGTACAGATTCTTCACCACAACCCCAATGGAACCTTCTGGGACCTTCAATTTCATTGTACCGTTGGTGTTAATGTAAAAGTCTGATTCTTTAGGAAAACCAGACACGTAGTCCTTGAGGATCACTTGCTTGTTCTTCACTTGTACATCATCATCACCACCACCACTACCACTTGCCATTGCTAATAAAATATAGAGAAACTCGATCAGACAAGACAAGCCAACTGTGAAATCAAATGTGGGTTGTTTTAAGGTTGTCTAAATTGGGACTTTTTAGTTTTTATAGTATTACTTTGGGAGGCCTATACGTTAGGCAGTAATTGCCCAATAAGGACAGGGTTAACAGCACCCGTCTTAAAATGGGTAATGTGCATTGCACATTATCTTTATTTACGTGTTTTTTTATGTGCTTAAAAAAACCCTAAAATTGGTATATGTTTACCATTATATGAAAAAATATGCTTAGTAATATATAAAAAATATCAATAAAAATATATTTAATAATTTATTAATAAACGTATCCCGCCGCATTTACACCTTACTTTTTCAAAAAATGTTGATTCGCCACAGATTTGAGATTTTCTCATTAGAAATTCATTCTTTTTCATATCTAAAAACAGCTCTGAAATTTTATCATTAAAAAACTCATAGTTTTTCACATCTAAAAACAGATCTGAAAATTTCTTATTAAAAAACCCATTCTTTTTCATATCTAAAAAATAGATCTGAGTTTTTTTCTCACCATAGATTTCTTTATTAAAATCCAGATTACCTGTTCCTGTTTGCAGTAGTTGTTGCAAACATGTTTGGAGAAAATCCCTGTCCTATTAATGTATAATCAAAATTTTTGGCGTAATATAGTATATATTTTTAAATGAGATTTTTTTTAGGCATAAACTATTTTATAATATTTTTACAAATTATTGATGTAAGCAATTTTTACTAGTTTTGATATGGGCTTACCACTAACATGACTTTTTTACTTACTAATAACTAGGGATGTTCACAGTGCGGTGCGATTTTGGGCAATTTTTAGCATCGCACTTTGCGGTGCGGTTTAGCCAAAATCATAACTGTACCGCACCTTATTTTTGCAGTCACATGTGTAGTGCGGTATATAAAATGTAGTTTAAATGATTTGAAGTCGGTATAATTTTCAAATTTTGGGCTTTGCCTACCAACCTAAAACTAATTTTTCCCTTTATTTTGGCTAAGTTTTAATCTATTGAGCAAGTTTTTCTTTATTTTGGGCTGGTTTTCCTAGTCAACACTTGCTAGGGTCATCAAGCTATATATATATATATACTTTTTTTTTTTTTTGAAAACTAGGGTTATTAAACTATTAATAATATATTTAATATTAATGCTAATAAAATATAGAGAAACTCGATCAGACAAGACAAGCCAACTGTGAAATCAAATGTGGGTTGTTTTAAGGTTGTCTAAATTGGGACTTTTTAGTTTTTATAGTATTACTTTGGGAGGCCTATACGTTAGGCAGTAATTGCCCAATAAGGACAGGGTTAACAGCACCCGTCTTAAAATGGGTAATGTGCATTGCACATTATCTTTATTTACGTGTTTTTTTATGTGCTTAAAAAAACCCTAAAATTGGTATATGTTTACCATTATATGAAAAAATATGCTTAGTAATATATAAAAAATATCAATAAAAATATATTTAATAATTTATTAATAAATGTATCCCGCCGCATCTACACCTTACTTTTTCAAAAAATGTTGATTCGCCACAGATTTGAGATTTTCTCATTAGAAATTCATTCTTTTTCATATCTAAAAACAGCTCTGAAATTTTATCATTAAAAAACTCATAGTTTTTCACATCTAAAAACAGATCGGAAATTTTCTTATTAAAAAACCCATTCTTTTTCATATCTAAAAAATAGATCTAAGTTTTTTTCTCACCGTAGATTTCTTTATTAATATCTAGATCACTTGTTCCTGTTTGCAGTAGTTGTTGCAAACATGTTTGGAGAAAATCCCTGTCCTATTAATGTATAATCGAAATTTTTGGCATAATATAGTATATATTTTTAAATGAGATTTTTTTTTAGGCATAAACTATTTTATAATATTTTTACAAATTATTGATGTAAGCAATTTTTATTGGTTTTGATATGGGCTTACCACTAACATTACTTTTTTACTTACTAATAACTAGGGATGTTCACGGTGCGGTGCGGTTTAGCCAAAACCATAACTGCATCGCACCTTATTTTTGCGGTCACATGTGTAGTGCGGTAGATAAAATGTAATTTAAACGATTTGAAGTCGGTATAATTTTCAAATTTTGGGCTTTGCCTACCCAACCTAAAACTAATTTTTCCCTTTATTTTTGCTAAGTTTTAATCTATTGAGCAAGTTTTTCTTTATTTTGGGCTGGTTTTCCTAGTCAACACTTGCTAGGGTCATTAAGCTCTTTATATCTATATATATATATATTTTTTTTTTTGAAAACTAGGGTTATTAAACTATTAATAATATATTTAATATTAAAAATAAATAAATATATTAATATATAAAGAGGGTGTGGTGCGGTGCAGTTTATGCAGTTTTCTTATTATAAAACTGCAAACTGCACTGCACCATGGGGTGCGATGCACTGTTACTTGCGGTGCAGTGCGGTTATGCTATTTTGCAGGTGGTTTTGGTGCGATTTTTTGGTTAACACCCCTACTAATAATTACTCATCACATCAACAGTTTGTAAAAAATGTTATAAAATAGTTTGTAACTCTAGTAATTTTCATATTTTAATTATTTCAAATCAATCTCAAAAAGGAAAATACTAAAATTATTACGAAATTATGAAATTATACCTAAAAAATCTTATAATGATTTTTTTTTTAGAATACTAAGTATTTAACACACATGGGAAGAGGGAAGAACGTTTTAAAGAAACTGATAGTGGTGTATATCCAAAAGGGCTTAACTCTTAGATATGACTTTAAACTTCTTTAACTCATGAATGTGATTAGTGTCACTTTATCAACTTATAATAAATAAATTTCAGATTCCTTTTATACTTTAATTTAGGAAGGTTGGGAACGTTTCCATTGAAAACACAAGATACTGCCATTGGGTTACAAGAATCTTAACAAAAGAATTTAAGAATTTCTTATAATAAAAAAAAGAATTTTATTTTTTGTGATTAGTGACACATTAATTTATACAGTTTATCTCATAAAATTTACAATATCCTGATATATCCATAGCATCATCCATCTTAAAATCGTTTTAAGATATAATTTGAAAAGGGTATCACTTTCCCAAAGAGTTTTAGATTAACATTTTATACTTTAATTTAGGAAGGTTGGGAACGTTTCCATTGAAAACACAAGATACTGCCATTGGGTTACAAGAATCTTAACAAAAGAATTTAAGAATTTCTTATAATAAAAAAAAGAATTTTATTTTTTGTGATTAGTGACACATTAATTTATAAAGTTTATCTCATAAAATTTACAATATCCTGATATATCCATAGCATCACCCATCTTAAAATCGTTTTAAGATATAATTTGAAAAGGGTATCACTTTCCCAAAGAGTTTTAGATTAACACAAATTTTACAAAATAATCTGCCCAAAAGCACCCTAATTGATGGACCTTTGAAACAAAACCTATAAAAATTGAATCTGATCATTAACTCATCCTGTCATCCGTATCAGGAGAATAATCATATATAGGTAATATTTTTCAAATACCAGATTCTCCTCATGAGAGATCCAACAATGCTACTAAGCTATAAATATCCTGACAAATAATTATATATTTGAATTTTGGTAAGTTCAAGAAAGAGACATAACAAATAATCATTTTCCTAGAACGAAGATTAAGGCAGTCATGAGTACATTGTGATTAGTAAGGTGCAACAAAAGCTCGCACGATGGAAGGCAAATCTTTTATTTAATGCTGGTAGATTGGCTTTTATGGCTACACCAGGGTCCAGAGTAGAGTGATTTTCCAAGGAATGAATATTGATCATAACCTTTTTGAAATTTGTTGCTTTAAGGTGGCAGAGTTCTTTCCTTTTTGGGCCAAGTTGCTATTGTAGTGAACTATGCCAAGCCAGTGGAGGATTGGGTGAAAGTTAAGCACAAATGGAGCATCATTCAACAATCATGAGGGACTGCAATGGGATCTGGCTCATGGTTTTTCTAGAGCCATTGGCGTGACAACCAGTGTGATGATTTGCAACTTACAAGTAGAAATGGACACATTAGAGGTGGTTAACCTAGTCAGGAACTCTCACTCACTGAATGTAATAATTAAAGCTACTGTTTCTTGAATGCAGGAACTTGTAAAACAATTTCCCTACATTGAACGTGTATTCAGGGTGGCAAGCAAAGGAGCCAATGCTGGGCACTAGAAATTTTTAGAAAATATGATCCATTTTCCCATCTCCCAAACGGGTGTCAAGAAAATGAAAAAGGTAAAAATTCAAGAGTAACACTTTCTTTAGGTGTAAGTAACAGCTTTGTGCGCACTTGAACAATTGTCTCTGCCTTTCCAAACCACGCAAAACAACTATGCACCTACCAAATAGCCCGTAACTACAGATTCTTTGCTTCAACTAAACCTTACTCCTATGATCCTATCAAACAATCTAGTAAAACAAATGACATTAGTCAGCACTCTGTCAAACAAAATGGTTTTTCAAGAAGTTGGACTGTAGGAGAGGAGTGTGATGTTGGAAGTGATGAAACTGATCATATGAGTAAAAATGTTAAAATAGGCTGGCTACTCAGGACAGGTTGTTGCAATTGGGTTATAATGGAGGTTCTATGTGCCTATTCTGTTGTAGGGTGATGGAGCATAGTGATCACCTGTTCTTTGAATGCTCCTTTACTGGTAGGATTTGGAAAGAAGTAATGAGATGCAGCTTGATGAGTGATCCAAAGATAAGCTATGATGAAGTTGTTAGTTGGGGTCTGCATAGTTCGAAGGTTACTACTTTCAGAGCTTTAAGCTGCAAATTGAGTTGGCAAGCAGTCATGTATCACATTTGGATCTGAAGGAATGCAACAAGCGTACTTCATTTTAGGAATCTTAACCTTAAAGGCAGAATTTTGTTAGGTCCCCAATGAGGGGGGACCGACCTTGACTTTGTCGATTCATAAGCAGTGAAAGGTGCATGAATAGTTCCAGGTACACCTCATCAGTCAGATTGATAAATTCAGTGTCTGCTGTTACGCAAGAGTGCATACTGGCCAAATAAGATCAGAGCAGTACATTATCCAAGTTGTCCTCTCTGTTCTTAATCTTGTTCACTGAAAGTAATTGTAGCTCAATTGTTTTCTCAGGTGTATTTTGGCTCCTTTGTTGTGAGTATTGGTGATTCATTAGTTCTGATTATTTTTTGATGAGCTGTGTCTGCAACTTTTGGTTGATGTTGCTCTATTTTCTGTCATTTGTAATTTTACATCTGCTATTTGTAACTTTGTGTTTTTTCAATGAAATTTTGCAGTCAAAAAGGCTCTCAAATAATGAGAATAACTTAGGTATGTATTTTGCATCGCTAGAGATGCTGCCCGCTATATAAAAGCACATACATAGGATTACTATTTGTTCTGGACTGAATAGGACCAAATGGACCTTATAGGATCAAAGTGGACCAAATATGACCGAAGTGGATTGAATAGGACTAATTAAGACCAAATTGAACTGAATAAGACCAAAGTGGACAAAATAGATCGAATAGGACCGAATGAATCTAAGTGGACCGAATAAGACCAAACTGGATAGAGTAGGACCATTGCGGACTGAATAGAACCAATGTGGACAGAATGGACCGAATAGGATTAAAGTGGACCGAATGGGACCAGATTAGATGAGTAGAACCAAGTGGACTGAATATGACCAAAGTGGACTGAATGAACCTAGGGGACCAAATAAGACCAAATAGGACCGGAATTATTTTATTTTATTTATATTTTTAAATTTATAAATATTAGTCTTTAGGCACCTAAAGTATTTTTCTTATATATATATATATATATATATCCTGAGAAGTATAAAAAGTATTATTAAAGGGTTTGAATTTGTAAGGACTAGATTTGAGTCCCTAGCCCAATAGATGGATGGATTTAGGCTCAAAAAGATCAAAATAATAAATTTGTAGAGAGTGAGTTGGAAAATTAGGCTAAAATGAATTGGACAACAAGTAAAGTGGATTCAGATGACAAGAACAGAAAGCTAGAATGATTTAAATTGAAGAAAATCGTCCTCGGCACAATCTGAGGAGATTAGTTCTTATATATTTCTCACAAGGTTCGATCACAAGTTTGATTCCTGATTGCTATAGTGTTTCTTTTCTTGATTTTTCGATCCCTTTCTCTCATTGCCCCCTTATTCTTTTATACTATCTTCCCCTTTCATCTCTACCCTTCACGTGCAGGCTAGATAGTTGGTGTTGATGCCTATCCCATCAGCACATTCCTGAAGTCTTTGAAGGTAGCTGTAAGGCTGAAAAACACGGTTCAAAGATCACTTTCTCATTAATACGGCCAGAGAGTTAGCTACAGAGCATTCAATGCGATGGCAGCAGCTTTCTCTTAGATATTTCTGAGCTTCCATTCCTCCTGTACATTCATAATTCATGTCCCTATCAGTGGAATTTCCTGGAATGTCACTTTAAACGATAGGATTAGGATATACATTTGATCTGTGCTTCGTTTATCCGAGGAGATACTATTCCTTGGACCACCTCCCCCGACCTTTCCATCTGCAATATACTCATGGGACTCTAAGCTTAACACCCTCACTACTATTTATTCGTCATCGGACCAACCAGCGTCTTCGGCCAAGGCCCAATTTGGGCCCTTATCCCTACAAAATTTTATTGCTTCTTTTATTTTTATTTTTACCTATGCTACTAATTTTTTTCTTTACATATATGTTATATTTCCTAAAAAATGAGTTTTATATTAACATAATTTTGTGAATTTCACAACTTTCATATGAAAAAATATTTTGTCAACACTTTTAAAATGCTTGAATTTGCAAAAGGTGCCCTTAAAAATTAGAACAACTAGTAATCCTATTCTAGTTTTTTCTTTTCTTGTCATTCATGCATAAAAGACAGGAAAAACAATAAGGCAACTCTTTGAGCTCTCATTGTATTTGTATCTATCATTGTTATTAAATCTGTTCCGTTTCGGTCGGAATGGCCGGAAAATTTCGTACCGGGATGCAGTTTGGAATAGTAATGCCACCCATTCCACCTTGGGTCCAATTCCGGACAGTTTCGGGTCATTTCGACCATTCCGGTCAATTCTGGTAAATTTCAACTTAAATGTAAATTTTGGCCGGTAGCAATTACATTTCAGCCGGTAGCAGTTTTTAGCCAAAAAAGAAAAAGAAAAAAACTTAAACTAACAAACCCATTAGCACATCATGTTTCCACCTAGCATTGATTGCCTGAAGAAGTTCAAATCAGATCTGCTACGGAGCTACCAAATGATTTGAAAAAAAACAAAAAAAAGGAAGAAGAAGAGAATAGAAATTTAGAGCCATTGTGGAGGAAGCTCAAGTTTTAGCTGCGTTTAAAACTTTCTTCTTCAATGCTACACTTAAACTTCTGTTCTGGCCTCTGGGCCTCTGAAACTTTCCAAGAACTTGTAACTGATGGGAATTTGAAGTGAAGAAGAATAATAAGAGTGGAGAAGAAAGTCATTGCACGTGGGTGATGGTGGGGTTAGGTGAAAAGGGGGCTTCCTATAAGCTTCCTAGTATATAAATATCTGTCAATGTTTGTTTATTTACAAAAATACCCAAATTTGAATTTTAAAATAATCAATCTAATTAATTTATTATTATGGCAGCATTTCTTTTAAAACACTATATTACATTCATTAAATGATATTACATATATAAAGTTTGGGTTAAGAATATATATATATATATATATATATATAAAGTGGTGATTTTGAAACGGTCTAAAACGGTACGCCGAAATAGGCCGGTACCGAAATATTCCATTCCAATAGACAAACCGGAACGGGCACCGAAACGGTATTCATAACATTGGTATCTATAGCAAGCTCTGCATATTGAACCTGTACAATTTTCTTACTATTGGTTGATACACAAGTGGAAAATTTGCTCCTAACAACTATTATAAAAGTGCTCTTTTAAGTAACTAGCCGAATTCCTACACGATGTGCGATACTACTTATTATTAGTTTTCTCTAATATTTCAATAATTTTTATAAATAATATTGTAACTTAACTGGTTGGCACTCAATTTCCAATAGAGACATTTATAATTCAGACCCCTCATCTATTGATGTGTAAAAAAAAATTTCTATAAATTTCCTTGAAAAAATTATAATATTTAGTTATTTTATAGACAAAATAGAAAGACACTAAGAGTAGTGTAGTGATTTGATCACACTATATATATGTGTTCACTAATTGAAAATTACATGATATAATGGTTAATATATATAAGCATGATTCGTGCCTACTAAAAAAATGCAAATATACTTCTTTTTTTTGTAACATTCTTGATTGTGTGTTACTAATTTTCCCCCTTTTTGTTGGGCATTGCATCAATTGTTGCACAATACAGTGTTTCAATTGTTTCTCTCATTAAAAAAAAAATTGTTTCCCATATGATTCTAAGAAAAAAATGATACTCCTTCCGTCCCAGTTTGTTTGTTCGTTATTCTATTTTGGAATGTCCCAAATATTGTCCAGTTTCTAAAAATAAAAGTCATTAATGTACTAAAGTTCCTATTATACCCCTACTTTATTTTCAAAATTATTTGAAAAGAAAACTAACAAATATTTAAAAAATCAATCTGATTGGGACACCTTTTTAGTTGTCTCCTTAAGAATAGCTATTGAAAAAACAAAAATTGATAAATTTATTTAAGGATAGTTTTGGAAACACAAGATAATAAATGATATTCCCTTAAAATGTTTGACTTTTGAGGGAGGGAGTATTAAAATTTCATTCTGCTATAACAAAATAAATATATTTATTCTATTACACACACACACACACACTTATATATATATATATATATATATGAAAGGAGTTAGGAAGTTTAAAGGATTAGCAACTAAACATGAATAAGAATGTCATATTCTAAATTTATTATTATTATTCCAACTAATAATTATCTCTTTTATAAAGTTTATAAAAAATAATCATATAAATTCATTAAATATATAATTAATACACAACTATAGATAATTAATATATGCATTTAGATATTTTATGAAAGATGGTTTTGGATAATATTGTACATATATTATAAAGAAAAAGTAAACTGAATTAGTAGTTTCACTGAGTATTTGTAGTCTTCTCATGGTAATATTATTATTATTTTTTTAAATTATGAAACCAAAGATAAATGCAAAAAAGTAACGGGACCATGAAAATCAATTGATTTGTGTTGTGTTCACATATTTCATATCATAAAATGAAAGTATGCCCAACTCTCTCACCGTCTTCTACTCATTGATAGTGTAACATTAAGACATGATGTGGGCAAGTGTATATGCATGCATCTTATAAATGATTTAAAATTAAATTATGGTAGAATATGACTTTACATTGCACACCAAATATTTTCTCTCCTTATATACCCAAAGTAAAAACCATCTAACCAAATTACCCAAATCTAAATCATATTTAAGCCCCTAATTTTAAAAAGAAAAAAAAATTACAACTGTAGGGGTTTCACCGTCTTAATGGTAGTGGGCGGCTGGTATAACAAAGGTAGTGACCTCTTAGATTCCCCGCTCTCTCCCTTTCAAATATTTTGTTAGTCTGAGGTCTTTTATTTTGGTGATATATAGTGAAACAATGCATTTTATTTAACAATCCATAACATTTTTGTGTCTTTTTATCTCTTTTTAGGGCCTTATCTAGTTAGTTATTACTATTAGTCCTTAATTATTATTATTATTTTGTTTTTTTTTTTCTTTTGTAAATACTAAAACAACGGGTAAGCTAAAAGACATGAAGAATAGAAAAATGTATGGTGTAAGTTTAATCAATTAATTGATTCTCAAAAAAAAGTTTAATCAATTAATGAGATAACAGTAAAATAAGATGATGTGGACTTTTGGGTAACAGTAAAAAAAACTTAATAAGAGAGGTAAAAAAAAAAAAGCTAGATGCAAATTAGAGCTCCCCTTGGCAGGACTTTATGTACTCTCACATGAGGTCTCTGCTTTTATATATATATATATATGTATATATTGGTATTGATTATACTCTTCTTTTAATAAAAACTAGCCGTAAACCTGCGCAATGTGCGGGAAATTTTGACGTTGTTTCTATTTATATATTATTTATTGGTAAGTGAAAGAAGAAATAAGTACATGGAACTTATAAGTATTAGTCTTCAACTCAAAATTATATAATTATTTTTCTAATGGAGTATAATTGATGAGTAATGCTACAGCCACAAATTATTTTACAACATTTTTACAAAATGTTGATATGGCCAATCTCTTATTGGTTTTCATCTAGGCTCATCATTAATATCACTTTTTCATTTACCAATAATCACTCACCACATCAGTAGTTTGTAAATTTTTTTATAAAATAGTTTATATCTCTAGTATTATTCATAATTGATATAATGTAATATATACTTTGTAAGCTAAGCAATTAATAATTGTTAACCTGCATAATAAACAGTTTGCTTTTATAAACTCCATTTATAAACAGTTTACTTTTATAAAATGCAAACTTATTCAAGACAAAACTATTTATAAATGTCCATTTTTTTAACCTGAATTTTTCTAGGAAAGAGAAATGACACCATGGTCAAAGCAATATTTAGATGTGTACATTTGAACATGATTTAGTTTGCAATTTATCATACAGTCTATACTTTTGTAAAAAAAGTTATGTAAATTATCTAAATATCTAGATCATGCATATGCTAAATCTGGTTTGACACCAACGTTTGTTTTTGTGATACCATGGAATAATGAAGAATCGCTTCATTATGCTAAGGTACTGATTGGAATATCATCTTAATTTCTAAAAAATCACATAATTGGAATATCATACATGTGCAATATGGAAATGGCAACTCTTGGTGGGCTAATTTTCCCGGAAAATTTGTAACTATATGCCAAATTCCCATCTCACGGAGAAGTTAGAGGGAAAAAAAAATGAAGCACTTATGAGCAAAAAATTTTATACATTTTACTCATTGCTTATTGAAATTTAGTTACATGGACATTGATTGACTTTAAGAAAATCATGGTTCTTCTAAAGCAACTTTACTACTCTTGTTCTCTGAAGATTCATTTAGTAGCTTTGGAACTACCTACCTCTTCAAGGTATTCGACTTTCACCCAAAGCACAACATTTAAACCTGTGATCATAGAAAAAGAACTTAGCAACTTCGCAAGCTGAAGACAAACACTTCTTTTATTACATAAAAGGAAAATGGTTACATTGATTGTGGATAGAGAGTTGGACATTGTTGAGAAGAGGGGACCTCTTTGTGATGCACCAAGCCTAAACAAAAAATTTAACTACAGATCCAATTCAACATCTGTAAGAAAAATTTTAAGTAATCAAAATGTGTACGTTACAAAGAGTCATTGGAAAACATCCAAGTAAGAAGTATGGCCATGAAAAACTTATTCCTTACTTCACATCAAAATTCCTACAAATAAATAAATAAATTGAAAGTTCAAATAGTGTTGAAAACACTATGAACGTTTAGACCCCAAATTACAAAATATCAATTCAAGTTTATTATCAAACAATTAATGTGCGGAACATGAACATAAGCTAAACATAGAATTGATAAACTATCTAAGCCAATTATAATCACATCCACAGCAGAAAATAAAAGGCAAAGATAAAGGAAGAGCGATGCAAACACAAGGATAACACGCGATGTATTATCGAAGAGGAAACCGAAGCCCTTGGCGTAAAACCTGTCCGCCGCCCTCCAAGCGATCAATAATCTACTAGAAAATGTAGTTGGGATACATGAATAGCAATAAACCCTCCAAGCCTAATCTACCCAGATACCTAAGCCCTCCAAGCTTCCTACCCAACGAGATTGCGTCGAACCTTTTTCTTTTCTAGTTTACCGGATTCCGCTATAGCTCATAGCATCAACCAATAACCATTGGTTCCTTCCTAAACTGCTTCCCTTAGCACCAAAGGACCTTCTCACAAACGTGGGTGTGGTGAGATAAGAATTTGATCAATAGCCTCTCAAGGATGTATCAATGGAGAGGAAGAGAGTAGAGGAATTTGAGGAGTCTCTTAGTGAAGATTGGGGATGGGCAATCTTGTTTTTCTCTAGGGTTTCTCTCTTAATTTTTCTCTCTGGAAGCTCTCTACATTTCGTGGGAATGAGGAGTATTTATACTAGAATGAGAATAGAATGTGAAAGGTCAGTTTTTCCTAAACAGGGCATTTTGGCGACTTGACCTCGCGACTGGATTAAGTCGCGAGTTCAAGCCGCAAGCTAACGGCTTGGCCAGCCTGGGATTTTTGTCCTGTAGTGCAACAGTTGGCGCGACTCTTCAGCTTCTGACATGCTTGGCACATGTGCAACTTTTGGCGACTTGCAAGTCGTGAGCCACCCGTGAGATCCAGTCGCGAGTCTCTGTTTCTTTGCACAATCTTGAGCATTTCTTCACACTCTCTCAATCGTTACCCTTACAAGTTTCTCACCTAAATACAGGGTTACTAAGTGCTAAATTACAAACAAATTGGCACAGAATAAAGCCAACAAGATGGTTGATAAAATTCAACCTTACATAAATAAATAAATAAACACCAAAAGAGTCATATGCATATACCATTTTTCTGAGTCATACTCAAGAGCAATGCAGTATTGACTGATTTGCTAACGCTAAAGATTGTCCCTATTATCTTGGCAGTACTTCTTGAGCTTCATATATTAACCTTCTCCATTCTAATCAATTTAAAGAGTTTGTTAGAACATTTAAAATGTTTATATAATTGAATATAAAGAGACACACAAAAGAAATATGCATAAACATTGACATTTTATAAAATAAATCAACATGGTCTAGTTGCTTTCCTATTTTATCTATCTACGTTATTTTTATCACATTTTTTAATATTCCAAATGAATCAGGAATTGAATAATAATATATCATGCTGTGAGCCTTGTAAAACAATAATAATATATTTTTGAAAGACCCATTACACAAAAAGCCACCTACAAACGCTTTACACTTGCATCCTCTGTATTACCGCAACACTTTCCTTTGTTCAGTAGTGAGCAATCAGAGTTTTTTATAGCGTTAAAATCAAACATTTAATCTTTTGCATAATGGGAGAAAATACAATTTGTACCAAACAAACCAATGAAGATGGAGGGGAAAACATAAAAGGCAAAACTCACCTCAAAGGGACTTTCCAACTCTGCTTGTAGTTTGGCGACTTCTGCAGGGGTGGAGAGAGAATTGGAATTCTATATATAAATAAAAAAAACAAATGAATGGGTTTTAATTCCAAAGGGGCAGGCATTGAAGGTTTTGATAAGGAGAGGAAGAGCCCCAAAAAGATAGAGTTAAAGGAGGGCCAAAATGATGAATGTGATTTAATGGGAAAGTAAATAAAGGGAGAATTGTTAACCATTTTGTGTTTTGATAAGGGGATGAGAAGTCTTGTGAGTGGATGGATAATATATAATACGGGACACTTGAATAGAATTAATAGAGAGTTGAAGTAATAAATGAGGAAGGAGAGTTTATTGGAAATATTAGAGGGAAATATTGAATAATTGTAATTGATTAAAGCAAATTTGGCGGGGAAAAAGTGAAGAAGAAAGAGGCAAAAGCTAAATGCAAATCACTCTAATAGAGTGCCATATGGCAGAACCTCATACTCTCCCGCATAAGGTCTCTACTTTTATATATACGAAAAAAATCAAAAAAAGAATAGTCACATATTCAAACCTGATCTCCTTAGCCCTAATTTTTGAATCCAAATCTAGAACCAAATTGAAAACATTGAAAGCATATAACAGATCTAATTTACCTATAAAAAAAAAATCAGATAAAGAATAGAACCCATTAGAGGCGTTGTTTGTGGGCAGAGGGGATTTTTTTCATTCTTGGCGCTGAAGTCGGTATCATCTTCCTTCTTTTGCTTCTTTCTCGGGAAAATCAAAATGGCGAATGAACTCTGATCTTAGTGAGAGAAACAGAGAGGCGTTCTATCAGAAACAGAGATGCGTTCTCTTCTTTCTCTGTGTCCCAGGATCGCCTCTCTCTTTCTCTGCTTCTTTCCCCGTTTCCTCGTCGCCTCTCTCTCTCTCTCTCTCTCTCTCTCTCTCTTTATTTCTATTTTTGTGTATCTATAATTTTAACCGGTTATTTTTTGTTATTTATAATGAGAGGCTTTAAACGGTTTGCAGCGTTCCAAACAATGTAATGAATGGCTTTTTAAAGTTAGACGTGTCAGCATTTTAAGGGGCATTTTTTCCTAACGTGGTAGCACCTCTTTAAAGGCTTTTGCTATCATATATAGTATTAGATATATTGATTGATTGATTGATTGATTTTAGCTTCTTTTTCTTTTTCTTGCCTTGGAAAGAATGACAATCTAGCATATAGAAAGAAAACATTAGAGACAAACAATTCATTTGTCATGTATTTATGAGATTTATCTTGGCTGTTGGTGGCTTCCATGTGTTTTAGCGTTGTAATCTGGACAGTTTCAGGGAGACATTTATTGTTCAAAAACCTCAAAATAGTATTTTATAGAAAAATCTTGACTAAAGAAATCTCTAGCTGAGAATAGTTGAGGTTGTTCAAGTTTTGTTTAAAAAAAATTCATGTAGGTCACAAACAACTAATTGTTGAGTAGAATGGTTTTACAACCCTACAAATATTAGCAAGAAATTCATGAATTATAGCCACGATTATCAATTTGCAACTGTAATCAACATTCTTCAATGACGAAAGCAACTGTAATCAACATTCTTCAATGACGAAAGACATATATGATTGAGTTAAATAGAGTAAGACCATTAAAATCAAAATATTTTGGCAGCAACCAAATATGTTTAATTAAATTTGTGGATGCAAGGTCAATAACATCTGCTAGTTTGTGACCTCAATGACAAAACATCTATTTAGGAAACACAATGACAAAACATTTATTTGGGGAAAGAAATCCTTTACCTCAATGACAAAACATCTATACAGGAAACACACTTCCTGATGAACATGGATACCTGAACACATCCTAAAAAGGTATAGAAGTACAAGGTTTATTTGCTGTAGGAATCTTCCAAGGGACTTCAGCTTTTGTTCATTGAATTCAATCACTCCTGAGTAATTAAAACTAACTGTTTACCAATATTGAGGCCAGAAAATAGGCGAATAAGTGCTGCCGGGCCACTCTCAAGGCCTTCAGCTATGTCTTCCACATACACAATCTTCCCTTCAGCAATTTGAGGCAGAACCAATTCCAGAAACTTTGGGTAGAGGTGATCGTAATCAAAAACAAAGAATCCTTCTATACGAATCCGTTTGTAAATCAGATGCATTAAATTGTGCACACCTTCAGGCTTGTCAAGGTTGTGCTGTGAGATCATGCCACAAGCAGCAATGCGACCATGGGCTCTCATGTTGAGTAGCACTGCATCAAGCATCTTTCCGCCGACATTCTCAATCCAGAAACTTTGGGTAGAGGTGATCGTAATCAAAAACAAAGAATCCTTCTATACGAATCCGTTTGTAAATCAGATGCATTAAATTGTGCACACCTTCAGGCTTGTCAAGGTTGTGCTGTGAGATCATGCCACAAGCAGCAATGCGACCATGGGCTCTCATGTTGAGTAGCACTGCATCAAGCATCTTTCCGCCGACATTCTCAAAGTAAATATCAATACCTTCTGGAAAGTACCTGGAAAAACAGTACAACATTCATACTAGACAGAGACCAGCAAATATGATATAGAAGTAAAAAAAATAGTCCTGGTTTCCCGAGTAAATAGACTAAAACTTAATATATCATACGCCTTATTGTTTCTCTATCCTTTCCTTTTCTCTCCCCACTTTTTTCTTTGAAACAGAATTGGAAAACATTTGTCAAAAGGTCTATTGCCAATAGGGTAGTCAAAACCCAACAAAATTTCTTTAGTCAACCTATTAGAGAATCCCCGTATTTCTAATGAAGGCATAAAATGTACAAATTTTTCCAAAATATAAACAATGTTCTTTTACTGCAAAAGATTCAAAGGCACTAAATATGGATATCCTCTTTCTTGTGAATAGGGATGTCTGATGTTTACTTCAGTATCAGAGAAGTTGCCATGTTAAAGACTGAAAGTATATTTTGTATTCTGATTAGAACATATATTACTACTTACCTTTCCAAAGCTGCATCCAAGTCAGGCTCTTCTTTATAGTTAAAAGCCTCATTGAAATTGAATTTGTTCTTCAGCAAATCGACCTTGTTGCAGAAAGGATAAAGGAAACAAACAAAAAGCAAACAGAAAAATGCTGGTTAGTGAAGCTACTCACACTAGTCAGGCACAGCAACTCCTAAATAAGATCTAAAATTGCCAAAGTGTGCAACCAGCAAGAGTGATCAATATCTACTATGATTTTTGGAAATGGACAAGGGTGGTATATCATGACCTGAACCTTTTATCTTTGGTATGGTGACTATCAAAAAGAGTATTTCTACAGTTCAAAGAGTCTTAGGGATGACTAAACAACAGTGGCCTGATCGCTCTTGTGAAACATGCTAAATTTTCTTGTTCCTTTTTTTTGTCTTTTGTCTGTCAAAGGACATGGCAAATTTTAGAGGAAAGATTCCTATTATTTATTATGGAAAAAAATTTGCGTTAGACGCTAGTGTTTTGTACACTTAAAAGAAAGCAACTATGCTCTAGCCATATTAGAGAAGAGAGTTATCAGTTAGGCATTAAAAAATATTTCAACAATAGAACTGATTCAGATGCAATTCAGATTAGTTGAAGGACACAACCAATTGGATCAAGCACAAAATGTTATAAACAGAACATATTAATTGAATTGTAGCACCGACATTCATATTCAGCAAGTCACCTTTTCTTTGCTTCCAGCACTTCCAACAACATAGCAACCTAACAGCTTTGCAAACTGCCCAACAAGCTGACCAACTGCCCCAGAAGCTGTTGAAATGAAGACATTCTCTCCTTTCTTAGGAGAGCAAAGCTCATAAAAACCAGCATAAGCAGTTAAACCAGGCATACCTACATATATTGAATACCTTAAATTAGTTTTTGGCACCAAGCAAGACATAACATAGCATATTAGAAAATCTAGCTAAATTGCTAGCATTATGTGACCTTCAATGGTAATAATTACAATGAGATGGCCTCAATCTCCAGATATAATTTCAGCTAGGTGAGTTAATACTGGCAGTTGAAAGAATTTGTCCCACTTGCAATGTATCGTTCGACAATCAGACTCCCCATAAGAAAGGATATACCTCATATACTTGATTAGTTTCCTAGAATTGTGTATTTCATCTCCCAAGTAAATCAATATGGAAAGAAAATCAGCTTACCAAGAATGCCAGTATAGTAGGACATAGGCACCTCAGTGTGTTGGATTTTAAACATATTCTGAAAATCTGTAATCAAACTATATTCTTCCCATCCAGTTCTTCCCCAAACTAAGTCACCTTTCTTGAAATTTGGATTCCCAGAATCCAAAACTTTTGCCACACCAAGTCCAAGAATGGGCTGCATAATTTCAACATCAATGTCATTATAAAGTACACAACCTCTTCATAAAATCATAGCATATGTAAATTTAGGCTTTTAGTTTGCCAAAAGTTCTATGATAATCAAATCATTATTTTGTTCAATTTAATTAATGATTTTAGATATTGACAATGACTTGCAACTAATTACCACAAATTGGACAAAATGCAGCTTGACACATTTTCTACACAAATTCACTACATATCTTTATCTCTATATATATTAAAACTAATGGTAATTTTAATGTATTTGATTGACTAATAACTTTACAATTCATAAGAATCTGAATTAGATTTATGTCACTATACTATAACACTTATTAATATTAATTATCAGTACTGTATCATAATTTTCCGATAGAAAAAAAGATCAGCTAATTTCAAGTTTTTTTTTTTTTTGATAAACAGCTAAGTTCAAGTTACAAGCAATGTATCTGTTACTTTGAATAACTCTATATCTATAAATATATATATATATATATATTTTTTTTTTGGGGGGGGGGGGTGTTTTGAAATTATACATAGAATATGAGTTATGGACTAAGGTGGTGTGTGGTAAGAAAGAATAGAACACGTAATTATGTAATTAATGAATAGCTAAAGTTATTAGACAGTATGACATTAACAAATATCTAAGGTACAACACAATTTTTTATAATCATTTTCATAACTATTAAGGTGACATGTTGTGATTGATGTACATAAAAACGTGTTAAATTATTAATGATAGGGTTATATAAAAGGGATGTTGTTTGAATCACAACTTACCATATTGAGATGACAGGTAGTGATTTATTTTAATAAAAGTCGTTTCAATAATGGGACTATGCGAAAGTGATATTATAAAATATTGTGCAGAATTTTGTGAAAAAAAGAAGAAGATTAGCATAGCTATGTAATTGGAACAAGTGTGAGTCTATTGACGCACTGAACCAGGCTTGAAGGAGTCAATGTAATAATTGCCAGTGATAGCCTTGTTCTTAATCATACGGCTACGCATGTAGGGATCACAGGATAGGTAGAGGTTCTTCACCACAATCCCATTGGAACCTTCTGGGACCTTCAACTTCATGGTACCATTGCTACTCACGAACATGTCTAATTCTTTAGGGAAACCAGACACATAGTCCTTTAAGATCACTTGCTTGTTCCTCACTAGCTCATTATCATTACCACTTTCCATTTCTAAAAAAGCTCCAACTAGACAAGAGCAAGACTACTGTGAAATCAAAATGTGGTTGGTTTAGGCTCTATTCCTTTGTTTTCAAAATTATTGTTGCAAAAAAGTTTTTGGTTTGATTAAATTGTTGCAAAGAGGATGGGGTTGTTTTATTTTATAGTAGATAGTGATGTGAGTGAATGCGTCAGGGTTAAGGAAAAAATTGAAGTGATGTGAGTGAATGCGTCATATAATATTTGCATAAAGACTCTTTTGAGTTTAATTTGTGGTATATTTATATTCTCTTGAACTTTGTTCAAAGAATAGTCATTAATTAATCACTACAGCACTTTTCCAGCGGCGGTTCCATGTATACTTTGGGTCTAAGAGATAAGTAATTAAGTTGAGGCCTTTTTATCCGTTTGTATATTTAAATATCAATTAAATTTTTTTTTTTAAATTAATAAAATTATATTTTTGATTCCTCTACTAATAATTAGTTATATATTTATTTGATGTTAAACTTAAATTTTTTTTTTCTGTTAAAAACTAGTGTGTGTATGTGTATATATATATGGAAAGAAACGAAGAAATAATATATATTTTTAATATATAAAACTTATACTGTCGGTCTATCCCACTCCAAATTGTGAACGCCTTTTATTAAAAAAAAAAAAAAAAGTACTTGAGTTTTGGAGTGTTGGACTTGGACCCAATCCAAGTTCCTTTTATTTTTCCTTGTCTACCCCCTAAATCTCTCACCTAGAGAGTATGAAGATTTAGGAGCACATACCATGAAGATTTTTTTTTTTTTGGATGAAAAATTAATATTTTTTAATCTATTGGCTAATATTTGAGGATTAATTAATATGTCTATAGTTAAAGAGATATCCCTATTGGTTAAAATTCAAGGTTCTTCTTACTCTTAAGAGCCTTAAGTGACTACCTAACTCACCTAGTAGAAGAGTCGACCCTCCTATTTTCTAATCATAGTGGACACAACATTTTTAACCGCATATGATGTGATAAAATTCAAACATGAGGTTATAAAATTATTTTATTATAAATTTTTGGTGACAATAATTAACTAGTTCATTATATAATTTCACAGTTCTCAATATAATATATCAAAGATCTTATAATTTCACATCAAATGATTTTTTTTTTTTTTGTGTTTAGATACATTTTAGTCACCATTTACGTGAAGTTATCTTGAAATTAGTTAACAAAGACTCATTGAGAGTGCAAATTAAAACAATTTTTAAAGTTCATGGTTTTATTTTTATTTTTTTTGAAATTTAAGGTTATATTTGTAATCATGCCAAACAATAGGGCATTGTAATTTACTTTTTATGTAATCTATTTCATTTATATTATATCTAAAATCTAAAGTGTAGTATATATTGTTGTTACGCTTTTGTTGAGCTAGTAGAATTTCGATTCATTTCGGTCCATTCGATCTACTTTAGTTAATTAGGTCAATTTCAGTCAATTTTGGGCCACTTCTATCTATTTCGGTCCTTTTCAGTCCAATTTACTCTATTTCGGTCCAATTCAGTTTATTCAGTCTACTTCAGTCCACTATAGTTCATTTTGTTCAACTTTTGTCTACTTCGCTTCATTTCCATCCATTCAGTACTTCTGGTCCACTTCGGTTCTTTTCGGTCCACTTCATAATTTGAACTTCGTGATTAAGGTGCAACAAAAGATCGCAAGATGGAAGGAAAATCTTTTTAACTAGTATGAATCTGTTGATCAAGGCTGCCATCTTAGCCATCCCAGACTATATTATATTATGCGGTGTGTCGCTCTACTTTAAAAAGTTTGTCAAGAGTTGGATTGTCCTAATAGAAATTTCCTACGGGATCACTTCCTGAGAAGAGTAAAATGCATCTCATTAGTTTAAGTATAGTAGATACCTTGTTCCTTATGAGCTACTGAGAGGAACAAGGTATCTACTATAATCACCACCACTCACCATTAATTGCTAATAAAGTACTAAGCTCTAACATACAACTACTATCTTTTTTTTTTTTTTTTTGAGAACCTACAACTACTATCTTGGAGTGTTAATAGACAAGATTACTATGAAATCAAATTAATTATTGTGGTTAGTTTAAGACTTTCTTTTCTTTTATTGTCTTCAAAATGTTGCGATTATGTTTGAGGTAGAGACGGAACCAGAACTTAGAATTAGGGGATGGCTTCGTTATTGGTTGTGTGCAATGACTTTGGCTTCCAACTTTGCTGCTACTTAGTCGCTTAGCTGCTAAATGTTTAAAATTTTTTAAAGGATCAGATTGTTTGCTTTAGGTAAAATTGCTTTTTTTTTTTTTAGTTTTACTATTGATAATTTTTGTTGTTGTACTAATTTTTTGAGTTTGTATATTTCTTTTTTAGATTTTAGACTTATAAATTTTTTAATGGTCTTTAAAATAAGGAAATTGTTTGAACTACAAACTTTATTATTACAAATTGTTGATAATGTAAGTGATGGGCCCAGATGCAAACCAATAAGAATTTGCTATCTTAATAGTTTGTAAAAATGTTATAAAAAAATTTGTGACTATAACAATATTTTTAAAAGAATCAATGATATTTTTAAGGAAAAAAGTATAATTTTATAAAATAAAATTGCTAAAATTAGTTCTCATATATATAATAATATTTTTTTAAAAAAATTTAGGGCCATTGCCCCAAGTCCAACCATGGCTCCGTCCATGGTGTGAGGTTGTTTTATAGTAGCGAAAAATTACTGATGTGAGTGAATGCGTCAGATAATATTTGTATGCAGACTCTCTTGTGATGAAAAATGTACATTTTCTTCGACTTTGACCAGAGACAGAGAGTAGTCCTTTTTTGATAAAGTGACCAAAGAATAGTCTCGGATAGTCTTCTTTCTGATATATTTTTTTTTTTTTGAGAATTTTTTTCTGATAAATTGGGCAAAGAATAGTCATTAAAAACTATTAACTACGGTACTTTCTAGCATATTGTACCCAACGTTTTTTACTACATTCAAAATTATTCATTTGTTTGGCAAGGCCCGTATGAGGTTGGAATAAAATGATTTTAGCTCATTTATTATTAATACTTTTTTTATTATGTACCGTATACCGACCTCAATATGTCATGTCATGTAAATCGTTGCGAAAAAAAATATGCAAAATATGGTACCCTAATAAACTTGTATTTTTATTTAACAAAATTGTTCTCTGTTACTTTAAGATGAAAAAGGTGAAGGAGTTCCATTTGTAATGAAGTTTTGGTTTTTGATGCATTTTATATTTTATTTATATATATATATATATATTTAATTAACCCGTTGGCGTACTATTAAGAAGGAATGATAAGTAAATGATATAACATTATGTATACCTTTAAATGCATAAAAAAACTAAAATGGAACTCTTTCACCTTCATTTTAAATTAAAAGAAAAAGAGAAGAAATTTTTCCAAAAATAAAAAAGAAAAAGTTTAAGGACACAACATTTTTCACTTTTTTCTTGTTAACATGACCTCTTGAGATTGATACAAAATAAACATGAAATTAAATTTTATAAGGATGTAATGTAAAACTCAAATTTTACCTCTTTAATCCTAACCTCCCACATTATCATATTACATTTTAAAGAATAATATCACCCACACACAATCAATTCTAATATCTATTTGAAAATTCAATTAACCTATGAATTTATTGAGATATTATTATGTGTGGTAAGATATATTGAGTTTTAAGTAAAAAGTTGATGGGAAATTTTTTTATCGGATGATGTAAAACATGAGTTTTACACCCCATCATTACCGAATTCAAACTCAATAAAAATACTTGAGTAAACTACATATTTAATGCTTATTCTATACACTATATTTCAATTTGAGCCTAACCTTTCAATTGTGTTAATTTGGTCCCTAATATTTTAGTATCGTGTCAATTTAGTTCCTACCATTATCTTTTGGATGAAAATTTATGACGTGTCTAATAGTCGAAACAAAAAATTAGCTTACGTTGATGAGACAATAAACTTAAATTTTATTTTGGCTGTTTGTTATGTCAACAATTTTCATCTAAGATATAACATCAAGGACTAAATTGACATGATATTGAAAGGTTAGGGATCAAATTGACACAATTAAAAGGTTAAGAACTAAATTGAAATATGATGTAAAAGTTAAGGACCAAATATTTAATTTACCCAAAATACTTTGAAAAATGTACATGCCTAAAAACTAGAAAGTACTCTATTGATTAATGACTAGTCTTTGGCCAAAGTTGATAGAGATTGACAATGTAAAAATACTGCAAACGAGTCTACATGCAATATTGTCTGACGCATTCGCACACATCACTTTAAATTTTTCCTTAACCTTGACGCAGTCACGTAACAAATTTTTTTTTCCCTACTATAAAACAACCCCAAATGTTGTTGCCTTAACCAATCACACATTAGTTT
Source organism: Quercus suber (assembly GCF_002906115.3). Taxonomy (NCBI): domain Eukaryota; kingdom Viridiplantae; phylum Streptophyta; class Magnoliopsida; order Fagales; family Fagaceae; genus Quercus; species Quercus suber. The sequence goes on from NW_027069519.1 coordinate 1,558,398, forward strand.
CATTTCACAGTAGTCTTGTCTAGTTATCTCAAAGTTTTCTCTCTATATTTTTAACACTTAAGAGATAGAAGTAGTAGGAGCTTAATTTATTAGCAATGGCAAGTGGTGGTGATGATGAGCAAGTAAGAAACAAGCAAGTGATCTTCAATGACTATGTGTATGGTTTCCCCAAAGAATCAGACATGTACGTAAGTACCAATGGTACCATAAGATTGAAGGTCCCAGAAGGTTCCAATGGGATTGTGGTGATCCCTACACCCGGAACCGCATGACGAAGCCCGACACTGGCAATTATTACGTCGACTACTTGAAGCCCGGTTTGGTGAGTCAAAGAGTCCCTCACTTTTTCCATACGAGTTTTATTTATAATTAAATCGGTTTGTTTAAGTGGAAAATTTTGTGTAAAAATAGTTTTTTATTTTTTATTTTTATATTTTTTAATATTTGATAGCATTAGAAGTATGACTTATTTTTAAAATTTTTTTTCTACTAATAATTTTGGAAAACATCTTTATCTTATGACAAGTTAAATAATAGAAATTAGAAGATCGTTTTCCAACTCATTTAAAAATGCTACCAAAAATAGGAAAATAAAATAGTTTTATACATAGAAAGCGTTTTTTTGAAAAATGACTTATTTTCTAGAAAATATTACGTCTAACCAAACAAAAACAAAATCACTTTCACATACACTTATTGCACTAATTATACTATTACTTTCACATAACTCCATCGCTAACACCTTTTTTATATAAACCAATCAACATGCCACCTTAACAATTATGAAATCTTTTGTGTCAATTTGCGGTCAAAAAATTTATACAACCATATTGCAAAGTATAAGTAGCGGAAAATAAATGAAATGGGTAATATGGATACAAATGGTAAACCCTAACGAGAAAAACCCTCCAGGAGTTTAACGATCACCCTCAAAGGAAGAATCCACTAATGAAATCATATTATAAATAAAAAATTACCCAATCCTAAATTGATACTTCCAATAGAACTTACTATAGTGAACCCACGGGCTTACAGCAGTATCTTGACTGTGTTGTTTGTTGCAGTAACTTGCATGTAATCACCAATCTTCAAATCTTCAATTTGTTGGTGATGGAAAAGTTAAAAAAATTTACATCTACTATGATTTATGAAGGAGTTGTGTACATTAATAATGACCTTAATGTTGAAATTATGCAGCCCATTAATGGACTTGGTGTGGCTAAAGTTTTGGATTCTGGGCATCCAAATTTCAAGAAAGGCGACTTAGTTTGGGGGAATACTGGATGGGAAGAATATAGTTTGATTACAGATTTTCAGCTCTTGTTTAAAATCCAACACACTAACGTGCCTCTGTCCTACTATACTGGCATTCTTGGTAAGCCGATTTTCTTTCCCTTTGATATACTTGAGAGATGAAATAAAATTTTTTATGAAACTATTCAAGTCCATGAGGCAAATCATTGTGTGTTAAGTTCACCTAAATCATTACAGTTATGGTGATATGTAGAAGGGATTTTCTTTATGTTGGATTTCATCTACATTAAAGCAGCATAATCATGACTGCTCTTGTTAAGTTTGTTGATACACATCTTTTTCCTGCTTGATCTACCTTCATGAGATAATCTTGCAAGACCCAATTATTTGAAGTAGCCTACCCCCAACGGCTTTCAAAATTCTTGGTAAAATTATAAAACAAGAATACAAAATTTTCTAATCCTTAGTACCTCTCTATACATTGTAAAAAAGTGGTTAGTTTTATATCCAAAATAAAGTTTAATTATTATTGATTCTTATGGTGAGTCTGATTGTAGAACTAAGTTGCCAGTGGGAAAAATTCTTTTAACTACCAGTATTAACTCAACATTGAAGATCACATCTTGCTAGTATTTTAGCTAATTTTTTAAATATGAAATGTTATGTCTTGCCTGCTGCCAAAAGCTCATTTAACATTTTCATTATGTGTAGGTATGCCCGGTTTAACTGCTTATGGTGGTTTTTATGAAGTATGCTCTCCTAAAAAAGGAGATACTGTCTTCATTTCAGCAGCTTCTGGGGCAGTTGGTCAGCTTGTTGGGCAGTTTGCAAAGCTGTTAGGTTGCTATGTTGTTGGAAGTGCTGGAAGTAAAGAAAAGGTGACTTGAATATGAGTGCTCAATGCTTCAATTCAATTAATATGTTCTGTTTATATCATGATGTGCTTGATCTAATTGGTTGTGTCCTTCAACTAATCTGCATTCCATCCAAAGCATTTCTACTGTTCATAGTCTCCTTAATTCCTAAATGGACAACTCTCTTCTCAAATGGGTAGGCATAATTGCATTTGTCTAAATACACATGTAAGTGGACAAAATACTAGTGAACCATTACAATCGAACTCAAATTGTTTTCCCCAATAAATAGTAAGAATTTTTCGTATAAAATATAAGGAACAAAAAAACTTGACATGTTTCACAGAAGTAGTCAGGACGCTTCTGTTTAGTCAACTCTAACACTCATTTTTATTGTAGATATTCTATTTTCTTTACCTAAGATTTGCACAGAACTATTTGAATGTAATTTTTTTTATAGTAAGTATATATGATTGTTAATTTGAAAATTGTTTTGTTATTGATGATTTGTAAGCATGCAAACTGACACTATAACAAGTATAAATGTATATGTTTATCAATATTATCAAATCTGTCCGGTACATTGTGTCTAAATCTCGTAAGTCACCATGCCAAAGATAAAATATTCAGGTCAACATATGCCACCCTTGTCCATTTCCATAAATCAGAAAAGATATTGATCACTCTAGCTGATTGCACACTTTGGCAATTTTCAATCTCATTTCAGAGTTGGCGTGCCTGACCAGAATGGGCAGCTGCACAAACTAATATTTTTTTGGTTCGCTTTTGATTTTTTTCCTTGATGCTTTTCTGCTACAAGGTTGATTTGCTGAAGAACAAATTCAAGTTCAATGAGGCTTTCAACTATAAAGAAGAGCCTGACTTGGATGCCACTTTGAAAAGGTTAGTGGTAATTTAATTTCTAATCAAAATACAGACTTTTATTTCAGTCTTTAACAGGGACACTGGACTTATACTGGAGTAAACATTGGACATCCCTTCATATATAATGCCTTTGAAATTTTTGTGTTACAAGACATGGTTTTATTTTGATTACTGATTGTCCAAACTCTCACATGTGGACCCAGACTCCATTTTAATAAATGGGGTTCAACACATTTCATTTTCAGCTTTTTAAATGGAAGGTAGAGTTTCATAGTCTATGACCACTTGTTCTAATACCATGATAAATGTTGAATTTAATCACTTAATCATTTTTCTTAAATATTTTTGATTAATTTCTCTATTTCATTCCATCTTTAGAAATACAGGGATCTCTAATAGGGTAAATAAGGAAACTATGTTGGGTTTTGACCATTTGACAACTGCTTTCCAATTCTGTTTTCCAAAAAAAAAAAAAAAAAAAAAGAGAGAGAGAGAAAGGGACTGAAAAAGAAACGATTGGGAAAAAATAAGGAAGGAGTATGATATATTAAGTTTTAGTCTATATACTTGGGAAACCAAGAGTATTTTTTACTTCTTTATCACATGTGCTAGTCTCAATCTACTGTGAATGCTGTATTGTTTTTCCAGGTACTTTCCGGAGGGTATTGACATTTACTTTGAGAATGTTGGGGGAAAGATGCTTGATGCAGTGCTACTCAACATGAGAGCCCATGGTCGCATTGCTGCTTGTGGCCTGATCTCACAGTACAACCTTGACAAGCCTGAAGGTGTGCACAATTTAATGCACCTGATTTACAAACGGATTCGAATGGAAGGATTCGTGGTTTTTGATTACTTTCACCTCTACCCAAAGTTTCTGGAGTTTGTTCTGCCTCAGATTGCTGAAGGGAAGATTGTGTATTTGGAAGACATAGCTGAAGGCCTTGAGCATGGCCCGTCAGCACTTGTTGGGCTATTTTCTGATCTCAATGTTGGCAAACAGGTAGTTTTAGTTGCTCGGGAATGATTGACTTCATGACCAAAAGCTTTAGGTCCCTTGGAAGCTTTCTACAGCAAATAAATCTTGTACTTCAATACCTTTTAAAGAAGTGTTCAGGTATCAGTGTTCATCAGGAAGTGTGTTTCCTAAAAAGATGTTTTGCCCCTGAAGTCACGGATTTCTTTCCCCAGATAGATGTTTATCATTGTTTTTCCTAAATAAATTTTGTCATTGAGGTCACAAACTAGCAGATGTTATTGATCTTGCAAGCACAAATACATAGCCATGTGGATTGTTTTTTGATTTAAAGGACCTAGTACTTTTATGAACTTTATACTCCTCATCTATACACTATATAATGGACCTTGGATTTGATGAACTTCTTATGAAACCTGTTGGATTTTCTTACTAGTGGTTGATATGCATGTGGAAATTTAGATCCTAACATCTATTATCAAAGCGCTCTCTTAAGTAATCATACTTTTTCATCTGTCATGTATGTATGAGATTTGTTATCTTGGCTGTTAGTGGCTTCCATGTGTTTAGAGTTGTGATCCAGCCAGTTGTAGGAAATGGTGGGTGTTTGAACTTGATTCATTAACATTTTGAAAGATTTTGGACAAGTAATTCATCAAAAAATTTTAGAATTGAGGATTTCTAGTTTGGTTTAGTTATAGGTTGTTTAAGTTTTGTTTGACTTATTTTTTTTCAAGATAGTAGGAGGAACACCTGATTATTGAGTAGATCTTGAGTAAAATATTGTGAAGCAAGTAGAGGAAATTGTTGTAAGGATGACTGCTCCTATCCTTGAGAGGTTATGTTGTCTTGAGAGTAATTAGACCAAACATGAACAATTAGGGAATATAATCCAAGATCGTATCTTTGACAGATATGATGAGGGGAAAAAGGAAGCTAAGTTATCCAAAGGAATTTAGGACAAGTAACTCATGCAGAGGCAAGCCAAATGATGTTACGATTGTTCATGCTAGCAATGGACCAAGGGAGCTAATTCCACTGGGCATGCCTTTGTCAAAGGCATTCAAGGATTTATCAAGCAAAGGAATTGTGAAACCATTGGATCTTGGAAAGTATACTCCAAATTACAATGCAAGTGAGTATTGCAAGTACCATTAGAGCCATGGTCATTCTACTGATAAGTGCACTCGTCCCTATCATGACATTAAAGACTTTATTCAATTTGGTAAAATCCCTAAGCCAGCCATCAACTTCCCAAACATCATGACTAATTCTCTCCCCGACTACCATAGCACCCCACATTCTTGAAATCCCTTTAGATGAACCATCAACAAAGCCTCTAATTTTGAAACAATTAACCACAGTTTTTCTTATCTTGCCTTCTCTGTTTAGATAAAAAAAAAAGACACTCTAAAAGACATCTTTGTTNTCTTTGTTTAAATAAAAATACATCTTTCTCTCACATCAACTGTCGTACCAATGTTTACACACATAAAGCAAAGATTTTATTTATACACGAGTACTCTGACAACAGTAATAGTTTCATAAAGTTTTTTTTTTTTTTTTGAGAAGAAGATCATGAAAGAGCTAACCAAATTTTATGAAGTCCTGAATTAGGATAAATATATATATATATATTTTGAGATAAATAATTAACATAATAAGGTTTCTCATATCTTATACAAAAATTTAATAATTTACTTTTTATTTTTGCTTAACTTGTAGTTGACTTTTTGTTTAATGATATATATATATATATATAATGGTTATTTAGCTCATAAAATTTCTCATTCTCAAAAAAAAAAAAAAAAAAAAGCTCATAAAATTTCTATATTTACTTTTGAATATATTTAGAACAATTAGTAAACGAAATACGAGGCCACATAATCCAGTGGTGAAGGAAGGAACTAATTAGCAGGAGCAATAAGAAGACGAGTTTGACCAACACCTTCCCACCAAGCCATGGAAATTTAAGCATATAAACCACCAATAAACGCTGTCAATAAGTTTGAAAAATGTATAATCGTAGAAACTAGAAGGTACTCATTTAATGACTATTCTTTGGCCAAAGTTGATAGGGATTGACAATGTAAACATACCGCAAAAGAGTCTGAATGCAATATTGTCTGACGCATTTGCACACATCACTAAAAAATAACAATTTTTCCTTATCCTTGAGTCCTTGACATCACTAATTTTTTCCTACTATAAAACAACCCCAAATGTTGTTGCGTTAAACCAACCACACATTGATTTGATTTCAAAGCAATCTTGTCTAATTATCTCATAGTTTTCTCTCTCTATATTTAACTCTTAAGAGATAGTAGTAGTAGGAGCTTAATTTGTTAGCAATGGCAAATGATGGTGATGATGAGCAAGTGAGAAACAAGCAAGTGATCCTAAAGGACTACGTGTCTGGTTTCCCTAAAGAATCAGACATGTACGTGAGTACCAATGGTACCATAAGATTGAAGGTCCCAGAAGGTTCAAATGGGGTTGTGGTGAAGAATCTCTACCTGTCATGTGATCCCTACATCCGGAACCTTATGTAGAAGCCCATTATAGAAAATGATGACATGGAATCCATTGACAACTTGAAGCCCGGTTTTGTGAGGATGCATCACTTCTTTTACATAATTAAATAATGGCATACCTTCTAATAACTTTAGCTAACCATCAATTACATAATTGCATGTTCTATTCAATCTTACCACTCACTTAGGGGTGGCAATTTTTGACACAACCTGTGAACATGAAATGAACCTGACATGGATTTTTGAGGATTATGATATAGCCTTAAAAGTTCGGGTCAACCCGCAACTGACACTATTAGACATAGTTATTTATTCATATTGACACAAAATGATCCACTTTAACACAACCCGTTTCTCTGGTATAATAATTAAATATTGATATTATGAGTTATATATCTCTTTGTATAAAATTTTTTGTTTATTAAATTTAAAACAATATTAGTTAGGTCAAAAATGTTGAAATGGGTCATGCTTGAAGTGGGTTAAATGGGTTGTATTTGTGTCATCCCAACAAAACTTGTTTAATATTCAGTGGGTTGAGATGTTTCATGTTGCATTCATGTCAACCCAAGATGAGTTCTTTATTAAGCATGTCCAGTGGGTCGTGTTGTGCTGACCCGTTTCATAAACAAGTTGTGTTATTGTTGAAGGGTCATGCCACAATTATTAAGTGGATTGTGTTTGTGTCAAACTATTTAGTTGAATACTCTTAACTCAACATGACAACAACATGAATTCCCAAGGCTTGATCAATCGAGTGGTGTCAAGCCAGGATTCGAGCTGAAGTGAAGTTGGATCGGTAGAGTTCAGTAGAGCTAGTAGTTTTTTTGAGCAGTTCATGAGCAGACTTTGTAGTCTTTGTTTTGGTCTTCAAACTCAACTCTTAGACCCCACAGACTTACGAATGTACTCATCACAAAGTACCATGGAAAATGTTTTGATACGCTGCAAAAAACACTTGCACGGCAACACCTGTACTATATATTGAAATGGTTTGTCGGTATTTTCACAGTTGCCCCTTCTTTTAGTCTGTCAACATTCCAGGAAATTCATATGCTCCGTGGATGGAGCAAAAAGTGGAGTCTTGGTCACTGGTCAGAGCAACTCGCCCAATCTATTACTAGACATAATTGGGAAGCTCTCCAAAACTGAATCTAGAAG
>NW_027069519.1:1567371-1733326 GCF_002906115.3 Quercus suber
AATCCAGTGGTGAAGGAAGGAACTAATTAGCAGGACCAATAAGAAGACGAGTTTGACCAACACCTTCCCACCAAGCCATGGAAATACAACACACTAAAGTGCCTCTCTCCTATTATACTGGCATTCTTGGTAAGCTGATTTCCTTTCCCTTTTGATATACTTGAGAGACAAAATAAACAGCTTTATGAAACTAATCAAGTATGTATATGAGGCAAATCATTGTGTGTTAAGTTCACCTAAATGATTATAGTTATGGTGATATGTAGAAGGGATTTTCTTGATGTTGAATTTTGATCTTCATTAAAACAGCATAATCATGACTGCTCTTGTTAAGTTCCGCTTATCAGACAATGGGTGCTATATGTGACTGGTGATACACACCTTTTTCTTGCTTGATCTCCCTTCATGAGATAATCTTGTAAAATCCTATTATTTGAAGTAGGCTACCCACAATAGCTTTCAAAATTCTTAGTACAATTAAAACAAGAATACAAAATTTTATAATCCTTAGTACTTCTTTATACATTATAATCAAGTGGTTAGTTTTATATCCAAAAGAAAGCTTAATTACTATTGATTCTTGTAGCAAGTTGCAAGTGGGACATTATATACAAAATTTTCTAAGCCTTACTACCTATTTATACATTATAATCAAACGGGACAAATTCTTTTTAACTGCCAGTAGTAAGAATTTTTCATACATAATTCCCCATGTCCGCATGCAGCCAAAAATTAAAAATAAAACATAAGGAAAAAAAACTCTTGGCATGTTTCACAAAAGTAATTAGGACACTTTTGTTTAGTCAACTCTAAAACTCATTTTTCTTGTAGAAATTCTATTTTCTTTATCACATCTGCTGGTCTAAATCTACTGTGAATGCTGTAATGTTTTTCCAGGTACTTTCCAGAAGGAATTGACATTTACTTTGAGAATGTTGGGGGAAAGATGCTTGATGCAGTGCTACTCAACATGAGAGCCCATGGTCGCATTGCTGCTTGTGGCCTGATCTCACAGTACAACCGTGACAAGCCTGAAGGAGTGCAGAATTTAATGCATCTGATATACAAACGGGTTCGAATGGAAGGATTTGTTGTTACTGATTACTTTCACCTCTACCCAAAGTTTTGGAGTTTATTCTGCCTCACATTGCTGAAGGGAAGATTGTGTATGTGGAAGACATAGCTGAAGGCCTCAAGAGTGGCCCATCAGCACTTATTGGGCTCTTTTCTGGCCTCAATGTTGGTAAACAGGTAGTTGTGGCTGCTTAGGAATGATTCACTTCATGACACAAAGCTACAGGTCCCTTGGATTCTACTCCAAATAAACCTTGTACTTATATACCTTTTAAGAAGTGTTCATCAGGAAGTGTGTTTCCTAAATAGATGTTTTGTTCTTGAGGTCAAGGATTTCTTTTCCTAAAATAGATGTTTGTTATTGTGTTTCTTAAATATATTCTTTGTCATTGAGGTCACGAACTAGCAGATGCTATTGATCTTGCAAGCACAAATACACAGTCATGTGGATTGTGTTTTGATTTAAATGATCTAGGATTTTCATGAAATTTATACTTGTTATCTATACACTATATAAAGGGCCTAGGATTTGATATATCCTCTTCTTTATTTATTTATTTTTTAAAATCATCACTGAATTGTAATAAAAAAAAAAATAGCAGACTTAAAGCACAAAATATGATTTTAAGACTAAAATTACCTCTCTAATGTGGTTCAAGCAATAGTCCTGGGTACATTAATCAAAAGTAATAGCTCAGTAGTAATGACGTTCTTTGTAATGTTTTATACTAATAGTTTTCGAATCTCACCTCTCCCTCCTCCACTATTTATCCTTAAAAAATAAAAAAAATAGCTTTGCAGATAGGACAGCACATTAGGCATTTGTGTGAAGTGTGATAGTAAGAGATGAACAGGGTCAGACCATTGCCACTTTGAGCAAAAAAAAATCCAAGGACTTCTCCAAGCGGCGGAGGCAGAAGCCATGACAGTGGAGTAGGCTGACTGCCTTGCATGGGAAGTAGGGGTATGTGATATCCAACTAGAGGAGATGCCTGATAGATGATCATCGCCACTTGGAGAAGTCCTCTGATTTTCTTGCTCATGGAGGCAATGGTATGTCCCCATTCATCTCTTATTTACAGACCAATCCAAAGATTAGTGATAAAGTTATGAGTTTCAATTGGCATAGCTTTAAGGGTACTAGTATCAGAGCTTTAATTTGCTAATTGAGTTGGCATGCGGTTATGTATCACAATTGGATCCGAAGGAATGCAAGAGTGCATACTGGCCAAATAAGATCATATGAGTACATTATCCAAGCTATTAAATGTGAGGCTGGTTTTAGAATTCAGTTCAAAGAAGGATTGAAGAATTCAGTCCTTAACAGTGTTGTCTGCTGCAATTGGGGAATGCCTCCTTCAGTTCTGTTCACCGAATTAATGGTAAATTCTGGTGTATTTTAGCTCAATTTTCCTCTCTGGACTATTGTGGCTCAATTGTTACAAGTCTGCATTGCTCTTATTCTGTATGCTGTGTTTGCAGTTTAAGTCTGCTAGTTTGTAACTTTGCATTTGTTAATGAAAAGTAAATGTTATAAACTTAAAATGGCTCTCAAAGCTGCCTGAGGTATCTTACCATCTATTTGGCATTGGTAGAGATGCCCCCCCCCCCCCAAATATATAAAAGTATATATATATATATATATGATTCCTATTTGTTCTAGTTTTTCTTCAATTTTCCTTTTCATAGACAGGCTCAAAAGATGGGAAAAAAGTAAGACAATTCGCTCTCATTATATCCATAAAATGCTCTCCATATGAAACCTGTTGGATTATCTTACTAGTGGTAGATATGCGTGCAAAAATTTAGCACTAAACGACTATTAGCAAAGCGCTCTTGTAAGTAATCATACTTTTTCATCAGTCATGTATGAGATTTGTTATCTTGGCTGTTGGTGGCTTCCATATGTTTAGATTTGTAATCCAGCCAGTTGTTGGCAATGGTTGGTTGTTCAAACTTGATTCATTAACATTTTGAAAGATTTTGAATGAGTATTTAATTAAAAAATCTTAAAGAGTTGAGAATTTCTAGCTGAGTTCAGTTGTAGGTTGTTTTAAGTCTTTTTGAAAAAAAATTTCAGGATAGTTAGTAGGGGGAACACCTAATTGTTGAGTAGATCTTGAGTAGAATGGTTTAATAACCCTACATATATTAGCATGACACTCATATTACAGCCACAATTACTGATTTGCAAGTGTAGTCAACACTCTTCAGTGACAAAAGAAACACGTGAAGATTGAATAGAAAAGAACCTATAAAATGCAAAAGAATTGTTGCATGAGCTTAGTATGTTGAAGTGAGTTTGTGCTCGTAACATCAGTAAGATCTGCTATTTATGAATTCATGACATCAATGATATTACATCTACTTATTAAACTAAATTCCTTATTAACACCAAGACCTGAACACGTCCACATCAATAAGATCTGCTATTTATAAAATTCATGACATCAATGACGTTACATCTACTTATTAAACTCAATTCCTTATGAACACCAAGCCTTGAACACATCCACATCAATAAGATCTGCTATTTATGAAATTCTTGACATTAATTACATTACATCTACTTATTGACTCAATTCCTTATGAGCACCAAGACCTAAACACGTCCACCAAAGGTGTAGATGCATAAGGTTTATTTGCAGTTGGAATCTCCCTGGGACCAAAATCTTTTGGTCGTGAAGTCAATCATTCTTTAGAAACTAAAACTACCTGTTTACCAACATTGTGGCCAGAAAATAGCCCAACAAATGCTGCTGGGCCAAGTTCAAGGCCTTCAACTATGTCTTCCACATATACAATCTTCCCTTCAGCAATGTGAGGTAGGACCAAGTCCAGAAACTTGGGGAAGAGGTGATAGTAATCAGTAACCACAAATCCTTTTATTTGAACCTGTTTTATAAGCAGGTGCATTAAATTGTGCACACCTTCTGGCTTGTCGAGGTTGTACTGTGAGATCAGGCCACAAACAGCAATGCGGCCATGGGGCCTCATGTTGAGTAGCACCGCATCAAGCATTTTTCCCCCAACATTGTCAAAGTAAATATCAATACCTTCAGGAAAGTACCTGATAAAATAATACAGCATTTACACTAAATTAAGAGCAGCAAATTGATATAGAAGTCCAAATGACTCTAGGTTTCCCAGGTAAACAGAGTAAAACTTAGCTGCTACCTTATTGTTTACCCATCTTTTCAGTTTCTAATGAAGGCATGAAATAGACAAATTAATCCACAATATAACCATGTTTTTTGTTCCTGTAAAGTTTTTGAGGCATAAAATATATATGAAGGGATGTCCTATTTCTTGAGAACAAGGATGTCCAATGTTTACTTCAATATCAAAAGAGTGACCCTGTCAAAGACTGAAAAATTTTATATTCTAATTAGAACATATATTACTACTAACCTTTTCAAAGCTGCATCCAAGTCAGGCTCTTCTTTATAGTTGAAAGCCTCATCAAACTTCAATTTGTTCTTCAGCAAATCGACCTAGTTGAAGGGAGGGAAAATAAAATAAAATAAAATAAAATAAAAAAGAGAGAGAGAAGACAAATTCTGGTTAGTGAGGTTCCCACTCTGGTCAGCCACATCAACTCCTATATAAGATCTAAAAAAGCCAAAGTGTGCAAGGTTGATCAATATCTATTGTGATTTGTATAAATGGACAAGGGTTGCATATATAGACATGAACATTTTTTCTTTGGCAGGACAAGTATAGACGCATGGTAGGACAAGTATGTTGATATTGCTCAACATATTTATTTAAACTTGTTATAGTCTGTTTGCATGCATTTGAACCATTAATTGGAAAAAAAAAATTCAAATTAATAACCATATATACACACCATAAAAAAATCATAACAATCAAATCGTTCTGTGCTAATCTTTGGTAAAGAAATAGAATTTATACACTTCAACTGAGTGTTAGAAATGACTTAAAAGTGTCCTCTCTACTCTTACGAATCATGCAAAATTTCCTTGTTCCTTCTATTTTTTTCCCTATGTACATGGCAAATTGGGCGAAAATAGAGTTATACTGCAATTGTTCACTAGTTTTTGTACTCTTATATATATAGTAATACGAATGCAATATATCAACAGTAGAACTGCTTTTGATCAAACATAGGTTAGTTTAAGGAATCAACCAATTGGATTGAGCACATCATGGTATAAACAGAACAAAATATATATGTATATATTAATTGAATTGAAACATCAAGCACTCATATTCAGCAAGTCACCTTTTCTTTGCTACCAGCACTTCCAACAACATAGCAACCTAATAGCTTTGCAAGCTGTCCAACAAGCTGACCAACTGCCCCAGAAGCTGCTGAAATGAAGACATGGTCTCCTCTCTTAGGAGAGCAAATCTCATAAAAGCCAGCATAAGCAGTTATACCAGGCATACCTACACATAATAAATACCTTAAATTAGGTGTTGGCACCCAGCAAAGCAAGACATAACATTACATGTTAAGAAACCTAGCTAAAATACTAGCAATATGTGACCTTAAATGATAATAATTACTATGAGATGGCCTTAATCTCCATATATAATTTCAACTAAGTGAGTTAATACTGGCAGTTAAAAGAATTTGTTCCAGTTTCAACTTAGTTCTACAATCAGAATCACGGTAAGAATCAAAAGCAAATAAATTTTATTTTGTCTGAACAACTATTCTCTTCATTAAGATGTATAAAGTGGTACTCAGGACTGGGAATTTTTGTATTATTGATTCATAATTTTCTGAGACACAGAATTTTGAAAGCCATCTAGTGTAGCCAACTTCAAATAATTAGTTTTACTAGATTATCTTATGAAGGTCGATCAAATGGGAAAAAAAGTGTGAATCAATAGTAGCATACAGCATCTGTTTACCAATAATTGGAATCATCTTGACCACAAAGTTCACAAGAACAATCATGAATATGATGTTTTAATGGAAAATGGAATCCAACATCAAGAAAATCCGTTCTGTTCTGTTGGATCACATATCGCCATAACAGTAATAATTTAGGTGAACTTAAAACACAACGATTTACCTCATACACTTAATTAATTTCCTAGAATTGTGAATTTCATCTCTCAAGTATATCAAAAGGGGAAGAAAATCAGCTTACCAAGAATGCCGGTGTAGTAGGACAGTGGCACATTAGTGTGTTGGATTTTAAACAAACCCTCAACATTTGTAATCAAACTATATTCTTCCCATTTAGTTATTCCCCAAACTAAGTCACCTTTCTTGAAATTTGGATGCTCAGAATCCAAAACTTTAGCCACACCATATCCAACAAGGGGCTGCATGATTCAACGTCAAGGTCATTATTAAAGTACACAATTGAAACAAGATCAATCTGAAACCCCTTCATTGATTAATAGTCGATCTAAATTTTAAGTTTCTAGTTGAATAAAAGATCTATGATAAACAAATCTAGCATTATATTTATTCAACTTAAATAATAATTTTAGAAATCGACTATGACTTGCAACCAATTACAACAAATTGGATCAAATGCAGGTTGACAATTTAGGACATGAATTACATCATAACTTTATCTCTATGTATTATGAATTGAATGGTATTTTGTATGCATTTGATTGACACAGGAGGCTCTTGACACAATTTAGAAGAATTTTATTCATGTCAAATCTAGTATAACACTTTTTTAATATTATGACACTCAATGCCATAACATGTTTTCCCCGTTTAGAAACAGAGACCCATTTGGTTCAAATTATTCCTAACGTAACTCTTACAATTAATAACTATCTCATTCATAAAGTTCATTATTTTATTTTTGCATTTTAAAATAATATATAGAATATAAGCTGTGAGGCCTACACTAAATCATATCTTATTGACTTGAAATTTGAGCTACCTTCGACGTCCATGATTCAAATTTTTCTCCCCAACTATCAAATTTTAAAAAAATTCTAGGAAGAAAAGTTACATTTTCATAATTTGTACTACTACTACCGCCACCCAAACAAGCAAGAGTTGACTTACCGTAACCGGGGGCTTTGAGTCGGTGTTACTGGCACCGTAATTCTTCATATTGTTAAGGTCAAGCATGTAGGGATCGCAGGACAAGTAGAGGTTCTTCACCAATATCCCATTGGAACCTTCTGGGACTTTCAACTTTATGGTACCATTAGTACTCACGTACATGTCTGATTCTTTTGGAGAACCGGTCACATAGTTCTTTAAGATCACTTGTTTGTTGCTCACTTGCTCATTTTCACCACCACTTGCCATTTTTTTTGTAAAGCTCTTACTAATCTCTCTGTGGCGCGGGTAGTAAGTACTATATGGTTCGGGTTTTTAGCAGATCTATTGATAGAGATCAATCGTATATTTCCGGATGGGCTGATATCAATGCTACTATCTTTGAGTATTAATAGATAAAGAATACTGTGAAATCAAATGTAGTTGGTTTAAGGAATGTTGCAACATTTAACGGTATTTGGGGTTGTTTTATAGTGTGGGAAAATTGTAGTGATGTGATCAGCCTATGCGTCAGGATTTCGTGTTGGAAAACTAAGTGAGGTAAGCGAATACGTCACATAGAGATAGTAATGTTACAGCATGCAGGTTTTATCTGCGTTATGTTCACATTTGCATAGACTTTGGTCAAAAAGAAAAAAAAATGTTAGGATAATCTATAGTTTATAGGGGAGGAAAAGTGGCAGTCCGTATGGGTCTACTCCTCGATTACTTCCAACGGGGCGGGCTCCCCTCCCGTTATAATATCTCCAGTTTTCTCATGTTTTTACACCGATGAAAGACACGTGGCAAGCAACAAATCCTAAGGTTAGAAATAAGCCACATAATTTTCTCCACCTTTTAACCTTTTTCAGTTTTCAATAAAATTTTTCTGGGTTTGCTTCAATCATCTGTTAAGAAAAATAATCTTTCAAAATCATATTTTGATGGTTTCTACTATCACAAAATGATCAGCCACTCCAGACCCATATCTAGGAAGCTCAAGAACTCTTTCAAGAGCTTCAAAGCTTGATGGAACAACTTTTGTTGGAGAACAGAACAATGAATTGGGGGTTTTGATTTGGGTTTTATTCAATTGTGATTTGAATGTGAAGAGAAAAGCCAATTAATTGGATAAATGAATCAAAAAATTAAGGAATAAAAGATTAGAGAAGAATATCATGGCTGCTTTCAAAGCTTTGAAGAAGTTGAGGAAGCTTTCAAAGCTTCCATGGCTGATTCTTTCACAGCTTTCCAAGCATATTCAGAAGTCCCATGCCAAACCCACAACCCATCGGAACTCCCACGGCCAGAAATCCATATCAAACCCGATATCTCACCTCCCCAAGCTCGCCAGAGGACCTCAATTTCACACGCCTCCACCAGAACGAGCCTCGATGCTCATAGCGGCATAGCCATGAAACCCACCGTGTCAATCCAAACAGCCATGGTTTCTTGTTTTGCTATGCCAATCTTAGCTGTGAAACCCACAGTTTTAGTCCAAACCCATTGCCATCAAGTTCTGATCTGCCAATTTGGACGCATCTGATGCTCAGGTAGATGAGGTCCGTTTAGGGTGGGTATGTTGGGGAAAGATGCGAAGAAGAAGGAAAGACAAAAAAATTGAGAGAAAAAAGTGGTATTTGACGTGTGATTTTTCTAACCTTAGGATTTGTTGCTTGCCACGTGTCTTTCATTGGTGTAAAAACATGAGAAAACTGGAGATATTATAACGGGAGGGGAGCCCGCCCCACTTCCAACTGATCATATAAAGTTATGGCAAAAATTATATAAATAGTTAAAATCCTATCATTGTTCGGTCAAAAAATAATTATAATTTTTACGATGTTAATCTCTTTGACTTTGGTCAAAGAATAGCCATAAATTGAGTATTATTTTTGTTTAAAGATAGTTTTAAGTTATGGAGTCCACTTCTAATGATAACTTTTTATCATTAGACAAAAGCATTAATCAATTTTTGTTGTAGACGCTAATTAAATTCAAGATCTCTTATCAACCATAAAAAACGTTACCAGTTATGCTAATTGAAACCCACTAATTGAGTACCTACTAGTTTGTAAGAATATAGATTTTTCAAAACTACTGACTGCGTTTATTGGTGTTTATATGCTTAAATTTACATGGCTTGGTGGGAAGGTGTTGATCAAACTCGTCTTCTTATTGCTCCCAGTAATTTTAGCTCCTTACTTCATCACTGGATTCCGTGGCCTTTTATTTCTTTTACTCATTGTTTTAAGTGTGCGTTTGGATACTGTTTATTTTGCTGAAAATTGAAAACTTATTATTGAAAACACTATAGCACAATATTTTTTATTGCTACATATTACTGTTCACACGTTTTTAGCACTTGGCTGGTCCATGAACAGTGCCAGGGACCAACCAAAAAATGCAACTTATACAAACGCAATAAGCTCTACACAAATGCACCCTAAATATTATTCAAAAGTAAATATAAAAAATTTTATGAACTAATCATTTTAGTATATCTTTAACAAAAAATCAACTACAAGTACAAACAAAAATAAAATGTAAATTATTAAATTTTTAGTATAAGATATGAAAAACTTTTTATAATAACGTTATTATGCTAATTCAAGACCTTCACAAAATTTGGATATACTTTTTTGGGAAAAATGCTCATACACTCTCCTAAACTTTCAACTATTGGCCAAAAGACCCCCTCAACTTTTATATTGGCCAATTTACTCCTTAAACTATTCACAACTGCCAAATCAATACTTCAGTCACACGTTAAAACACTAACGGAATAAGCACATGAGATGCACGTGTTCCCCACTTCCTCACAAAACAAAGTCAATAACACGATAGAGAGAAGAGACCTCTGACCAGTAGAAAGGAGAGAGAGAGAGAGGCAGTAGAATCAAAGCCACCGCAAAGCTTCCTCCACCGTTTCGCCGCCTTTGTCCCGGCAGTGCCTTGGTGATTCAGCCGCATCGTTCAAGAACCCAGCACCTGGTAATTTTTTTTTCCTTTCATTCTTTCCCTGAGTTTAAATCCACAAAAAAACTCTTTTTCTTTTTTAATATCCCTATGCGAATTTCTATAGTAGAAATTCTTGGTTTGGTTTTATTCTTGGGTTGGTTTAATTCTTATTTGTTCGATTTTTTGTGGTTCTACGGAGCTGTTGCTTTTGACTATGCCATACAGCTGTTTGATTAAATGCCTGTGTGAGATATGGCCACTGCATTATCTTAGACTTAGAGGATATGGTGGCTGTTTCCTCACACTTGGTATTGGCTAGAATAATTGTTTTAGATTATTAGTGTCAATTTGCAGATCATAAGACAGATGCATTATTTTAAGAACTCAAGTCCAAGTTGTTAAAATTAGATTCCACCTTCGGGGTCATTGAGTGTTGCTTTTGAGTATGCCATAGAACTGTTTGACATTGGTAGGAGTGGTCATATTAAAAGCTGTGGTCTGTTTATCAATAGTGGTCTATTAGAATAATAGATAAATAGGCACTTGAACTTGTGGTTTTTACATATAGTAGTGATGTACATCTCTTGCAAGGTGAAGTTTAGTAGTTTTATTTGTGTATGTTTATGCATGTATTATTCTGATGGATATGAGGTCTGGTGCTTTTTAGCTTGCATGCCCACTCTATTGTTGAGATGTTTGAGCAGGAGATGAAATTGTTGTCTTTCACTTGTGATGTTGTTGATATTCTCCATACTGTTTTATTTAAATAAGTAGACTGGTAAAAATCACTAGCTTTAAGGGAATAGTTTAGCTTATGGATGAGGAGTTTAGTTTATTTTTTCCCTATTTCTATATTGTTCTTTATTTTCCCAACTCTTTCTATTAATCTTCTTGTTAATTTTGTACTGCAGCCATGGATGAATGTCTACTTTTACTCCCTGCAAATGCACCTTTTATGCCAAATGTACCACCCTCAAAATCGTCTGCATCTAGTGCTTAGGCTGTTCTAGCAAAGCCCTTATCTGCCACTGGGAGTAGTACACTTCAGCTCAGTTCATCTCATGTAAAACGTTCAAGCTACATTGTCTATGATTCGGATGATTACTTAGATCAAGATATTGATGAGATTGCAAATGCTATGGCTATTGTGTCCAAACCGTCTACATCCAGTGCTGCACAACCTACATTATTTGATATGATGGATCTCCTATAGCAGATTCTGCCTTGCTTACATCAGATTCTACATTACCTAAATTGTATTGAACAAGATATTAAAGAGATTAAGGAGCACCAGGAGTTAGGAGTTGATAATTTAGTGATGTACTTATGTTCTTTGTGAACTTCCTAGTTTTTGTACCTTGTGAACTTTGATGCTTAGTTATAACAGTTTGTTTTTGTATTTAAAACATACTGTATTTTATACTCCTGCTTATTGTAGGTTCTAAATATTGTAAATATACGTATCAATTTCTTTCAAACTTTGGCTTCAGTGAACTAAGGGTTAATGTGGAACTAGCAAAAATCATGGTAATTGGTTTTGATTTTTTGCCTAAACAACAATAGTGGTACTTTATGCAATAACACTATCAATATACTACTCAGCAATTCTCAAACTCATAGCTTCTACACCACCCCCAAAAAATGAATGTGTCCTAATCTGCCATGAATTGAACTTTATGCAATAACTCTAAGAAAATAAATCAATAATTACACTTTTCCAGCAATATTGAAAAACAAAATTATACCGGCTCCATCAGTATTCTTAAAAGGATCTCAATATGCCAAGAATTGAAATATCAAATGAGTGTTTACAAATGGTATATTGTTTGCCAAAAAAAAAAAAAAAAAAACTCAATGAATCATTAATTACATTTTCCAGCAATATTGAAAAACAAAAGTATACTAGCTCCATCAGTATTTTTAGAAGGCCGTGTATCACTAAACAAAATATTGAACTAAAAAATTATTTATCTTCTTGTTGCCACTAGACCTTAGCTTTTCCCTTATCCTTCTTGCTTCCACTGTGTTGTCTTTTGTATGACTTTGACTTGATTGTTGAGTACCTATATTTGATTGTTGAGTACCCTATAAAAAGCCAAAAAGGCTGGAAAAGTTCAATAAAGTAGTACTTGAAATTTGGTTGAAAAGTTCAACAAAGTAGTACTTGAAATTTCAATGATAGCATAAGCGATTGGAAGATATTATCATTCCCATCCTTCCCAATAGCAACCAGCAATTGTCCCCCTGTTGTCCCCTTCAAATGACAACCATCTATTCCAATAAGTGGCCTACAACGGACTAAGAATCCCCTTTTGCAAGAATCAAGACAAACATATATTCTCTCAAACACATCATTTGCAGTTTGTATCTTCATTGTGGTACCCACATTCCACTTCCTAATAGCAGCTGCATAGTCCCAAAGTCTCTCATACTGCTTCTCCTTAGCACCATGTATCATCTTGAAGGCCATTCTCTTAGCCTTATAACATTGGTCCAAAGTCACATCAACTTCATGGTCCCTAAACACTGCACCCTTCAATGCATTTGCCGTCCAAGTATGATCATCTCTAAAAAATGGAAAATATTTATTGGCTAGCCACCTTGAAGAAATCTTACTATTCTTATGATCCTTACCACACGTATGAATGCTCTTAAAACTTTTGATTTGAAAGGCATCTTCCATTTGTGTTTGGGATGCATGTATCTTCCAACCACATATTTATTTTTACATACAACTGTCACTTTCCACTTATCATTGTGCTTATACTCAAAATCATATTTTTCTTTAATACACCATTCCTTTAGTGCCTCCTTGAAGACGACTTGTGATGCAAAATTTTGATCCTTCACTAGCTGTACATTCTCCATGCCAATGTGCTGGTTAAACTCAAGGAACCTAGGCCTTGAATTCCCTTCATCATCAGATGACCCTTCTGCACTCCTTAACTCATCACCATCCCCATGATCTAAATTTCCTTCACCATTCCAAACTCTCTCAAGCTACTTGCCTCCAATTGCTCTATTGATTCCATCATCCTCCATACCAAAATCTTCAATTATATCATCATCAGATTTAGAAAAATCACTCAAATTGTAATCTTTGTCATCCTCATCATCCTCCACATCAATTGGAACATTAACAATTTCAGATTGGCCATCAGCCTCAATAGAATCATATTGGGATTGAGGGGCTTGTACATTTTGCATTGAAGGTGAATTTCTAGGGAGTGACATTGGACATTCATCCATGGCTACAATACAAAACTAACAAGAACATTAATAGAAGAGCTGGAGAAAACAAAATTTAAAAAAAAAAAAAAAAACAATTTAGAGAATAGTGGGAAAAAAAAAATAACAATTTGCACATGCACACATGCATGATTGTTGCTAATCAATTCACATAATTCAAAATATTACAATATGCATGGTTGTTGCTAATCAATATTCTTTTTAATGGACCCATATTCAGTAGTATTTAGAAACCTTAATCAATTGAGTTACAAAGACATTCGGCGATCAAATTCCCTCTATCCCAACTAATGAATTATCATAAAAAATAAAATTATTTGGATCAAACTAGGAAAAATCTTTAGTGACTTAATGCAAATTTTGAAACTATGTTTATGATTTTTTAGTATCAACTGCTTGGTCATTACAAATGTTGCATAAGATGGTTGTTAAGACATTAAGACAGTAAGGCTCACTTACAAAGTGACCTTGCCTGAACATATGGAAAAACTACATTATCTTCTTATAATAAAAAAGAAAAGTGCTACACTAATTCTATAGTGTAATTAGACATGGCAGGTTTGGACCAAATTGGAACACACTAAAAATACCAAGGGATTCATAAACAGGATTTTGGATGTTCATGATCAATCCTTATGTAGCTCTGCATTATTTCTTGGATGGATCGGTGGCATATTTGCAAGCGACAAAATTAATGAAATTTCTCGAATTGAAGATTTAGTTATTGGCTTCTGGATCATTACGAAACCAATTATTGTGTTTGATATGTTTTTGTAGCAAATGGGTTGCAAGGGAAACTTGGAGGGCCAGCATATTTGGAAAATTGGATAACCAAGCAACTAAACCTCCTTAGCAGTGGCCATATCTCTCTTAGGCATTCAATCAAACAGCTTTATGGCATACTCAAATGCAATAGTTGGTGAAAGGCACATGGAGATAGTAAAAACACCAAGAATTTCACAGAGACCCAACCCAAAAATTAAACCAAAGCAAGAATTTCTACTATAAAAATTCGTACATGGGGATTAAAGAAAAAAAAAAAAGTTCTTAGAAGATTTAAATAGCAATACATAAGAAGGAAAAAAAAATGGAAGAAGAAGAAGAAGAAGACATACCCAGATTGAATAGTGCGACAGAACCACTAAGGCACTGCCGGCACAAGGGCAACGAGACGATGGAGAGAACCTTAGTAGTGGCTCTGAACGGCGTGGATTCTCTCTCTCTGCCGGACCTGGTTCTCTTCTCCTCTTTCCGTTGGGTTTTGGATGTTTGGGTTTAACCTGTGACTAACTGAAGTATTGATTTGGCAGTTGTGAATAGTTTAAAGAGTAAATTAGCCAATAAAAAAGTTTGGGGGGTCTTTTGGCCATTAGTTGAAAGTTTAGGGGGTGTATGGGCATTTTTCCCTACTTTTTTTGGTCTTCTATGCTTCTAGATACTTTATGATCACTCTAGAAACTTAAAAGCAAAGCTTCTTTGGAGGTTGAACCTAGCTATTATTGCGGTAGTAAGTGCTATATATATATATATATATATATATTAGGTAAAAATATGGTGGTGTTGTAAAACCCCATAATTTTGATACAAATTTAATTATTATACGTAAATTATAAAGGAGACCTACAATTAAATGGATTAAATTGATTTGGGCCTAAGATATTAAAAATAAGATAAATACTATAAGATATGAAGCTCAAGTGAGGTGGCATAAGTAAATATATGGGCCTTGATAACCCTAGCATTTTACCTTTTAAGTTACACGTGTATGTACATAAGAAAGTTCCTTTTTGTTTTCAACCACATTGAGTTGTTTCTTTTCTTCTCTACGACTGCGCACAAGTATTTCAGGTATGGTTTGTCTTGCTGAAAGATTTAGAGAGTTGGAATTATTCTATGGCTAATAATTGTCCCCACACTTATAGGAAGACATGGGTCTGTGCATTTGTTCTTTTGGTACCAAGTAAAACAATTGGCATTGGGTTCATAAAATCTAAACCTATCACTATATTGATGGGAAGCTGACCTATGATTTATTACAATATTAAAATAGGAATTGTATATATATAGCCGTATGGTCCTCCATAGGCTTTGAGAGTGATTTGACAGAACTACAATATGTGGCTTCTACTTTTTGACTAATAGATATAAAGATTAGGTTGATCAAATATTTATGTATATATATATATATATATCATGTGGCTTCTAAAGAATGGTAGAATATATAATGGCTATACCTATAGTGAGATGCTAGAGTCTTATAGAGTTGCAGTATAATCATGCTTAAAATATATCATCTTATCATCCTAATAATCAATCATGATGAAATAAGAAGATTTTATTTACAAAAAGGTCCCCAACAACTTGTTCTCGATAACGAGACTATTAAGCGACGATTTCAAAATATGAAAACTCATAAAAAGGAATTGTAAAACTTTATATATTTGCTTGTATTTTTGGTTGTTGTTGTTGTCAATATATGAATTTTTCTTATTAGATTGTATAATTTATGCTTATTAAGGACCATCCTTGAAAAAGTTCCTAAAGTCCCCACTGTGTAAATACCTTCTTCTTTCTTCCTCTTTCTTTCTTCTTCTTCTTCTTTTTTTTTTTTTTTTTTAATTTTATTTTCAACTCTGTCCTGAACCACAAGAATCATCCACTGTTTGCAAACCCAGATGATTCAACTGCAATTTGCATAGTTCACTAATTTTTTTTACAAAGAACGGGTTTTAGAGTTTAAAGAACCATTCTAATGAACAGTTCACAGTTAACCAGGTAAGACCGTACGGTCTAGTCTGGATTTCAAATTATTTGATATATTTTTTATACCAAATAAAAAGCAGTACGATAGAACATTAGAACCATGATAATTACAAGGAGAGAAATAATTCTTTGCTAGTTAATGATTCTTTACAAGGGGAGAGAATTTTGTTATGCCATGTAGACGTATACAAGAAAATGATTCTTTACTAGTCAATGATTAAACAATAGTTTTGTTAAAAGTCTATCCAAGACCACAAAGCCCACTGTATGAAAAACAAGATAGCTTGTTGACTGCTTACACTAATCAGCAAATTTACTGTTTTAAAACATCATCTTCCTTTCATACAACTTCCGAATCATGGAGTCTATTTCCCTGTCTAGACTAATCTTAAAGATCAAGTTCACAAACTCCATTAGTCCAAAGCCAACTATATCATCCTTAGTTCTATCCAATGATTGACCAATGGTCTTAATTATGTTTGCCATATTGCAAGAGTATACAACGGGATTGGAGAGTGAAAAGAAGTTTCATACCTTTTCCTTCATTAGGTTTCAAGTCTTTACCTTTGGCCACAAGATCTCCAATAACCAGATCCTCACAAATTCATCACTTATTTGCATCATGTAATACAACACAACTCTTGGTCAATGAGAGACAAGAAGTTTAATTAGCTCCTTGACACCCCAACCAGAACCAATATGTTTAGTAGTTGCCTAGTAGTCCCACCATGACAACAAAGGAAAATTTCAGACATATTTTCTTCCTTACCTTACACGAGAAGCTAGCGTGGACTACAATGGAAAGTTTTGCAAAAAAACAACCATATAGAAGTAGAACTGGAGCTAGAGATAGATACTTGTGTGACATTTTTTCCTACAATAATTAACGGTTAGTAGAATATGATGAGCATAAGTTACACTCAATACAGGACATGTATAATTCGGCCTCTTTTAAAGTATGTTTCAAGAATTTGGAATAATTCAGAAATAATATACGGCATAACACAGTAAAATTATATATATATATATATATGTCAATTTCTTTAATACCTTTTCCTCTCTTCCCGTGTGTGTGGGTTAAAAATACTTAGTATTCTAAAAAAAGAAAACATAGTAAGTCTTAACAACTCAATTTGAAATAATCTACACTAGAAAAAAAAAATTAGTAAAATAACCTTGATAAACAATTAAACACCATTTATAAAGTTCTAGTTAATTAAAACGTCTCAAATAATTGATCCTAAGTAATTAGCCATCAATAACCTTTTCAACTACTCCACTGAATGCATCATCCTCCCAAAATTGTTCATGATCAACATATTCAGGAAGCTCATTAAGTTTGTCAAGATAAATTGGCTCCAAGTCTAGAGATTCACCAGTGTTAAATTTCTCCATCATCACTGAGTTCAATCTTACATACACCATATTATCCAACATCTCAGATGTCAACATGTTTGTCTTCTTTGTTTGTGCTTCCTCAAATGCATTCCAATTACGCTTACATGAGGATGAACTACAAGGTTGACTCAAAATTCGAATGGCATACCTTTGTAAGATAGGAAGACGATCTCCACAGAAATCCCACCATATTCCTACAAATAAAATTACAATTTATATACTCATAAAATTTATCAAAAAATTATATAGTTAAATATTAAAATTATATCGAAGCTATTGAACTTACTAGGATGAGATGTTTTCAACATTGTCTTTGCTGTAACTGTAAACAAGCTTGGTACTTTATTGCGATAAAGTTGCACTCGTTTCATGAAATCTTCCCTTTCTTCAATAGCCACCAAATTCTCCAAAATGAAACTTATACCATCTTTTATCTCACTGTTCTCTTTAAATTTCTCACTACACAAGTAAGATGGATTCAAAAATGTTGCAGCAGCATGAATTGGGTGGATTATATTTTCAGTACACCTACAATTAACTAACTCCCATATCTGCATATATTTGTCTTGATTGCCAGCATATTGTTGCTTAATTGCTTCTTTTGCCATTTCCATTGCTTCATATAAGTATCCTGCAGTTGACCAATCACTATCTACCAATCGAAGAACACGAACCAAAGGCTCCAAAACTAGTAGCACCTCTTTCCCTTGACTCCAAAATTCTGTACTTTGGATTATACTAGCAACCACTTCTTTCCTGATGTCCTTTTCATTATTATTCAATTTTTCCCACTTGGAAGATGCAACAAGTAACTGCAATTCATCTCAAACATTCAAAATAGATTGAAGCATCAAGAAGCTAGGAGACCTACTTGTACCGAGATGTTTCAATTCTTTATGGTTTGTGTACTCTCTCATGAGTGACAAAATGGTACTATCCATATACAGATATGAAACAACTGATTTTGCATCACTAATTATCTTCTGCACCCAATCAACTTCCTCACATATATCCTTCAAAAGCAATTGAATGCCATAAGTAGCGCACCGGGTTTTGTACAACCGAGGGTACTTGCCAATAAGCATGTCTCCAGCAGGCTCAAAATTTGTAGTACTATCAATGATTAATTGAACAAAATTATCAGACCCAATTTCTTCAATTACTGAAGAAATGATGTCTTTAATATATAGTGTTGTTATTTTATCCTTTGAAACTTCAAATGACTTCAAAAATATTACTCCACTAGGAGATTTTGCATTAATATTGATAAATGCTCTCTGATCCAAATCACTCCATATGCTTGACATAAGAGTACAACCAGTTACCGACCAAGAATTCTTAATTCTTCTAATAAACTCTTCAACTTCGACCTTCAAATTTGGTATTAACTTCCTTTGAAGAGTCAAATTAGAGGGTAACTTATATTCAGGACCATAATCAGCAACACCTTCCACAAAGCAAATAAAGGATGTTGTTTGAACAACATCAAATGATATGTTATTTACTATAAGAAGCCGGGCAAGCAATTTGTCCACTGCACTCTTATCTTTTTTACCACACATCTTTGAATTGGTAGCATGGCATAGGTCTCTCGATATTGAACACGAAGTGGTTTTACTCTCTTTAGCATTGCTTGAACTTGATGCACTCTAAGTTTTTTATTACTCCCTCCAATTACTCCAATTACTAGATAAGCTTCTTTTTGAACATCTTCAGGCACATTGGCACAAATATCTATATCATGACCTTTAACTCTAGCTAAGTGAAATTTAATCCTAGAAGCACCCCCAGCAAAATCACGTTGACAAAAGTTACATTTGAAATGGCCATCTAGGTCTTCAACATACCTCCAAAATCGATCTTTTTTTCGAACCATATTTTCCCTTAAAAAAAGAAATAAAGGAAAGAATATGATATTAGAATCAAATATAAATTAATCTGGACAACAATATAAATGAACAAAAATTACTTTATTCTATTTCTTTTAAATATTAAAATATTTAGTTTATATCTCCTTCTATCAATGATACATAGATATAATATATAGGGTAAATACATTCACATACCCTGAGCTTTGGGCTACTGCCAACCAGGTCTAAAACTTTTTAAAACTGACCAATTGGGTCCCTAAGGCCAACTTAGTCCATAAATACTATTAGGCATGTTAATCATTTTTCCTCAACTGTCTTAGGGACTAGGTTGGCTTTAGGGACCAAATTGGTCAATTTTGAAAAGTCTTAGATCAGGTTGGCATTTAGCCCAAACCTCAAGATATGTTAATGGAATTTACCCTAATATATAAAATAGTCAAATCAAATTGCATATATAAACTATTGAAATGAATAATAAAAAGTAAAAAGCTAAAGAGTAATTCTAGTACAATAAACTAAGCCACATCTATCCTACATGGTATAGATTGTGATTGAAATATCATTGCATTTTTTTTTTTTTTGTATTATTTCTGAGTCCAACCGCACTATTTCAGCTAGTTTTATCTTCAGTACTTTTCAGAAAAAAGTTTTTAATTTTAATTAAAAAAGCTATTACTAAACGGACTATAAATTTCCCAATAAACGAACGGTTAGGATTTGAAGAGAATTATAAAGTACAATACAAAAACAAAAAAATGGATAATTGTACGCACCGGAAGGTGGCCTTTGACGAGAAGATCAGTGGTGGGTGGGGTCTCTTCCCGAACCGGAGCAAAGTTACCGGAGAGATAGTGGTGAGGCAGAGAAGAGTCGTACATGAGCTTCACAATCAGTTTTTCAACAAAGTCGATGACTTTTGATGTCAGGCCATTGTTGGGTTTTGGATCCACCACCACAATTCCTCCGCCTGCTCTGCCGCCGCCGCTGTGCTTCTGCTTCTCCTCCGCCATGTTTAAAGAGAGAGAGAGAGAGATGGTTTTTTGGATAATGGTGAGACTGTCTGTGTGAGTGAGTGGGGTGGGGGGTTATATTGCAGGTAGTGTGGATTATGTTTATGTTTTGTCTGTTTGCATGTCAGGTTTTGTTTGGCGAAAGGTGGTGAGTAGTGACACGTTTAGCTTTTGTGATAGGATCAATATCTCAAGATTCTAATTGAGGGAAAATTTAGGCACATTTGGACCATTCACGTCACGTCAGTACTTTATAAATGACTTGCACTAGTTTGTGTATAGTTGTATATATTTTCAATTTTGTTACCGTAATTGTTATATTTACGCTATTTTCAATTTTGTATTTAATGGGTCCATTGCATTGAACCTAAGTCATATCCTATCTGACTAAACTTGGGCACATTGTTACATTAGTTAATACGCTATAAACATTGCTATGTTACTATCTATATAGATAGTTATTCATTAAAAAAAAATCTATATGAATAGTTAAATTATATTCAGGCGGAAGTTTATTAGTCAATGCTATTGTAGTAGTTTAATTGATAAAGTTTTATTGTACATTATAAATCTTGTCAATACATGAAAAATCATAATTGGTGTCTTAACATGTTTTTATTTATTTATTTATAATCATAATTTGTTAATAAAAACAAAGTTTTTGTTAAAGGGTGCCAAAGTGTCCTTGCTAAGGAGGAATTTAGTAGGTCTGTCAAGAGTTTTATAGTTCAATTAAATTGACACCTCCCTGACTTTTTAAGAAATTCAGGGTTCAAATCTCTTCACCATTGTTATAACTATTAAATTATAAATAAATAAACACTTAAAATGAGGAATTTATTATCCCACTTCATTGGGAAGTAGTTAGAGCTAATAAAAAAAATATTCTTTTAACTAAGAGTTGCTCAACTCTCTAAAAATACATGATTGCAATAAAAAAAATCTTCAACCTTAAAAAATGTACTTCATTACTCATTAATGGAACCAACAATCATCAAAGGTTCCAATCCAATCAAATTTATCAAAAAAGTGCATAATACGTCACAGACAATATTCATAATAAGAGCATTCGCATCAGCTCATGTAAAATTTGTGTCTATTTTACACATAAAAACTTACTTTTTCTATTTTACACATTCACTTTTACAATATACCCACATCAGTTCATTTATTTTAACACCACTTTTATTTAAATAATAATTTTTTCAATTATTTTATTATTTCTCACCAAACCCTTTTATACACGCTTTTTATCTCTCTCTCTTTATCACTTTCCATTTTTTCTGATCTATTTCTCTCGGTCTCCCTCTCAGTCTCTCTCTATACCCATTTCTCTCCCTCTCGGTCTCCCTCTCAGTCGATCTCTCTATACCCATCTCTCTCCCTCTCGGTCTAATCTACTCCACACTAGCTCCGATCACAAGCTTGATCCACAGCTCCGATCACAAGCTCCGATCCACGGCTGCACCGATCCACTCCGATCCACAATCTCCGATCAAGCTCCGATCTCTCCCTCTCGGTCTAATCCACAAGCTCCGATCTCTCCCTCTCGGTCTAATCTACAAGCTCCGATCAAGCTCCGATCTCTCCCTCTCGGTCTAATCCACAAGCTCCGATCAAGCTCCGATCTCTCCCTCTCGGTCTAATCCACAAGCTCCGATCAAGCAAGACCCACAAGCTCCGGCGATCCAGATCCTTTCTTCACCGGCCGATCCACGCTCCACGCTTCACCGGCCGACCCACGAGCTCCGGCGACTCAGATCGTTCCGATAAGCACCGATATCTCTGTCCGTTTGGGTTTGTTTGTGTGTGGGTGTGTTTGTGTGTGGGTTTGTTTGGGTTAATTTTCAGTTGATTCTGGCCATTTGGGTTTGTTTGTGTGTGGGTTTGTTTGGATTCATTTTCCGTTGATTCTGGCGCGCTGGAGGTTGGGGAAGAGAGGTAGGAGATGAGAGTCAGTTAGGGAGGAGGGAGAAAAAATTATTAAAAAATTAAATACAAGAGCTACAGTGCCCGTGTAAATTTACACGGGTACTGTAGCTCGTTGATAAATTTCCACAGGTTTACATGATTTTGAAAGAACTGATGTGGAGTGATTTTTGGTTCAAAATGTGTAAAAGTGATCAAAATGTGTATTTTATACATTTATACCAGAGCTGATGTGAATGCTCTAACACAATTAAACTTAAGCAAGAAACAGTTAGTAAATATGCAACCAAAAATAGTTCAAGGAAAATAAAGCAGAA
The DNA here is from genome assembly GCF_002906115.3 of Quercus suber. Lineage (NCBI taxonomy): Eukaryota > Viridiplantae > Streptophyta > Magnoliopsida > Fagales > Fagaceae > Quercus > Quercus suber. The sequence continues at coordinate 1,589,936 of NW_027069519.1, forward strand.
TCTTAATTTATAGAAAGATGAACTTTGAGGGAAAAGAAGGCATCGGATGGAAACAGTGTGCCTATAAAGACAAAATAAAACAACTAGCAAACTGAAAAATGTAACCTGCAAGACAAGGCTTCCTGAATAGTCAGCAATCCCTCCCATTACATCCAACCTTCCAGGTGCTCTTGACACAAAGATTTCATCCTGTAAACAAATTTAGAAAACAAAACAAAACAAAATCATTTAAGAAATTATCAAGATGCCAAAAACCAAAACAGAAGCCAATAATATATTATTACATTTATTTGACTTACATGATCAAACATTATAAACTGTCTCACAGCTACAGTTCACTAGATAAGGTTTGAACTAAAAATGAAAGTGCTTCCTGAATCATATCCGAACTTTCATAAAATCCAAATAACTCAGCCATTAATCAGATCACTGAACCTCAAATAGGTTATTTATAGACCAATGTGTTATTATATAGTAAAACAAAGAAGCACCCATTTATATAAAGACCAATGTGTGATTATACAGGGAAAATGACAGCAACTGATAATGTATTGATTGCATCGAATTCAACTACAATCTTATGCATTATCATCCATGTAGATGGATGCTACCAAGACAAATCATCTAGGGAGGAGATGTGGAAAAATATAAATGGTTATTAGATGAAATAAGCAAGACCTCCCAATTGAAGAGTCCAGCAGCAGCCTTACGCTCTCGGCGTGTCTCACCACTCTTTTCAGAGTCATTTACAGCATCTAGTTCTGCCAAGCTCTTTAAGAAACCAATTGTATCTGGATAATCTCGAGGATCTCCATGAAGAATCTCAAAGTCCTCAGTGCATCTAGTTAAAAATAATGTAATGATTTCAATGAAGTAGTCAAAGTAATTCCACAAACACACTAAAATCTATTAAAAGAAATAGAAACTCACGATCTCATTATGGAACCATTATCTGAACTTTGGTAAGTCGGTGATCCACCAGAAATACCCAGTTCATTTTCAGCACTTGCATACCATTCTGGAATGAATGCATCTCGTCCAGGGGCTCTTTGTAGTTGATAACCAAGAATTATAGCATCACGCAATCTCCTTGCCCCACTAAGCTGCATCTCAATAAGGTAAAAATGGAATTAGAACCAGAGTCTTCCTAAAACTAATCCTATGGATTGTTAAAAAGAAATGTACCTAAGTTCCAGAATTTCTTGAGAATTTGTTCATCCTTTTGATCTTTATCCTATTGGCACTCTTTCACTAACTATTTCTTTTGTTGACAGATGAGAAAGTGGAAAAAGCAGTGTCATGACCTTTTCCTTAAAAGGCATCCTCTGTTAACGAACCCATCCTAAGCCTAAAACTCTCCTAAGAATGGATATCCCATTTGTACAAAAAAGGATGTAAAACAGGATTCCAAGTTAGGCTTTCCTCACTTAAGTAGAAAGCTTACTTACCATCACATGAAGGACCAGACTTCCCCACAGTGAGTCAGGTCCAATGCAAAACTTTTTAAATTTAAATGTTAGGCATAGAATGGAGAGAGTTTGAGCTTAGCATCTGCTTTAATCCCATGAAAAATTACCAATTTTCTAAATGCATAAGCTAATGAGAAATTGTGAATTAGGGTTTAACTGCTATTTTTAAAACTACATTTGCATTAGATAGCTCGACATTTTAAGATAATAATGGGTTGAACTACTCTTGTTTTAAACCTATGTTAAATTCGAAATCGTGCAAGGTTTAATCATGGGTATTGAAAATTTTATCAAGAGAATTCTTCAATTTTTTGGTTCTATAAATTCTAACACATAAACAGACAACATATGCAAATTTGTGATATATATGTTGGCATAAAAATCATCCAACTCTAGATTTGGTTAAAATTCCCCTACTCCATATTGTCCACTAAAGATATCTGGGTTTTTTCTGCATGGATTATATATATATATAAATAAAAAAAATAAAAAAAATAAAAAAACTTAACAGACTTTGGAAGGCAAATTCTCCTGAAGTTCACCTCTAAATATTTTTTCTAAAAAGTTTTGTTAAAGTGTACTGGAGCAAACCATATACATGACAGTAACAGAATTTGTTTCAGGTTGCGTTTCTTGATATCTGAATTAAACATCTATCACAACCAATCGAAATGATGAAATGAAACACTGCACCTACAAAATCAATGAAAGCCAACTCCCAAATAAACATATAAAATACGAAAACAAACATTTAATTACCTTATCTGATGCATAGTTTTTCCCAATAGCTGTCTCCTGCAGGATTTTAGCTGCCATCTAAAATTACAAAATGCACCAGGAAATAATTGTGAGAACAACACATATCAATTTAAATATGCGGGGAAAGTATTTGACATACAACGCACCTAGTGAGCTTTGAATCTACAACCTCAACCTCCACCCACTCTTATAGGAGGAGGATTTAGGAAGTACCATTTCAGCCCGAGCTCATTGGCAAGGTCCAAGAAGAATTACAGATCATGGTACTAAAGTTTCTAGACAAGGAAATACTAAATAGTACCCTGTCCTGGAAGAATTACAAAACCAGGTACTATTTCCTTGTCTAGAACCTTAAGTTCTAGCAGATGAAATTGGATTATTCAACCTCTTTTGGTTGTAATCCATAACTAATGTTAATTATTTAAGATAAACTCAATGAGAATCTTAGTAGAATTGCACCAGTCCTTCACCGTGAACTCCTTTCCTAAAATTGAATCATAAAATTCCAGCAAAGAAGAGGTTACCTCACCACCATTGGTGCCTCCTTCATAGCATGGTTTCAAACTAATTGCACGTTCAAGGTACGGTGCCCAATGACCAGTGAGTAAATCCCTCCTAATCATCTCAACGCCGCTTTGGTAATACTGTTCAAAATAATTTATAACATCTCAATCAGTAGATGATAAGAAGACCAAAACAGAAGAAGAAAAAAAGTAGGCAACAATACCTCAAGCATATTTCTCAAAAATGGCTCTTCATTGAAATAATCTCTGCGTACAAAGACAAATGGCAACTTGAATGCAAGGGCTTCACTGCAAGTGCCATACCCAATTTTTCCTGAAATAATGCAGGTTCGATTAAACATATTTTATATCAATTTGTTTGAGATCAGATATCAGAAAAAAAAATTTGCACTGACCAAGCATACAGTCAGATGCTGCTATAAGATCAGGAGTATATGCATCTTTTGCAAGCTTTATGAAATTTGGTGGAAGCTCCTGGTTAGAAGCACCACAAACCTGAATAAAAGAACAACAGTGCCATCACCAAAGCATGCACAATGGTACAACTATGTCAATTATCAAAGAAAATTTAAAACGGGACAAGAATGTAGAGTATATGCTACAAAAAGATACCAGGCACAACCAACCAGAAGGTAAGTACTCCTCCTTTAGATTCCAGCCAGCTGGCTGAAAATGACAGCAAATAAAGGTGCAATTAGAATTACACAAAGGAAGTGAAATTGTTCAAAACTTGAAATTCAAAAATAAGAGTTGACGTATATCTAAAGTGTGAGGTAAATATCATCTTCTCCATAACACATTCACATAAAGGCAAAACATAATTAACGTTGTTATTGCATCTCTGCAAATGCATCAGATACAGCACATGTTCCAGGATACAAGCTCGGTCTAACAAGTATTCAAATTACCACTCAGTAAAAAAAATTTCAAACTACCAGCATTTTGTCATAAGCTTTCTCAATCAATGAGACTCTATGCAGCCAAACATTTGCCTAAATCATACAATGTGCATGCAACTAGAATTCAATGCTAATATAACATGTGACACAGTCAGAAGTCTTGGCCATACGTTATGCTACAACAATAACTGGTTTAGCAATTTACTTGTATAACAAAGGAAAACTTTATGGAGGGTGACCGATTATGCAACCAATGCACATCCCTCAACTAGTTGATAGGCAGTTACAAAGAGAGGGAGAGAGTACATGAATTATGCATCACTAAAAAATTTTAATGAAATATTTCTAAATAAATAAAAAAGAAACCCTAATAACTAACCATCACAACTGGTCAATCAGTTACTCACCTGTCCACCAAAGTTTAGAATAACTAGCTTCACATCATCCCCAATTCCAAGCTCCTTTCTCACCTACAAAGGAAATGGTTAAAAAGAAAAGTGCATTTTAAATTAAATAACACAGTGAGGGATTTAGCAGCTTTTTTGAGCCAAACCTCCTTTCGGGATTTATGCAACCTCCTCACAACCAGAGGTACATCAATAACATCGCGGAAAGCTGGCACTGCAAAGTTAATGATAAATTTTTAGACAAATTCCTTAAAAGTCTGAGCACAGGTTTATCTAGTTTGGGAAGGTTAAAATGGACACAATGAAAAACATTCTCTTGGAGTTATGCAACCACCTACTTGGGCAATATCCAGGGAGACGGATCAGGAACTCACAATGGGAATAATCCTCTGCTATCTGTATCAATTTTCAACAGACTGAACAGGTTTAGCATAATAAATATTATTAACCACAGCAAAAACCATCAGGCAGAATTGAAATCTCCAAGAAAGTGAAGACCAGTATCATCACCTTGCATTTCATGTATATTAAAAATTTTCCTGAATAATGAAAATTGTAATGATTTCAAGAAACTAGTCAACTATAAATTTATACAGAAATTGCCATGATGAGAAAAGAAAAAGGTATACCTTACATGCATGAAACCTCTCCTTCTTGGTTACGAGGAAAATTTTTGAATCCAGACAAAAATTAATAATTCGGACATATTAATTATTACAGATAGACATCCAGTTAATGATCTCACTTGTCTCACTTCATTCTACATTTTCTGATTTTGGATAGGGAACAGGAACATTTATATCATGAGTATGCATGAAACTAGAGTGATAAGAAGCATGCTTTTTCTCTAATTTTCCAATTGATTTTCATGGAAATTTGCCAATATCAGCCACCACTCTGTATATGTCTTTACTCAATACATCCAAAGCACATCATCACTGGAGATGGCTGATTAATATTTTGAGAATGATTTCTTCTTCTTTTTTATAAATACTTATTTTGACAATAAACCAAATTAAATCATCAATTTTGGCCAAATAAAATTAATTTAAAGAAGATGCAATTAACAATTGACAAGACTTCGTTCCATTAGAAGGAGAAACCCTAAGAAGCAAATAATTTGATTTCAAGAAAATTAGGTCACCTGCCAAACTATTGAACGATGATGATTTCCAGCTGCCATCACATACTCCGCATAGATAAAGTCCCAACTGCAAATAGTAGGAAAGATAAAGGCATAAGGAGTGCAGAAAACCAATGTGCCATAATTCATCTTAAGTCATTACTTGAAACATATATACCTAATTCCACTATATTGCTCTCTCTAGTTTAGCATCCACGGGCAGGTCTGTATCTTAAGATGATGGTTTAAGTGAAAGGGGAGGCCAATGAAAGAAAATTAAATATAGACAGAAAAGGACATAATAGGTTAGATGAAAAGGGGCAAAAGAAGTAGGGTAAAATAACAGATGAGTAAAGAGAAGGAGGTGATGGTTTGGGTTCTTTAGCCAATGCAATAAGAGGATGGGGAAGTAAAAGACTGATGTATGCAACTAACTAAACTTAAAAACTATGACTGAAAAGAGAAAGTAAGTTTAGATGAACATGATTGAAAAGAGAGAAATTGGCAAGTATCCGGCATCATTTTCCCCGAAGACTCTCCTTCACTTATGTTTTGCTTTCAGCATATCGACAGTTCAATGAAAGAGTAAAAGACATTGATCAATAGGACTAATGCGAGTCCATTATTCAAAGAAAAAATAAACTATTTTGTAAAAGCTATATCTAGGTCATGCAAAATAATCTAAAGCCATTACTAATAGAAATTACAAAAGCACACAAAATCAAGTGAAAAGAATAGTAGCGGTATAACACAGATACCTGAAGTTCGTGACACAAACAGAGCGTATTCCAGCATCAGCTGCTGCACGACAAGCAACTGGAACAACATCTGAGACCTGATTTTGTATAAACACGCACGCGCGTGCACACACACAAAGGGGTCTTAGCACTTGAAATGGCCAATGCAATGTGATTAGAAAGACTAGAACTGATAAAATTTCAGTAACAATTCATAGAAGCATGTAAATACCACTAAGTCAGCTTTGATGGAGTTCAGCCACTCTATTTCCGTTTCCAAAATTGAAGCCCGAGGCACCACGGCTGTCTCATGGTACTAAAAATAACCAAAACATGAATTAATAAATTGAAAAATTAAGAAGCCATCAAAGATAACCAACATTAACAGTACAAGTGACATTTGCATACCTTCTCCAAAGACGCAAGACGATCTACTGTCAAGGCATCTGCCTGAACTGCTCCACAATCTAACAGCACCTGATTTTCCAAACACCAACATGTAACTATTATAAAGTGTGGCCACTCCTCTCATATAAAATCTATAATCAATAAATATAAAACCAAAGACATTTGACTTTTAGTCGACCTCAAAATTTTTTTACCTCATAAGCATTTGAATCTTCACAATTTTACACGTAATTGTTCTGATATATATTTTTAACAGGTTTTAAATTTTTTTTTTTTTCCTTAAATGATATAAGAGGCAATTCCATATACAAACATAATCAGAATAATTATCAAATTTCATAATCTAACCACAAAAATAAAGAACAGAGAAAATCATTTTTCGTTAAAACTTCACGTGCATTACACAGGTTATTGGCTAGTAAGAAATCTAGAACAGAAACTTCATATATATATATATATATATGTATATATATAGAATTTTCTAGGGAAACAAACAGAAAGTGGTAAGATGACCTTGCGAATGAAGAGGCGAGGGGACTGAATCTCAGAGGTGAAAACAAAATCAGGAGCACCGGTCACCACGTGCACATCATGCCCCGCCAGAATCAGCTGCCGAGCCACCTACACTCATATCACCATCGCATCCCATTCAAATTTCATCAATGTATTCTTCATATATATATATATATATACACGAAAATTTCGCAACATTACAATAATAAAAACAAAACAGTGTGATCAAACACCAAATCGATTTAATAAATCCATGGCCAAATGGATCAGAGAATTTTGGATAGAGAATTTGAACCTCGACAACACGAGTGGCATGACCGAAGCCATGGCCAGTAACGTAGTAAGCGAAAACCAAGTGATCTCTGGACGCCGATACTCCATCATTCTCTTCGTTAATCCTCATTCTTTTTGGTTTCAGATTCTTTGTGCCTCAGATGATCACTTTTTCAAAGATAATAATAGAGGGAGAGAGAAGAGACAAATATTAATATAGAAAGGAGAGAGAGGGAGATCCTCCAAATATGGACAAAGCTTTTGGGTAGAGACTATAACAGGTGGATAACGCCTTTGCGAAACTGGCGGGGGCTTTTTTTTTTCTTTTTTTCTTTTTTTGCGTATTAATTATGGTTTTTTTTTTTTTTTATTTTTTTTTTCTTTTTTTCTTTTTTTGCGTATTAATTATGGTTTTTTTTTTTTTTTTGAGAAGTTTTATCATGGCAAATTATAAGTAATGCTTTGTTATTGATTTTAATTTTAATTTATAATAAATTATAATTGTGTCATTTGTCATTACACCCGTTAATAAAAATAAAACTTTCACTCAAATCTATAATTCCTGAACTGGCAAATGTAGTGGATTATAAAAGTTTTCTAATTCTATAAATAGGTTACAAGTGGTAATTAAGGTTCCACTTTTTTTGAAGTGAAAAGTTATAGTTTTAGTGTTCTACTTGTTATATGAGTGATTTAAGCTAACATGATATTGTGTGTCACATAACCTTGCGCATAATTCTCTTTTTGGATGGATAATTTCAATCTATGAAGTATGGTTTTTTATAATTAATTTTTATTATCAAACTATTAACTGATTTTTTGGTATTTATAGAAATTGAACGTAGAATTTTTTATTCCAAAATAAGAGACTTTACCATTATCATACATTAAGTGAATTTTTGATATAAGTACGTCGAATCCTTTATTCCATAATAAGAGAACCACTAGTATATTCTTTATATTCTTTATGCCGGATATATTTGCCACTGGCTCGAATGATTGTCTTCCGTTTTTTTATTCCCGATTTGCCCTTACCTTTTCATTAATTCGGTACTTCATTTTGCATTTGATTAGATTACTTTATGTATTTTATCTTGATTAAGGAAAATCTCAAAAACGTCAGTGCCACGTCAGCCTGGACTGTGGATAAGGTTGGTGACAAGGGAACTGGTCAATGTGACAAAGCAGCAAAAAACACGCCTTTTCCTATTAAAAGGCAACAAAACCAGCTTTTGGAAATAATCAAATAGACCTTTTTTATTATTATTACTTATTTTAAAATAAAGTCTAGATACAAAATAGTGTGGAACCTACCAATAATGATTGATCTAAGAAAAAAAAAACTAGTTTATAGTTGGTTGACGAAAGCAAATTAATTTTTTTAATAATGCTAAAGGTAAAAAACTATTTTACAAAATACTGATGCGGTGAGTAATTATTGGTAAATAAAAAAGTGATATTAATGGTAAGATTAGATGAAAACCAATAAAAGATTGGTCACATCAACATTTTATAAAAATGTTATAAAATAGTTTGTGACTATAACATTACTCTAATTTTTTTTCCTCCATCTAATTAGCTATCAAAAATTATGGAATACCACTCTTTTAGTTTTGAGGAGTAATTATTCACATGAGTGGTGTTGAGGACGCAAAAGTTTTCTCTAACAAATGAGATTTATGTTAGGTTGGGGCCTAAACCGAAACTCAACGATGGGCATGATGCACGGCCCAAAGGCTAACGTGAAGATCCAAAGAATTCACTATATTTTATACCTTGGGCTTAGGTTGAGACTGATAAGAATAACCCATAAACAATTCCTACAACAGACACATCAGCATGATTAAAAAGCATATTGCAAGAAATAGCCTAGTAGTAAAATGTTTCAGCAGAAAATAGTCCAGCGGTAAAATGTCTTTGTAGTAAAATAACCCAGCAATAAAGTAAGACAAAACAGAATAAACTTCCAACTGTTAGCTATTTCACACATTAAGGAAAGTATCTACATTTTCAAACTCATCATCCGTTAGCTCTGAAGAAGAGTCTTCTAATACAATAATATGAGGGAAAAACTCTATAGTAACGGTTACATCATAACCTTCAATAGTAAATGAATAAGTAAATATCATGGGTTCGATTATAATAAATAATGAGGAAATTTAGTGTGAGATGAAGGGAGAGAGAGAGATTCTAGCTAGCATAGCAAGATCATTATAGTGTCAAGGCATACTCGTGGATATAGTATAGGTAGTGAGTAGAGAGAGTCATTTGTGATTAGTATGAGTAATGAGTGAAAGTATATGGTAAAGTTGTTGGGACTTTCTATTAGGGATAGATAAGTGTTTGTGAGTGGAGCTATAAGAGGTGTTCATGAGTTAGGAGTAGGAGAACTTAGTTTCTAAGCTTGAAGCTAAGAACTCAGTGACTTAGGACTTTGCTAGAGCTTGGGGAAGGCTAAACATAGAAGTCAATGAAAAGTTCCTCTCTATGGGTGTATTTCTTAGTGTCTTTTTGAAGCATTAATGGAAAGTTTCATTTATAGTTGAGTTTTAGCCTTTTAGGGGATAATTAGCAAATAATCTTTGCTAAATCTTCCTCAATCTTTAGAAAATCTTTAGAGAATCGTTTACAGGATTTTAGCTAGGAGTGGTAAGCTCAACTTTTAGAAGGTTCTTGTTGTTTTGGGTAATAACAGTTGGGATATTGACTTAGCATTGAATGCTGATTGACCTTAGCTGATGGGATTAATGCATGCATTAGGCTAATGGTCTTGGTTATACTGCTGCTAAAATCAAAGCTCTCAGGGCAGATTATATCACCCCAAGCCAAGTGTCAATCTTAGAGCCCTTGCTAAGAACTCTGCTGGGATCCCTTTGATGCCCTCCAAACCACATTTTCCTAAGTTTCACCATTTGGAGTTCATGTGCTTGGTCCATGAACCAAAGAATACACGTTTTTGGTATAAAAATGAATTGATTTTAAGTTGTTTCAAGAGCTTTCTTGGCTTGGTCATGGCTGCTCTTAATTCTTGACCGAATGGGTTGGAAAAGAAAGAAGGGACAGCTGCTGAAACTTCTCAGCTTTTTGTCATATCACTTCAGCCTTATGTCACATGAGAAATGATGGAATTTTAGCTTTTGAATGAAGGGTTTAACCCCTAATGGACACGTGTCCTCTTCTGATCTGATTGGACAAGTTGGAACTTGATGGCAATGGGCTCTAGCTGTTAAGTTGTGCTGAAATTTGGCTTGTCAGCTTACGTGAGATTCAACTGCTGGGATTTGTGTGTAAGTAGGCTGGCTCAACTAGGCTTTGTAGTTGAGCTTCTTTGGGCTTGGTTATCTTTACAAAATGAACAGTTTTGCCATGGGTGATATACATGAGCTTTTATAAATTTTGTAAGAGAAGTATTTCTTGAGGGATGAGTAATTATATTTCCTATGGGTGAGGGATTTAGTATATGTAAAACAAGTTTCAAAATAATATTTGATTTTGTAAATATGTGCCAAAATAGCATTTGGGCTTTATGAAATAGTTGCCAAAATAATATTTGGGCTTTATAAAATAAGTGTCAAATTAATATTTGGGCTTTGTAAAATAGTGCCAAACATTAATGTTTAGGATTTGTAAAATAAGTGCCAAATTAATATTTGGGCTTTGTAAAATGGGTGCCAAATTAGTATTTGGGTTTTGTAAAATAGGTGCCATTTAGCAATGAACTTTAGAGGTGCCGTATCGTAATGGGTTTTAGAGGTGCCGTATCGTAATGGACTTTAGAGGGGGGTTTTGTTGGGCTTTTTTTGGATTTTGCCCTCGAGTTAAATGATTTTGGGCTTTTCTGTGGAGATAGCATAATTTTGTAGCCCAATTTTGGTAGTAATGTGATAAGTATTTTTTGTGGAAAATCTAAGTTGGATAATATTTGGGATATAATGGGTAATATTTGTGAGATGGCTCAAAGTAATTTACGGGGCTCACATAGGAAATATTTGTGGGAAATATTTATGTGGACTCAAAATAATTTATGGGCTTGTGTGAGGTTTTTTTAGGGAGTGGGCTAATGAAATTAGGGCCCAAAAATTCATACCTCAACATTTAGCCCCCCGAGTCACATGTGAGCAGTTGCTATTTAGTCTCACGTGCGAGTTTAAAATTTTAGTGGTAGTTGTGAATAGTGGGCTTCTGCAACTTCCCTACGGCCAGCACTTTCAGTTTATTCCACCAGGTTTCTTGCATTAAATGTTGGTCTCTTCCCCATGTCTTGTCACTTGCAACTTTCACATTTACCAGTAAAAGGCTTGCCTTGGTTACTCCTTATTTTATTTTTTTGCTTGGATCAAAAAACAGAGAGAATAAGGCAGAGAGAGCACCTTTTCTTCTTCTTGTTATTTTCGGCAAAGAGTGAGAAAGTAATACCCACTTCAACCAAGGCAAAGATAGAGTGACTGAGATTCTTAGCAAAACAAAGAGAGAAATAGAGCTTCTTCTTTCTCCTTTTCCTTGCCGTCGATCCAAAGTGAGGAAAACAGAGAGCTTCGGCTAGGGTTAAAAGGGAAACTGAGTTTTTTCTCTCTTCCCTTGTTGATTTCAACCAAGTGAGAGAAAGACCCATAACTTCTCTGCTTCCTATGGTGGCAGTGAGTATTCTTCTACCTCTTTTTTGTTCTTAAGAAAACAATATTTCTAGTTCTATGAATTATGGCTGAAAGGGAAGAATTGTTGGGTTTTGGTGATGTTAGTACCACTGGGGTGGCTGTGCCAGAAAGTGAGGCTACAACTGGGGGCGTGGTTGACGCAATTGCTAGGGGTGATGATGTGGAGGTTAGGCTAGGAGAGCTCTTGCTTCCACTACAGGACCCATGGTATTGTTCATCTTCTCTGTTCCCAGTAGTTGGGGCTCCTCAGGTCAGCCCACTTAGGGTGCCAAAGAAGTGGATTTTGAAAGGTGAAGCCCCTAGTCATGAGGCAGCGTGGGTATTAGCTGCTTCTAGCATACTAGACCTGCGATTTCAGGGGAAAGAGCTTCTGCCAGTCCCTATTCAGTTTTTGTGTCCTTGTGGCACAACTGTTGGTTGGTCAGATTGGGTGGAGCAGGAGGTTGCCGATCAAGGATTTTGTTAGGTTTTGAAGGATGCCAAAGATTTTTGAAGCTGTGGTTTTATCCCATGTGTGGAACATGTACAGAGATGTGAGGGCGCTACGCTTTTTGGTACGCTGCTGGAATACTAATACCTACACTTTCTTTTTCCCTTAGGGTGAGACTATGGTCACCCTTAAAGATGTAGAAAGGATCTGTTTGCTGCCTATCATCGGAGACGTGAGCTCGCTAGAGCTTGGGCTATCTGATGAGGAGTTTGTGATTGCCGGAAAGCTGCTGGAGACTTTCGGAGGTACCTCTACATCTTGGGGAGGTAATAGAGCTAGATTTTCTTTTTGGATTTCTAAGTTTAGGGAGTTCAAGAATGTTGATACAAAGAGTGGCCTTTTTAGCCTTGTGGATGAGCAAGTGTGTGTTCAATTCTGACCCGGTTCAATTTATGAAACCTTTTACTTTTCCTTTAGTTGTAATATTATGCAAAGGTGTATCCCTACCCTTAGGTACTTTATGTTTAGGCACTCTTTATTCTAAGCTTGATAGGTACGCAATGATGAGCTTGAAGGGTCACCATACCACATTATTGAGTCTAGTATTAATGTGGTATTGTTACAAACCTTCATATGGGAACATTCAAAAGATTACATTGATGTTGGTAAGGATGTGGGTGATGGTGACCAATTGGGTGGTTGGAGCTGCTGTCCCAATGGTGAGCTCCAATTTCTTGGCTTTGAAGATGGTCTTCCTTTGTTAATGAAATGGATGGGGTTGAAGGTGTGGAATCTCCCTTCAATTGCATTGCTGGATGATGGGGCTCATTTTCCCTGGAAGCTCTATTCCTATGTTGCAGCTGGGTTTTGCTGCCCAAACCCTTTTCTAAATGCTAGACCTGGATCTCAAGAGTTTGGGCTCTACAATTTCTAGTCCTATGACTCACATACCGATGATACCGACAATAAAGGGGTTTTCGCATATCTTTTAGAGTAGGCTCTCGGATAGGCTTGAAGGGCCTAAGTACTCCATCTGCTACCCATTTGTCAATGACAACATTCATTTCTTCATCGGTGCATGGAATGGGAGGATACTCTTCCCCTTCTTCCCTTTTTCACTTCTCTTCCACCATTGGTTCATTGGTGGAAACCGTGAGAGCCTAAGGAGCATTTTTCTTTTCTGACTTAGGCTTTTCAGTTGTGGAAGGCTTGACTGGTACGGCTGTCTTACGAGCCTTCTGGAGCAACTGGGCGAACTGCACAATATCAAGATTCTCTAAATGGGCCTGGTACTCATGGGACATATTGTCAGTGCAAATCTCAACTAGCTCTTGCTCTTTGAATTGCTCGTAGCAATCAAGAGCAGCATCCTTAAACCGCCGAATGAAATCAAGGAGTCCTTAGGAGGACTTTTACTTAGTGTTGTGTGTAAGGATAGTAACCTTTTCCTTTCCATGAAAATACTTTGAGCAGAAAGTTTCAACCATGTCATCCCATATGGCAATGGAACCTGGCTGCAGAGTGGAGTACCATGTGTAAGCACGATCAGTAAGAGATTTTGAGAATTCCCCTAAGCAAAGATCTCCATTTCCAGCAAAAGGACCCATAGAATCAAGGAATTTGTTGACATGTTCGATTGCATTCCCTTTCCTCCCATTATAAAGAGAGAAGGTGAGAGTCTCATATTTCTCCGGGTATGGCTTGCTTAGCAACTCAGCCGGATAAGGAGGCCTACGAACAAAGTACCTTTGTTCCTTTGGTTGGCTAAGCCTTTCCAGCAAAGTAGTGAGATTAGATAATGTAACAAACTGAGGAAGAGAGGCATTTTGCTCACCAGATTGGGGGTTCCCAGCGGCTGATCCCCTCTCCAGCTATGTTCTAGGATCTGGTTCTTCAGGTAATGGCTTGGGCGTTGGCCTTTGAGTCTCTCTTAAGGCCCTTAAAGATTTAGCAAATTTGAACTAAGCTTACTGCATTCCTCGTATTGTTTCCAAGAGGAGAGAGAATCGGCGATTAGAATCTTCTTGGTTGACCATATGTTGGTCAGCTTGTTCTCCTTGTGGAGCTTGACTATGATGACTTTATGCTGCTGGGAGACTGGTATTTCTAGTCCCCTCTTGCCAGCTGTTCCGCAACCTAGGAGGCATTGTGAACTCTTGGCTTCAGTAGACTCCCCAGTGGAGTCGCCAAAATGTCGGAGGCGAAAAATTTTTCCTTGCGACAAATAAGATTTATAATGGGTTGGAGGTCTAAACCAAAACTCGACGATGGGCTTGGTGCATGGCCTAAAGGCTATTGGTGAAGGTCCAAAAAATTCATTATATTTTATGCCTTGGACCTAGATTAGAACTGATAAGAGTAACCCATAAACAATTCCTACAGTAGATACGTCAGCAAGATTAAAAAGCATACTATAAGAAATAGCTCAACAGTAAAGTGTTTTTGTAGAAAATATCCCAACGGTAGAGTGTTTCTGCAAAAGATAACACAGCAGTAAAATGTCCCAGCGGTAAAATAAGATAGAACAGAATAAAACCTCAGCAGTTAGCTACTTCACAAATTAAGAGAAATATCTACACTTTCAGACTCATTATTCGTTAGTTCTGAAGAAGAGTCTTCTAATACAACAATATGAGAGAAAAATTCTATACTGACAGTTACATCATAACCATTAATAGTAAATGAATAAGTAAATATCATGGGTTCCATAATAACAAATAATGGAGAAAACTTAGTGTGAGATGAAGGGAGAGAGAGAGATCTCAGCTAGCACAGCAAGATCATTATTATGCCAATACATGCTTATGAATATATAGTGAGTAATGAGTAAAGAGAGTCATTTGTGAGTAGTATGAGTAATGAGTGAGTAGTATGAGTAATGAGTGAGTAGTGTAAGTAATGGGTGAGAGTGTATAGCAAAGCTGATGGAGCTTTCTGTTGGGGTAAGTAAATGTTTATGAGTAGAGCTATGAGAAGTGTTTGTGAGCTAAGAGCTGGGAAACTCAGTTTCTAAGCTTGAGAATGAGAACTCAGTGACTTTTCGGAACTTAGAGAAGACTTTTTGCAGAGAGGTTAAGGAAAAATCTTGTTGTGTAACATAGTGAGTTGGTTGTGTGTTGGTAAAGCATTAATGGAGAGTTCCATTTATATCTGGATTTTTAGAGGGTGATTAGCAAATAATCTTTGCTAAATCTTTTCCAATCTTCAGAAAATTTTTAGAAAATTGTTCTTAGGATTTTTAGCTAAGAGTAGTAAGCTTAACTTTCAGAAGGTTCTTGTTGTTTTGGGCAATAACAGCTGGGTTTTTGACTTAGCGTTGAATGCTGATTAGCCTTGGCTGGTAGGATTAGAGCATGCTTTAGGCTAATGATCTTGGATATGCTGCAACTAGAATCAGAGCTCCTTAGGGCAGGTTGTGTCAACCCAAGCCAGGTGTCAACCTTGGAGCCCTTGCTAGGAACTCTGCTGGGATCCCCTTGGTGCCCTCCAAACCACATTTTCCTAAGTTTTTCTATTTGGGGTTCATGAACCAGAGAATACACATTTTTAGTATGAAAATGAGTTGATTTTATGTCGTTTCAGGAGCTTCACTGGCTTAGGCATGGCAGCTTTGGGCTCTTGATTGAATGAGTTGAAGGAGAAAGAAGTGATAGCTGACTAAAACTTTCTCAGCTTTCTGTCATAGCACCTTTAGCTTTATGTCACTTGAGAAATGATGAGATTTTAGCTTGTGGAGAAAGGATTCACTCCCTGGTGGATACGTGTCTGTTTCCTGATTTGATTGGACAAGTTGGAACCTGATGGGAAGGGGCTCCAGCTGTTCAATTGTTGTTGAAATTTGGCTGACCAGTTCACGTGTTTTCCACTTGCTGAGATTTGTGTGTAGGCTAGCCTGACCTAGCTGGGCTTTGTAGATAAACTTCCTTGGGCTTGGTTAACCCTACAAAATGAGTAGTTTTGCCATGTGTGATATTCATGGGTTTTGTAATTAGTTGATTATGGAAAAAATAGACATAGTTCTTATAAATTTTGTGAAAGCAATATTTTTTTGAGGGATGAGTAATTTATATTTCCCATGAGTGAGGGATTTTAGCATATGTAAAATAGGTGTCAAAATAATACTTTGACTTTGTAAATATGTGCCAAAATAGCATTTGGGCTCTATGAAATAGTTGTAAAATTAATAATGGTGCCAAATATTAATGTTTGAGTTTTGAGCATAAAGTAATTTTTTTTGCCAAAATAGCATTTTGGGCTTTGGAAAATAAGTGCCAAATTAGCATTTGGGCTTTTGGAAAATAAGTGTCAAATTAGCATTTGGGCCTTATAAGATAGTTGTCAAAATAATATTTGGGCTTTATGAGATAGTGTAAAGATAGTTGCCAAGTTGGTATTTGGGCTTTGTAAAAATAGTGTCAAATTAGTATTTGGGCTTTGAAAAGATAGTTGCCAAATTAATATTTGGGCTTTGTGAAATAATGTAAAGATAGTTGCCAAGTTGGTATTTGGGCTTTGTAAAAATAGTGCCAAATTAGTATTTGGGCTTTGAAAAGATAGTTGCCAAATTAATATTTGGACTTTGTGAAAATAGTTGCCAAATTAGTACTTGGGCTTTGTAAAAATAGTTTAAGATTTTGTAAAAGATATTGTCGTGTAGCAACGGGCTTTTAGATATACCGGATCGTATTGGGTTTTAGAGATGCCGGATCGTATTAGGTTTTAGAGATGCCAGATCATACCGGACTTTAGAGATGCCATGTAGCAACGGGCTTTAGAGGTGCCGGATCGTACCAGACTTTATAGATGCCAGATCGTACCGAGCTTTAGAGGTGCAGTGTAGCAATGGGTTTTAGAGGTGTCGGATCGTACCGGGCTTCAGAGATGCCGGATCATACTAGGCTTTAGAGGTGCCGAATCATACCGGGGTTTAGAGATGCGGGATCGTACCGGCCTTTAGAGGTGCCGTGTAGCAACGGGCTTTAGAGATGCCGGATCATATCGGACTTTAGGGATGCCGGATTGTACTGGACTTTAGGGGTACTGTGTAGCAACGAGTTTTAGAGGTGCCGGATTGTACCGGGCTTTAGAGATGGTAGATTGTGCCGGACTTTAGAGGTGCCGTATCGGGCTTTAGAGATGTCAAATCGTACCAGACTCTAGAGGTGCCATGTAGCAATGGGCTTTAGAGATGCCGGATCGTACGCGACTTTAGGGGTGCCGTGTAGCAACAGGCTTTAGAGGTGCCGAATCATACCGGGCTTTGAAGATGCTGGATTGTATTGGACGTTAGAGGTGCTGTGTAGCAACGGGTTTAATAAATGGTATTGTTGGGCTTTTTGTAGAGATAGTGTAGTTTTGTGGCCCAATTTTGGTAGCAATATGGTGAGTATTATTTGTGAAAATTCTAAATTGGATAATATGTGGGATATAAT
This sequence comes from Quercus suber, assembly GCF_002906115.3. NCBI lineage: Eukaryota > Viridiplantae > Streptophyta > Magnoliopsida > Fagales > Fagaceae > Quercus > Quercus suber. The sequence continues at coordinate 1,607,565 of NW_027069519.1, forward strand.
AGGTAATATTTGTGAGAAGGCCCAATGCAATTTATGGGCTTGTGTATGGAGTATTTGTGAATGCCCAATAACATAGAGAATATTTGGGTAATATATATGAGAATATTTATGTGGGTTTAGAATAATGTGTGAGCTCATATGGTTATTTTTGTGAGTGGGTTAATAAAATCAAGGCCCGAAAATTTGTAACTCAATAACAATTTAATTAGGATTAAAAGTAATATAAGTTTGCATTTTAGTATAAGAATAGGTAAGAAAACAGAAAGTCCATCAATTAAAAATTGATCTTATTTTTTTTCTTAAATTACCATTTAATTAGGATTAAAAATAATATATAATAATTTTAATAAAAATACTCCAACAAGTGCATATCAGATTTTATCTTCATTATTAATTTTTTTTTAAGAGACAAATAATAATGTGAAAAAGTGATACATGATGGATTGTTATACAAAGCTCTATCGAGAATTATCTTATAGGCCCACTCAATCAGGCATATAAACAAGAGATTCTTTCTCTAACTCTTCAGGCCCAATGGGCATACAACGGCCCAAACAAAACAAATAGTAGTAATATGTTGAAGGGTAAAGTCGTGAATATGAGTTAAGATGAAGGCTACTAGGTTGTCTCACTCGTATATATATGCCTAGAAAGCTGAAGTTCACAATTACATTAAGCTCTTAGGGTTTCTCTTTGCTTCTCTTTCAGCCTGACAGAAAATCGGGGCAGAGTAACATTTGAACTCGCCGTTAGGGTTTCTCACCTCTAACTATACATTGGTTTTACAAGTTTTGTTCCTCTGATATTTTTTTTGGTTCAATGGCAATTTTATAATTGTATATGGGGCTTGAGTTTGGCTCTTTGGCTAACAAAATACCGTGCCATAGAGATGAATATAGTCCCTATATTAAACTTTCAACCTTTTCATCCATATTCGCTATGACTCTTTTTTTAGATCTAGCGAATTTCTTCGATTTGGCTGATACATTTTTCTAAGCCTTTCTTCTGATAATAAGAGTTGCCTGCCGATCTCTGTTTTATCATTAGTATGTTATTGTTTTTGGGTATTCTGGTTCATGTGTCGAATTTTCGATACTCGATTTAGTTAAGGTTTTTGTTTTTGTTTTATTTATTTTTTAAAATATTTTGAATATTAATCTAATTGTTGGCAAAATTTAGTTTCGAGTAGTAATTCAGGCAGCCTCTTTGCTAAAGTTTAATGGCGAAGAAGGTGTTGTACTGCTCGTAAATTAATGTCTTTTGCTCTTCAGACTTGCTGAGATGCCTTTGAAGCTGGTCTAGTAAGCTCAAGTACATTCTTTTCCTGTTTTACAAATTCTTATTTGGAATTTCACGAGAATAAGTTTCTTTATGGAGAATCAGTATGTAATAAGAAATTTTAATAAAAATAGTGCTATACACCGTATGCAACAAGCACCCAATTGATGCAAAATGAACAAATAAATATCACAGGCAGAGGATCTCCGTTGTCTATTACAAAGAGCTTTCATATAATCTGTGAAAATCTTTAGCACTCTCACCCATTTGAGAAAAAAACTAGTTTCCTTCTCGGCTTCGCTCCATTAGTTTCAATCAAAACAATTTCATGGTGTGCTGAACTTGTTAAATTTCAATCTTTTTTTTTATGGGATTATTATAGCTGCCAATGATATAACCTAATAGGCTAAAGACCTTTTTTTCATTTCACAAATTCATAAGTTTCAATTTTCAGATGTCGTGTTCATAAAATCACTGAACAGGCTAAGGTTTAATGATGAATAGTGAAAGTAAATTCTGGTGATTTGTGAAGTGGAATGATGAATCCATTGTCTGCTTGGGGCATAAGCTTCATATTTGCCATTTCCTAAAACACTAGTCGTGTAATACAGCCTTAACTAAATACTAATTACAAGTCATTTCAAGACAAAGAAAAAGACAACTGACTATAGGAAAACTGAAAAGAAAGCTTCCCAGAAGCTGATCATGGATAAAAACGTGAGAACAGTGAAGAAAGAAAATCAAAATGAGGGTGAAGAAAGTCCTATTCTGTTATCTTCTAAGTTCTAACAACTGGACCTACATGTACAACATCAAGTGCTGAAGCAGCTCAACCAATGTGTTACCATTCGACAGGAGCCGAATTGTTTTTAAGGAAATGTGGCTGCATACTGTGTTGTTGCTGCCAGTGTGGTAATTCTCCAGCTTCTTGCACCATTCCATCATACTCAAAAGCCCTTTGACCGCTGATATTTGAATCAGAGTCATAATCTGTGTCCATCATTTCCACCTCCTCCGTTTCCATGGCCTCTGACACACCTGCTGAAGGTGACTTTGCTCCTGAGGCTAAAGGAAATTGAGATGCAACCCAGGGAACAACAGCCAAAGAGTCATTTGAAACCATGGGGTTCTTGTCTGTGTCTTCTTTCTCCATGGAATTCCCTAACTTCCCATTTCCTAGTGCGAGGAAATGTTCTGTGGGTAGTACATTAAAGATGACAATGTGAATAAATGATTCCAAGACCAACAAAAGCTAATAACCAGAACACAAACATAAAAACATTTACTAATTTAACACCAGTAATTACCATTCCAATAGTGATAGTAATAGATAGAAAAGCACAATCAAGAAACATGTTGCAGTGACCAATTTACAAATGACATTCAATAATTATTTGGAATTTTAGAAGTGGAAAATGGGTATGTCTGTTTCACCGCCAACTGGTGCCAGAAAACTTTCATGTGAATAAATCTTTCACATTGTGTGTTTTATCCAAGCCCAAACAATCAGAGAACAGTCACACACATCAAAGGCACGTTCTCATGGGAAACAAAAAGTTTTCTTTGTAAGGAATTAGGCTTACTTATTTAACACCAATCAGACTCTATTTCTTCTCCAGAAACTCAAACAACTCTGCAGGTACAGACATTAGAGTCAAACTATGCTAGTTCAATCCATGAGGATATTTGATATATCCCAATCAAAAGGTCCAGGACAAGTAGCGGTGACAGTGAGACATGACAAGGGTTATGTAAAGTGTAAACAAAGCTAGATGCATTTGGTATTTGGGGTGATGTTTCGTCATTTATAACCAAGCAGAGGCCCACCTCTTGACAAGTATATGCAAGATAAATGATGCAATTGTTTGGCAGTGATCTAAGATTATAATTTGTTGGTGAGGCACAGCAGTTTCAGACAAAAATTTGCAGGTTGGTGAAATAAAGTCTCTAATATTACTAAATTGCATGGTTTGAGATAAATATATTCTCTGGTGGCAGCTCCAACAGTTTATTCTTTTGCACAATAAAATCAGAAACTGGTTCTTTAATAAATTTCTCTTTCTCATTATAAAAATTGGGAGCTGGATATTTGACTTATGATGAGAAGCTTTTGAAATGATCTATATTTGTGGTCCTCACTAGGAGGACATCTTTCTGTAGGTATCTTCCTATCATATATTTTCCTTTGATAGTGCTGAGGTAACCCAATTAGTTACTGTTAAGTTGATTCTCCCTTTCTGAGAGTAACAGTTTTTAGCTGCCCCATCCCCAAAAAGTGCTTGAGGAGTTTACTTACAGCAAATGAAAAAGAACAAAAACATACAGATACATGCTGCATACATGTCAATCCTCACCACCAATAGTTCCTTGCAAAAACCTAGCAATTTTTTCTTCACAATACCTTCTAATTACCCAACACACATTCCCATTACTCTTCCTATGTCTGTGGCAAAATTACAATTATACAGTCCTTCCATACTCACTTTCACCATTTCCTCACATAATCCGATCAAGCAATCCATTTAAAGCAACTTTAAGCCACCTATAATCCATTGGTGTGTGAGTATTTTTCACCTTTCACGTGGTTAGGCAGGAAAATTATACTAACAATTTACTGAAAGATTCCAATCCAGGCCCAAAATCAACAAATAAATGCAGTACTTAAACATTGGCTCAGACCTCCAAATTTAATCTTTGCAAATCAATAGCTTCTTTTATAAGTTAAAAAGTTCTATTAGAAAAGAGCAAAAAGGGGCACAACCCAAATACACCTCGGAAGGTATACAAAGGAAGAGCCAAAAGAGAAGAAAGAATAAGCTATTGTCTAAAATTCATATTATCCAAGAATTCAACAAATTGTGAAAGAGAAAGAGACAGTAGTTGACAGAATTTTCGTGCACCTATACCTCTAATCTATGACAGATTTTTTTCGGTGAACTAATTGTGTACTTAAGGTTTTCCTCCTATCTAATAAAATTCATTTATTATATATATATATATAAGTGCACGCATGAAGCTCATTAAACAAACCTTTCCTTTTTTTTTGATAAGTAAGAATGATACACATACCAAAAGGCTACTCTATGCATAAAAAGCACAGAGCACACCAACAAACAAAAAAGAAGGAAAAGAGAGAGGAAAACTGAAAAAAACCAAATAGCAAAATTAAGTGTCCGTTTAGAAATAACTTATTTAGTTGAAAGTTGAAATTGAAAACTTTTTGCTGAAAGTACTGTAGATAAAAGTAAAAGTTAGTTGAAATAGTACAGGAGACTCATGAACAATACCAAAAGTGAAGTGGGACCCATGAATAGTAGCAAAAATAAGATGAATGATAAAATAAATGGCAAAATAATCAATGCCAAATGCACACTAAATAAACCTTTCCTCATACATATATATGTATATATAATGCATTTCTATTTTCTTATCTTAATTTTTAAATGGGCATCACTCTCCAATCTAATAAACCATGATCAAACAAAGGTCTATGTACCTCACTTCTAATCAATCATGGAATCAAAATATGTCTACTCTATGTAACTCAATTCCATAATAGACAAGTACAACAATAGAGAGCCTAGTAATCAATCGAAATATATAGGATTAACTTATCAAAAGCTCAGATACAGTTTTTTTTTTTTAGTTAGAAAGTTACTCGTGCACGTAATGGATCATGATCCCATAACCTCACTCTCCACCTTACTTACAAGGGTGTAGGTGCCACTTGCGCTAAAACTCATTGGTGTTATATATATATAATCACTTTTTTTCATTCAGTGAACTAATGTAACAACAAAATTACAAATTCACAAATGGCCATAGGTCACAAAATAAATCAGCCTACATTCTTTGATTCATCAAATCATTTCTTTTGTATCGAGGAAAAAGCATAAATCGGTTTGGTGGTTTCTATATATGATCAAAGGTTTCATGACAACACATTTAAAACGCTTAATGGAGATGGATTGAACTGCAAATTCTAAACACCAAATGTCATAAAAAGGAAAAAAAGAAAAAGAAAAGGCATGTAGTAGTAGAAGAAACTACATACAAATGGGAGACTTTGATACCGACCTTTCAATCCCGGAATCAATGCAGAGTTCACAACAATAGGAAAATCAGGCGAACACGGGGACTTAAAAAACGAGGTGTTTAGTGGCTGATTGTAGAGAACAAGAGCTCTCTCCCCCAAACTATTACTCGAAAGCATCGACAGTGGAGCAACAGCCATTTGCAGCATATTATTACTACTGCTTGTGAAAGGTTGGGGTTGTTGTTGTTCTTGCAATAACAACCCTTGTTCAAGTATCTGGGGAACTCTAATTGGTGGGTCTTCATTCATGTTTTCAAGTAATTCAACATCCTAAAAATTCATACAAACCAAACAAAAAATATGAATGATTTTGTTTAAGAAGATGAAAAATTGGTTATTATTGATATCTTTCTAGAAATTGAGAGAAAAATTGGAGAAGTACCAGTCTTGGGGATTTTCTGGGAGAAAATGGAATGAAATGGAGATCATGATGAAGATCCTTGCGCTTCATGGCTTCGTTCTAAGATCACAATCGGTAAAGCTAATTGAATTCAAAAACCCTAATCTTCATTCTTTAATACTAGTATTAATCGCTCTCTCTCTCTCTCTGTTTCTTTTGCCGCGGTTTTATTTTTCCTGTTAGTTTCTCGCGTGGTTTCTTCGTGGCACAACTTTTTTTATTTTATTTTTATTTTTATTTCTTTGTGATATGATATGTATGTTGTTTAATCTTTTTTATATAAGTTTCCTACGATTTGATTAAACTTTTAATTGTTAATGTTGTTTGATCTAAAATGCATTACCTTTGATTTGTTTTTGTGTTTAGTTTACTTACTTAGGCTTTGCTTTGTTTATTGTTTAGTACTATGTAGGCATTCAATTGTGATGGGTTTCAAATTAAGTTTAGTTCGTCCATAGTTGTTGTCTATGACTAGACCACATCTAAAAGGTTTTACAAGGAAAGTAACCTGACAGAAACATCACGAGTATGAATAGGATCCATCCATAGGTAACAAGATCATCCAATTTCAGGATAGTCGTCTATGACCCAAGGGCATGGGCGACCAAACAACACTTAGTGAATTTTAAAAGAACTTTTCAAAGGTTCAATATAATCAGATCGCGATTCACTATTCCTAAAACGTGGAAAGGATTCCCTGTAAACCGCTTCACGTTCTCCATTTTCTCCATTAACTCCACACATCTCCCATGATAATAGTGGATCTGAACAAGTAGACCCACTCCTAACTCTCTATAAAAGGATCAAGTCACATTCAACTAAAGTAAGTTCTACTATTCACAGTTTCCTATCCTGGTATTTTAGAGAGAAAACTGACTTAACCGTCAGAGGGTCCTGGGCCGGGTTATATCAGTCACCCTTGACAATCCTTTCTTTCCTTTCAAGTCATTAAGCCATCACCATAGCTCGAAACATTTCAACCTACTGATTTTCGAGCATCATCAGTTGGCGTCATTTGAGGGAAAATTTTGGCCTGTTTCCAAGTGATAACCACCTTGCTTTCCAAGACAAATATGCTGCATGGTTTGGACTAGGTCGATGGCCACTAGTCCAGAACACCAAGAGAGTAGAAACGCCTCCAGTCACCCAAATCGTGCACCTACGCTAGCACTGACCGTCCAGCAATAATTACAGTCCATGGTAGCTGTGATGGCGGACTTGACGCAGCAAAACCAAGAGTTAACTAGAGAAGTTAATAAACACTGTTGACAGTGACGCGGCGAGGAACATGGGCAAAATTCAGAGAATGGAGGAGTAGAGAACGGTGCTGAGGGAGGAGATTAGTCCAGAGGTACCGTCACTCATAGGGTACCACACTTGGAGAAAGAGATTGATCAGATGAAAAGAGCCATGAAGGAGATGAAGGACTCTATGAGGAGGGCAAATCACGTGGATGACCTTGTCCACAAGACTGATTCTCCCTTCATCGTGTCCATCACAAGTCACTCCCCTACCCTCCAAATTCAGAATGCCTACCTTGGACTCATATGATGGAACGCGGGATCCCTATGATCACATTGTCACAGTCAATGTGACAATGTGAGGGAGGAATTAGTCCAGAGGTACCGTCACTCATAGGGTACCACACTTGGAGAAAGAGATTGATCAGATGAAAAGAGCCATGAAGGAGATGAAGGACTCTATGAGGAAGGCAAATCACGTGGATGACCTTGTCCACAAGACTGATTCTCCCTTCATCGTGTCCATCACAAGTCACTCCCCTACCCTCCAAATTCAAAATGCCTACCTTGGACTCATATGATGGAACGCGGGATCCCTATGATCACATTGTCACATTCAAGACGATCATGCATCTCCAAGGTGTTTCAGACGAAATCATGTGTAGAGCTTTTCCTACTACATTAAAAGGCCCAAACAGAGTATGGTTTGGTAAGCTACCACCAAACACCATAACTTTGTTCCAGGAGTTAAGTAAGTTGTTCGTCAACAATTTTGTTGGGGGCCAAAGGCATAAGCGCTCCTCGTCTAGTTTGCTGAACATAGAACAAGGAGAAAACGAGAGTCTGCGCACTTTTATTAGTCGCTTTAACAGGGAAGCCCTATTGGTAGACGAGATGGACGATAAGATCCTCTTAAAAGAATTCTACAATGGGGTTACTTCAAATTTGTTCATCCACAAGTTGTATGACCAAGAGCCACAGACGATGTTTGAGTTAATACACTCAGCTCAAAGTTTCATGAACGCTGAAGATGCCATTATTGCTAAGAAGAAAAGAAGGTTGAACGATTGGAAACTAGTTATGTACATCATCTAGAGCAAGACCCTCGTCCAAAGAAGGCCAAAACAGGGGAGAAAAGGGATTGAGACGGCCAAAAGGCAAGGTCGTCCTCAGGACGACACTCCAACTACACTCCTCTAAATACCCCACTTAACCAAGTGCTGATGCAGATTTAAGATGACCCGTCCTTGAAATGACCAGAGAAGATGAAAAGAGATCTTAGCAAGTGGAACAAAAGCAAGTATTGTCATTTCCACCGAGACCACGGACATGATACAGACGAGTGTTATAATTTGAAGCAACAAATTGAAGTCCTTATTAAGTAGGGAAAGTTAAAAAATTTCCTTGGACAAGACCATAAAGATGAAAGACAACCCACTAAAAGGCAAAGCGGAAGAGCCATTGTGCCAGCCACTAGAAGAGATAAGGGTCATTGTAGAAGGAATGCCAACTAAAAGCTCTTCCAAAGCCAAGTAAACTTACTTGCAAGTAGTTCAGAATGTTCAACTCACTAGCCACCCACCAAGGACATCTGGAGTGGACAAGCCTGCCATTATATTCAGGGACGAAGATACAAGGCGACTACATCATCCTCATGCTGACGCAATTGTTATTACTTTGACGATTGCAAATTATACAACTAGAAGGGTGTTTATAGACAATGGGAGTTCAGCAGACTTCCTCTACTATTCAGCCTTCTAGCAAATAAGAATCAATAAGGAGTTACTTTTTCCAGTGAATGTGCCTTTAATTGGATTCAGAGGAATGAAGGTTCTATCAGTAGGCACTATCTCCTTGCTAGTTGTGGTTGGCTTTTACCCACAACAAATCAATAAGGAAGTAAACTTTCTTATTGTGGATTGTTCATCCTCGTATAATGCCATCATAGGATAGCCAACCTTAAATTTTTGGAAGGCCACAACATCCACGTATCACTTGTCTATCAAATTCCCAATGGAGTATGACATTGGAGAAGTATAGGGAGACCAACTAGCTGCTAGAGAATGTTACTTAGTAATGTTGGCAACGGACGAGCAGATGCAGATGATGAACATTGAAAAAAGAAGAATAGTGGCTGAACTAATTGAAGTATTGGGAGATGTTCCATTGGATGAGTCCAACCTGGAGAAGATTACTATGATTGGGACAAGCATGGAAGAGAAGCCAAAGCAAGGCCTCATCCAATTCCTCAAGAAGAGCACAGATGTTTTTGCTTGGACCCAAAAAGACATGCCTGGATTGACCCAAGTGTGATTACTCATTGTCTAAATATGTCTCCATCTTACAAGCCTGTCCATCAGAAAAGGAAAGTGTTCGCCCTGGAATGAGATAATGCTATCAAAGAAGAAGACCAGAAGTTGGTACATCGAAGTTCATTCGCAAAGTCTATTACCCTGATTGGTTAGCTAATGTAGTGATGCTCAAAAACACTAATGGCAAATGGAGGATGTGCGTGGACTTTACAGATTTGAACAATGCGTGCCCCACGGATAGCTATCCTCTTCCATGCATTGACCAGCTGGTGGACTCAACAGCTAGACACCAACTACTAAGTTTCATTAACGCATTCTCAGGGTACAACCAAATTAAGATGGACGAAGTAGACCAGGAGAAAACATCCTTCATCACAAGCCAAGGTTTGTTTTGTTACAAAGCAATGTCGTTTGGTTTGAAAAATGCAGGAGCTACCTATCAATGACTAGTTAACCACATGTTTCATCAACAAATTGGGCGAAATGTTGAAGTATACATGGACGACATGCTGGTCAAAAGCGTGAAGGAGATGCAACATTTGGACGACCTCCAAGAAACTTTTGACATGCTTAGACGATACAAAATGAAGCTGAATCCAAGCAAGTGTGCCTTTGGAGTTGCATCAAGGAAGTTCATTGGTTTTATGGTTTCATAAAGAGGAATTGAAGCAACTCCTGATAAAATCCAAGCGATTTTGAACATAGAGCCCTAAAAAAATGTCAAGGATGGCTAGAGCCTTACTAAACGAATAGTAGCCCTTAACAAGCTCATCTCAAAGGCTACTGACAAGTGTTTACCATTTTTTAGAGTGTTAAGGAGAGCATTTGAATGGACAGATGAGTGCCAACAAGCATTTGAAGATCTTAAGGCTTATCTCACTTCAACTTCGTTGCGGAGCCTGTCCAAACTAGGTGAAGAGTTATATCTCTACCTAGCAGGGTCCCCTCATGCAGTGAGTTCAGCCATAATCAGGGAAGAAAAAAATGTACAGAAGCTCGTCTATTGCACTAGCAAGCTTTAAGAGGAGTTGAAGGACGACATTCGCCAATGGAAAAGTTAGCTTTCTCATTAGTAACAGCCAAAAGAAAGCTCAGGCCTTATTTCTAAGCTCATATCATCAACGTTCTAACAAATCACCTGCTAAAGAAGGCTATGAATAAGCTGGAAGCCGCTGGATGATTGATTTAGTGGGCAATGGAACTTAGTGAATTTGACATGAGATATCGACCAAGGGAAGCAATAAAAGCCCAAGCCATTGTGGACTTCATTGCCAAATTTACTCCTACCCATGATCAGTAGAGTAGAGACTAGGGGGTACAACAGTAGGTCATCCGTGTGGATGTTTCGTCTACACAACATACAGGAGGAATTGGAATAGTATTTCAATCACCAGAGAAGATCATCTGGAGTATGTTGTCCTTCTACAATTTCAGATGACCAACAATGAAGCTAAATATGAAGCCCTAATTTAGGGCTTAGAGTTAGCTAAATCACTTGGAGCAGATTTAGTTCTCGTCCAGTGAGACTCGCAGTTGGTGATAGGCCAAGTGAATAGAATGTGTGAAGCCAAAGAAGAATGAATGAAGAAGTATTTGGGTAAGTAAAGCAATGCATCAAGGGCTTCACAATGGCCCAGTTTCAACAAATCCTAAGAGAGGAAAACATGGAAGCTGACGCCTTAGCCAAAGCAGCATCTACAAATGAGTTGGTCGGTGATCAGATTAAAGTCCAATACATCCCAAGTATAGACGTTCCAAAAGTACATCAGATTGATGGATTAGCTAACTGGACCACTCCCATTATGTCTTATCTCAAGGACGGACTCCTCCTCGAAGATAGAGAATAAGCAAGAAAGCTAAGAGTAAGAACGACAAAGTTTGTCCTTATGGACGAGGTACTGTATAAAAGAGGTTTTTCTCAACCCTACCTGAGGTATTTGACTCTAGATAAGTCCTATTATGTCTTGAGGGACGTCCACGAAGGAGCTTGTGGAAACCATTCAGGGGCCAGATCTCTCGTCCACAAAATAGTTTGCGTAGGATATTACTGGCCATCCATGGAGGCAGATGCCAAAACTTATGTCAAAACATGTGACAAGTGTCAACACTATAGCAATATACCTAGATGACCATCAAAATACCTCACTCCAATGGTGGCCCCTTGGCCATTTGCCTAGTGGGGACTTAACATCCTCGGTCCTTTTCCCATAGGGACAAGACAAATAAAATTCTTGGTGGTAAGGATTGATTATTTTACTAAATAGGTAGAAGCAAAGCCATTGGCAATGATCATTAAGCAAAACATCATAAGCTTTATCTAGAAGAACATTATCTGCCGTTTTGGAATCCCTAAGGTCCTCGTTTCAGACAATGGCCGCTAATTTGATAACACACCCTTCAGAGAATTTTGCAAGCAATTAGGAATTATGAATCACTACTCCTCACCCTCCCACCCACAGGCTAATAGACAAGTAGAAGTTGTAAATCGATCCTTGCTCAAGATCATTAAGACTTGGCTTGAAAGGGGAAAAATGGATATGGCTAGACGAATTACCCAGCGTCCTTTAGGCATACAAGACGATAGTAAGGATTCCTACTGGAGGGACTCCTTTTAAGCTAGCATATGGAAGTGATGCAGTGATACACGTGGAGGTTGATCTGACTAGCTATAGGGTGACCCACTATAAGGATGAGGAAAATGAGAAACAATTCTGTTTAAGCCTCGTTCACATTGACGAGGTAAGGATGGACGCGGAATAGAGGGTGGAGCGTTATAAGAATTTGATGACTAAGCACCATAACGCGTTGGTCAAACCAAGGTAGTTCAACATTGGGGACCTCGTCCTGAAAAGGGTGTCCCTGGCTACTAATGACTCTGCTCATGGAAAGTTGGAACCTAATTAGGAAAGACCATACAGAGTCATCAATTACAAGAGACGAGGGTCGTACTATCAGGAAGCCTTGGATAGACGAAGGCTAGAGCATCTGTGGAATATGGAATACTTGAAGAAGTACTACCAGTAAAGATTCGTCGGGAAGGTTAGCATGGACAAGTCTAAAGACTATAGGTTCTTTCTAGCAATCTACTTATGTTATCTTTCAGTACTTTATTTTTTCTAGCAATATTCTATATTTTTAGCGTTTGAATTCCCTAAAAAATATTAGCTACTAGCATGTGCTATGTTTATGGACGATGTCATGAGCAAAGTCCTTTTGTATATAAAGCAATTTGAATTCCCTAAAAAAGAATTAGGTACTAACATGAATAATGTCTATGGACGGTGTTATCTACAAAGTCTTCTATTGTCTATGGACGGTGTTATGTACAAAGTTCTCCATTGTATATAAAGCAGTTTGAATTTTCTAACTTAAGTGTTGATGATTCTCTATGAAACTAAAGTCCATAAAAAGTTAAAGACGTCTAAAATCTCTGGACACAGAGATGTATCGTCATGAGTCATCCTTAGACGAGGAAAAGGCAAATTATCATATATAAAACCTTAAGATAAAAACATAATTACAAAGGGAAGGAAAAGACACCTCCCAGTACACTCATCCAACAATGAAAGATGAGAAAAAGCGTGTATGCAATAAATAGGCAATTTCTAAGGACGACAAATGTCTAAGTAATTGAGTAGTTCAAACTTTGGACGAGTAAACACACAGCCAATTATGAATTCCAGAAATAAGTCCAAGTTAAGGATGAGGAAATATTTAACCATTCCAAAGTAAAGTCCCAACTATGGACGAAAAAATACTTGGATATTAAAATTGACAACAGAAACAAAAACAAGCGTTCAAATTGTTGAAGTTTATGTCCTAAAATCCAATTTATTGGCATGTCATAAGTAATTAAATTTTTTAATTATATGAGGCTATCTATAAATGAACTAACGAGGCATTATCATAGTCCATGAGATGCATTGTATGTGATTTATGTGATTTAGTCACAAAAGATATAAATCATAAGTTCCTTGTAAACTCAAAACGTAGTTCATAGTCAATGATGAAATTGGGTGTTTCATCTGCGAAGATTATAACATATCAACTAAGATGATTTGTCTTGATCATGGAAGTGGAGACTTCTAGTTTTTATGTTGATATGTTTTAAGAGTTAAGACATATTGAACTGGACCACTGTGAGATTTATTATTCTCCTAACGATTGTCAAATGAATAATAAATCTCATGACTTTTATTTACATGAACTCTTAATATTGAGAGAATAATGAACTTGATCATGAGGTGTAGGTTGTTTTGATATATCAGGAGTGAGATCTAAAGTTACGATCAAAACCTCAATATGTTGGGCAACCACATTTAGTGTTGATGGAACATATATTCTCAAGATAGAATTCATAGTCTTTTAACGGAGATACAAAATATTCTTTTGAGATAAGTTTAATGGGTTTGGTATTCAGAGAGTTGGGCCCAACCACTTTAGTAAGGAATTACTAAAGTATATATTTATAGAATTGGATTTCATATATATATGATGAATAACTTAAAGGATTAAACCGGGTACTCAAGGATTAAGATGTAGTAATCTTTAAAGTGGCAGTTTACATTCATGACTTTATATTACTACGAATATTTTATGAAGGGGTTGCATGTACAATAAAGTCTTGGGATATAATTTATAGATAAGGACTAGAGTGCAACTATATTTATATAGTAGTATTTAATATAGTTAATGGTAACTTTGGACTTGTCAAGACTTAACAGAAAAGCCCAAAACTCATTGGAATTAGTGTCTTATTGGTCCATTTTTGGTCCCACTCCAAGCCACACACTTAAACCTAATTGGAATGGCTCAAAATGCTAGCTCAATTAGATAACTAGTTAGATATAAATGGAAAAACATATAGAATTTTTTGTGAGAGCAATCATTGTGAAATGGTGTGTATGTATGAGAAAGAGCCACTCTCTTATTTTCTCCCTTGTACTGATTGAGAGACCACACTTCTTGGGCGTTAGTGGAATTGAAGTGAAGATTAAAAGTGTTCCCAAGTACTTATAATCTTTTGTTTTGAATTTCACCGCATTAAGGTACACTATCTTGTTCTTAAATTCTGAAATTTACATAGTACATATTATCAATCATAAATGAAATAGATCTATGTTTGTTGCTTCCGCTGTGTGTTTTGTATGAGATATAAAATCAATTTTCCAACACAAACATGGACAAAAATATATTTATAGATGAACTAAGGGTAGATGACCATCGTCCAAAAACCCTTTGAAGTAACAAGCCTAAAAAGGCAATTGCATGAGACCTCATCCTTAAACATAGACGAGGTAATGTACTTGAAAAAAAATAAAATAAAATGGTCCAAAATAACGGACCCCCCCTCTCTCAAAAAGAAAAAAAAAAAAAAAAAGAAAAGAAGAGAGAGCAAATAAAGGAAAGTAAATTTTTGCTTAAAACTTAATTTATTGGGATAAACCACTGGGGGCATTGTCTCCAGACTTTGAGCCGTCCTTCACTGGATGAGAGGTAGAAGCATCGTCCTTAATATTCACATCCTCTGAGCTCGTTTGGAGTAAGGAACTCTCGGCTGCAGTACAGAGCTTGATAGAATCAAAGTCCACCCTAGGAAATGATTTAATGGCGTCCATACGAAAATCCTTGAAGCCTGCAGCATAATTTTTGTCTAGGAGGTCAATGAACTCCTTGGATGTCTTGAACTCTTTAATCACTTTGTCTCTGGATTTGCTTAAATAGGACCTAAGCTCATCATTTTGCTTCTGAAGTTGGTCAAGACAAGTGTCCTTTTCCACAATATCAGTCCTCAGCCAGATTCTTTAACTCCTTCATCTCATCCTCTAGCTTCATCCACTCCCTCGTCTTGCGGCTAGATTCCTTCTCCATGTCATAGACCTTTGCCTCTAGCCTGATCCTATCCTTGTCTAATTCATAGGCTTGCCTAGACCCCGCTATAAACTTGGACATAGTCTGTATTAGGAAATATGGACGTGAGATAAAGAGAATAAAGTTCAATTTTAGTATGGCTAAGGATGAGTCAAAATACCTTGAAAAGATCATGGACTGTAGACCATTCAAACTCCTTAATGGACATGTCATAGCAAATGACAATGTCTTTGTTAGTCATTGCCTGCTTGAACCTGTCCCAAGCTAGACCTTTACTCCTTAGGAGGGTCATTGGGCCATTGTCAGGGGGCCCAGTAGGTGAAGGTTTGGACAGATTTGCACAGGACAAGGAAGGGAATCTTCAACCTTAGAGACTCGAGGATTGGCCACAAGATCAACAGGGTCAAGAACCACAATAGGAGTAGTGGATGGCATCGAGGAGTCAACCTTTTATTTCTTGTTGCCTCGACGGCTGGGAAGATTAGTTGTGTCCAATTTCTAAGAGGGTCATCTTACAGCTGAAAAAAAATGGAGTTAGGTAAATATAATGGAACAAGTGAGACGAGCAATAGAAAACAACATACCCTTAGGACGTAGATGACCTATCTCACTAGTGTAGGGAGGGAATGGGTCCCTGCCTACCTCGATAGGGTTCCCTACCCACCTCGACAGGGTTCCCTGCCCAAAACCCTGAGACAAAGAAGAACTCTGTCTTCCACCTCCTATCAGACGAGGGAAGGGACCTTATCAACCTATAGCTAGAACACTTGGCTGAAAACTGATAGAAACCTAGGGATTGGCTTATTTCAGAAGGTTTATAGCAATATAGGAACTCGTCCACAGTAAGAGGATGGTTCCCGTCAAAGGCCTCTCTCCATAACACTTGCACAGATGCAATGAGCCTCCATGTGTTGGGGTTAAGTTGGTTTAGAACTACACCTAGTCTATGGAGGATCTCCCTAGCGAAAGCATTAAGAGGTAACCTAAGACCCTATAACAGATAAGTCTCATATACACCAACCCTTGAGTTTGGAGTATAGCACCATTCTCCAGGAACGACTAGACGAGGGTTAAGTTCATTTGGAATTTGATATTTGCCCCTAAGAGAGTAAAGTCTTTTCTCATCTATCTATGAAGGAATATATATAGCACAACAATACAAAATATCCTCCTCCTCACTAGAGAAGGGGACAGATGCTGGGGTACTAGTGGACGGACCGGTAGACGACCCTGATGCCGCCCTCCGCCTTAACTCCTCCTGGGGGACCTCTAAAGGAAACCTAGGGACCCCAAACCAGTACTACTTGTCTGTAGAACCATTATCACTACTACTACTACCACCACTACAATTGTCACTACTACTACGACCACCATTACTTCGCCCTGGTACTCATCTATCTCCCTCTCGTCACTATCGTTAGACGAAGATACTACTATCTCAGACATTTTGAAAAGAATTCTACAGAAAAACCTACAGACGAAGAAAAGAGGATACCTGATTCTAAACGAGGATGACTAAGGATGGAAGGAAACTTCTAGACGAGGTGCAAGACGATTGATGTCAGAGAAGAAAATATGAGAACCAGTTAGCAGGAGAGGTATTGCCCTATTTATAGTCAGTAGGGTGGGACACTGAAATGATGCAAACCAGTTAGAATGTGCCATGTGGCAATTTTTTTGAAGAACGAAACGACGCGACTAGTAAGCCATCAAGATTACGCCACATGTTAACATCCAAAACGTCTGATTTCAAATCACCTTGACATGACACCTGGAGAATCCTTCAGCTAATGAAAAATCACCATGTGTTAAGCCAACAGTAACATGGACAACACAAGGACTAGGGGGCAGCTAATGGGGTCTAAATTAAGTTTAGTTCGTCCATAGTTGTTGTCCATGAGCAAACCACATCTAGAAGGTTTTACAAGGAAAGAAACCCAACAGAGACATCACGAGCATGAATAGGACCCGTCCATGGGCAACGAGATCATCCAATTTCAGGATAGTCGTCCATGACCCAAGGGCATGGACGGCCAGACAACGCTTAGTGAATTTTAAAAGAACTTTTCAAAGGTTCAATATAATTAGACCACGATTCACCATTCCTAAAACGCAGAAAGGATTCCCCGTAAACCGCTCCACATCCTCCATTTTCTCCATTAAGTCCACACATCCCCCATGATGATAGTGGATTCGAATAAGTAGACCCACTCCTAACTCTCTATAAAATGATCAAGTCACAATCAACCAAGGTAAGTTCTATTATTCACAGTTTCCCATTCTAGTGTTTTAGAGAGAAAATTGACTTAACCGTTGGAGGGTCTTTGGCCGGGTTACACCGGTTACCTTTGATAGTATTTTCTTTCCTTTCAGGTCATTAAGCCATCACCATAGCTCGGAGCATTTCAGCCTACTAATTTTCGAGCATCATCAAATTGTTTTTTTTTTTTCCCATTTTTTTTTTTATAATTTAAGATAATAGTATTGAGAAAGAGGAGGCTCATACTTAAAGATAGTGGAAACAACAAAGGAAAAATGACCCATTGGAAGAATAGAAGAGATGGGATGAGTTCCTTTAGTTGAAGAAAATGATGCTTAATAGGACAAAAGGTGAGCAATTGTTTCATTTGCTTCTATATTTAGCGTAATCATGAATTACTTAGTAGTTCCATGGGACTCAATGACATTATATCTCAATTAGAATTTGGGGTTGGTGCTTGTTAAATTAGAATTTATTTGCTTTCCATAGTTCATTATTATTAGTATCTTTTTTTTTTTTGATACAACATAGAATTTCTACTTTAACATAATTTAAGTGTATATGTGTATGAAACTCTCTCCTAGAGACTTGAACCTCAGCCCTTACCCCTTAAAAGAGTGCACGGTGGTATTAGTATCTTCTTTATCGGACCCAAAAGTTATCTTCATGGAAGTAATAACGTACCCACATTCCCTTAAATACGAAGTTAAATGATTCATCCAATTCGTTAATTAATCAAACTGAAATTTGACATAAATCATTCAACTAACTCCAAAAAAAGTTAGTAAATGGACAATCATTTATCTTTGAGTTAAAATGTTTACAATGAGTAATTACTAATTCTCAAGTGATGATCTTGAATGAACAATTCTAACATGTAAAGGAAAAAAAAAACTCTCCTATGATTTATCACAAAACACCAAATGTCCTCCTTTCTCACACAAACCTTGTTCACCAACTGAATTAACTACCTTCCCATAACCATATCTCAACGGCATTCTTCCCATCACTCTATGAAACTCCATTATACACTTCCCTCTCCTCTTCCTATGCTCCCCTCTCCTACTACTCAACCCCACTTCCTTCACTCCCTCATCTTTCAATCCCAACCGTTGATCACCATCATGATGATCAACATCAACGTCATTCCTCGCATCCCCGTAATCCCTGGCCCACTTCGCCCCCACCAAAACGGGCCCCACGTTAGTCTCATCAGCCACCACGAAATTCATCAAGATGTCCTCACAATTGCTCATCCGATCAACGGTCCTCCTCATCTCAACCATCGCCGGCCCAGCGTTACAGCTGTACTTAAACAGGTAATCGTTTCTCAGAATCATAAACTTGGTGAGCAAAATCGAGTACTTCTCTGGATGCACAGTGTAAATCCACTCCTTCCTCGACAAATCAAGATCGTGCGATCTCACGAAGAATCCAATCAGGCGGTCACGGTTCGATCCCCAAATCCTCACCGCGAACTCGAACGAATCGTGGTCGATCTCCACGTCATCGTCGCATATCAAAACCGCGTGGGTCCCGATGGAAGACCTAGGGAGGAACCGGTTGTTGAGGCTGTTCGATGATTGGCGGAGCAGAGAGATTGAGTGATGGAGAGAGAGATTTTGGGCCAATTGGGCTAGGGTTTGGGCCGGGGTGGAGGGGTTTCCCCAGAGGACGAGCACGGAGGATACGAGAGGCGAAGTTGCGTACGTGGCAGCCAGCGATTGGAGGAGAGGAATACGAAGCTCGGAGTAACCGTTGATCAAGACCGTTATTTGATCGGATCGGAGCGTCCGCGGGTCGCGCTGGGCCTTCGGGTCGCACGGGTCATCGGATAGTGTACGTAAACCGTTTACAGAGAAGAAGAAAAAGAAGAGTATCACGAAGGTTCGAATCTGATTCATCTCCATTAGAGCAAGACGGATCAGCTTGATTTTATAAAATGGTTTTTCAGTGGCAATTTCGATAATAACGATAGATTTTGAGTGCAAATTTGCTAGAGTGGCAGTTTTGTTATTTGTGGAGAACTACGCGGGTGAATTGTTAATTTGCTATTTTATTTTATTTTTCCTCCTACAGCAGCAACGTTATCTGATTCTGAAGTGCGTGACAGCGTGAGGTGAGGAAAGTGTAAAAATGGCGATGATGATGTGTACTATGGCCCCTGGGAAGCTCTACTTTTTACGGAATTTGCCATCGGCTCCGTTAAAGACGACGAGGCGGCGTTTTTTAATGAAGCCTGTGCATTGCTCGCCAATTCGGCCAGTGTCAGTGTCAGTGGAACAACAGGTATAAAATCATTTCTGACTTTCTGAGCTTAAAATGAATTAAGAATAATAGTCAGGCGCAATGTGCATTTTATCATGCTGACCTTATTGGAAATTTAACGAATCTTTTTGGGAATTTAAAACTCACTCACTTTTCCAAGGTCCCCGAAGCCCATCTTACTAAAAAAAAATGTAGTATGTGACTCTGTATGTTGGGCCAAATTCAATGATTTAAAAAAAAAAAAAAAAAATATATATATATATATATATATATAAACAACGCAAAAAATTAAGTAAATGCTACATGTCACAAATCTAACTAAAAATTAGAGGGAAATGAGAGAATTTAAATGTTTTGAGTTACCTAAGTTATGCCTGTGTATATTTCTCTATGGCATTTATTAGTTAGTGTTGGGGCCATCTTAGGCTTTGCAATTGAATGCAATCACGGGATGTATTGAATCTATTGATCAATGCAATAAAAACAATGTTATCTTGATTAAAGATAATTAAAATTAAATTCAACGATATGATTCATTGGTCAATAAGTTTAATTGGAAACCTAGGATACAGTACCTAAGTTTACCCGTGTTGTGATTAAGGCTGGGGCTGTTTTGTTGTTTGACATTGTCATTTACATGACATTGATGTCTATATTTTGGCGCTATTGACAATTGTGCCATCATCACTGCTGTCGAATTTCTAAATGTGATCGACAGATTTCAATTCTCAATTTTTTTTTTCATTGATGCCTAAATCAAGTTCTTGAAACTCAAATTTGGACGAGTTTGAGATAAATACAGAAGATACATTAAAAAAGGAAGGAAAGGGTCTAAACTTCTTAAATTTGGATGCTTCATAAGTGGAACTATTTTGTGGAAAATTGAGGAAGTTTGGAACAATGGATTTTTAAATATTGATTGAGATGTATATTCTTCCTCTTTATTTTATAGAAAACCTAACATGCTACTACGCAAGGTACGATATGAATTGCATCTTAATCTGTATTGGCTTAGGCCACAATTGCTGTTCTTACTCTAGTCCAGTTGTTTTAAGGTTGATGCAGGAATTAGCTGCGAACCTTGTAATGGTAAAGGATGGTTAACTTGTGATTTTTGTAAAGGGCAAAAGACCAATGTGAAAGCTGAAAACAATCGGATCTACCGTCGATGTCCATCTTGCAGAGCTGTAAGTAGTCCATAAAGTACTCTTCTCAAAGTTTGCAAAATGGTACTTTGGTCGCCAAGTTGATGAGAATATTTTTTTATTGTGATGAAAACATTATTTTTAGCATAGTCGAAAATGATGCATTAAGCACCCATTTTAGACATGACATGACATGGACATGAATATGGCATAACGCAATTGGTGAACCTTCCCAGCTAAAGATCTAGCAGTGGATTGTCTTACTCTTACCCTTGCATTTGTTACATGTTTGTAGCTCCTGGTTTTGATAATCCCTTCATGAATGTACCTCAGGGTTTTATAGTATATATTAGTTATAGAGTCATCTCATGGAAACAGATCTGCCAGAGAATCCTTGTTTTTATTCATTCTTGACATTTGGCTGCAGATTGGATACATCTTGTGCTCAAAGTGCAAAGTTTTCAAATGTGTTACCTTCCCAAATTACAGTGATGGTGCAAATCTATCCTTTTGAGCCTCGAAACTATTCTGGTTTGCTAGCGTGATCATAAACTTCAGCAAGGATATGCTATGCTCTTGAGGTGGAATTTAATTGTTTTGAACAACTTTCTTTCAGGTTCTCATCTTTTCCTTCTGTGTGATTTTCCATCTCAAGAAGGTCTTCTTTGAGTGACATTTATGTAATTTGCATATTACAAGTAGGAAAGAAAAGGGAAAGGGATGGTTGAGTTTTAACCTTTGTTATTTCTTTTTTCTGATTGGAATAAACTACAATCATAAAATTGAATGGCTGTCATTCTTGATGCAGATTGTGATTTTAATTCAATTGTAGAACATTTTATTTTTCAAGAGGATGGGCTGAGCCTGGAGGGCAAGTGCCCTCTACCCTCTCTTTTCTGAGGTACAACTACAATAGCTCCTTTGAGACATGCCAGTACATTGACCCTTTTGGATTTTTTTTTTCTGCTGTCCAGGGTTTTAGAAATGTTTGATTAGATTTTTATCGTTGAAATAAGTTACCCCATCTTAGAGTTGAATTTCCCTTCAGGCGGGAAATATTTTTTGAAAAATGTTATTCACATTTTCTGTTGTTTAGTATGACGAAAAAAAAAAAGTCAACAGAAACAAGGCAAAAGAGGTAGAAAATGCTGATCACCTCTCCATTGTGTACTCACTAACAGTGCAATCACCACATTTGTTGCCACCACCACTACCATTACCACCATACTATCTTCTCACCGCCACCACAGGTCTGGCACTACTGTGCCTACATGAAATATTGTGATTTTCTGTCCGAGCCAAAAGACACAAAATGTTTGAGGATTATTTTCAAAGTCACAATCAAATACAGAAAATAAGTTATTTTTTGGGAGGGGGAAAGGGATGTTAAATCGTAATGCTGGTAGCGATACCTGTCATGTATTCCTATAAGTTGAACTAACTAGAATGGTTAGTATTGCTATTCTTTTTTCTTCTCATTTCAAAAGTAACTTGAAATGAGGATGTGGTGAAAACAAAGGAAAGAGATAAGATGAAATATATTAAAAGTATATAGCCCTTTTAGGAAATGGAAAATCTGACTCAAGTTTATAGGATGCATATAACATAAAAGAAAGAGGAAAAAAAAAAAAAAAATCAAAGCAAGACCCACAAACACCTAGATTTACATGGTTTACCCTAAACAAGTGTTACGTCCACAGGGTTGCTGCAATTTTATTATTTTGATGATTAGCTGCAATTTTATTATTTTGATGATTATGACTGGAGTTACATGGATAATTAGCTCACGAACAAATTTGTGAGCTATTAGGCTTGATACAAAATAATTCAAGCATAGACTCATTTATAAGTTTATATGTATTAGGGAAATATACTCATTGTACATATCTTAATAATGACATAGCCAATATGGGACCACTACTCATTACCTTAATTTTTTCCTTCCCTCTAAACTGTTTAAGAACCATTTTAGACTAAAGTTACATTTAAAAATAAACTAATTAATTAAGTGGGCCACATATGATCATTCCCTATCAATCATATAAAGTAAAATTATGAAACATTTTAGTATTTTCTCATTCATAATAGTTACAAACAAGTATTTTTCTAGTTCTTCATTATTTAACGTGAATGTAAAAATTGTATTTTGAACAATTGCTAAAGGTATAGACAAGGAATGATGAATGAATAAATTTAATTATGTAAAATTTTAATTTGAATAATGGTTAATTATAAGTAAGACTAGATGCATGATAAAATGAGTATACAATTTTTTTTTTTTTTTTTTAATTTTAGAAATTTAAGCATTTAATAATGTAATTTTTTTTAAATCTCAAGTTCAAAAGCTCGACTTGAGCTCAAATTTGAGCTTGATATTAAGCTTGAGCTTGGCTTGACTAATTAATCAAGCTAAGCCAAGTCAAACCAAGCTCAAGCTTTTTGGCTTTCCCACAAGTTTAAACTGAAACAATATTTTTAAGCTTGTCACAAGCTATAGACAAGCTTGAGCTTTTGAATTTTCCTGACAAGCCAAGCTTAAACATGCACTACTTGACAAAGCTCAGCTCGTTTATAGTCCTAAAATAGCGCTCTTTTACTATAGCTATACACACATGAGAAATCACAGAGAGGGACTTAGCTATACACACATGGAAATGCCCCCAATAATTGTATGGACACCAATTTTATTTGATTCGGGGCAGTGAAGTCCGCGGGAAACCCAATTTCCCTGAAATTTTGGCATAACCAACAATGCATATCTAGTTACACATACATCCCATCAATGTCCCACTTGGAGACTAACACCATCAAAATATTGAACTCCATATGTCTTCTCATCATAACACATGTTGCAGCAACTCACTGCTTTGTCCTCAAGCTCAGAGGCCAACTGAAGCTGAGCTTAGCTTTATTATCTCAATGGTGATTGACTTGGTTAACATGTCTACTGGATTTTGACTCCCATTGACCCTCTCAACTAACAACACTCTATCATCTAGAATAGTTACGGATGGAGTGATATCTAAAATGTATATGCTTTATTCTAGTATGAAATACTGCGTTCTTTGCCAAGTCCTTTTTATGAGTGAGACCGAACAAGTCACCTTTACTGCTTGGTTATATAGTTGTGTTATTGAGGCAATGGGAACTTGGTTCCATCTACGTAGTTTGACTTCAACACTGTTTCTTTGATGCTACTGCAGCCAGTCCCTGAAAAGGTATTTGGAATGAAAGGAACAATGAAGCATCTTGAACTTGATAGAATCCGATTAAATTGGAAACTTTTGGTTTTCCTTTGTGAGGTTGACTAGATTTGTCTCTTCCACTACTACTTAGCTCAGTTTTAATGTTTTGTTTTCAAGACAATATGAATTTGGCTGTCGTTGTAATTTGACATTAACTCTATTTTTTGATATGGTCGAGTTGGTGTTCTTGAGATATTGCTGCATCGGCACCTTCCTGAGCCTGAATTCTTATTCATTTTCAATGTGGATGGCATTGTGCCAAAAGTAAATGTGCCTACTGCCTAGGTGTGATTGCAGTTTTGCTCTGTCATCATCTTGGACTATTTGTATTTGTGGGCCAGTCCGTTAAAGAGAATGCCGTGCAAGCCACAGGGTTGACCATCGATCTGTCCAGAGGTTCTATGTCGCTGGCATAGCCACGCGCTGTAACCATCTCTTTACCTGAAGAGAAAGTGGGCTAAATTTGCCCCTTCTTAAGATTTGTAGTGGCTTTGAGAACCAGTACTATATTTTGGCCCATTGTCTTGAGAACAAGAAGCCACACATGTAGAATGATTATTTTTCCTCACTTATGTGGGTAATACCTTCTTACTTCCCATTGAGAAGGGCTTGGATCCCTCTTTACTTCTTCTGGTCCTTGGTCAACTTCAGCCAGGATGATGAATCATGCTGACATGTGGTTGTACTTCCAGAAAGTTTGAATTGAATAGATGCATGCGAGTCTCATAATGAAAGTATAAGAATTAGCTACTGTAATCTTTTCTTTTTTAACTTGACTTGATCTGAGTGCAAATTGTTGCAATATAACGTGGTTGTGCTGTGCATTATTATATCTTTTAGATCTGCTTTCATAACCAAACACATTGGATACTGTACTCTGTACTTGCGGATTGTAATACAATATTTTGTGTTAAGCCTTGAGAGGCTCAAACAAGTGGTTTCCCTATGATGAAATTGCATATGGTTAAAGCATTTATACTTTGATGAATTCTACAATTGGACAATTACGTAGGACTTCATCCGTATACTACTCATTAATAAGTGTAGCTGCCTTATCGTGTAGTGTGGTGTCTTATATGTGGGCATTCTCAAAGCTCATTAACTATTCTTGACACATATTGTTAATCCTTAATATATTTTATTTTTTTTTTAAATTTTAGAAATTTAAGCGTTTAATAATGTAATTTTTTTAAATCTCAAGTTTAAAAGCTCGACTTGAGCTCAAGTTTGAGCTTGATATTAAGCTTGAGCTTGGCTTGACTAATTAATCAAGCCAAGCCAAGTCAAGTCAAGTTCAAGCTTTTTGGCTTTCCCACAAGTTTAAACTGAAACAATATTTTTAAGCTTGTCACAAGCTAGAGACAAGCTTGAGCTTTTGAATTTTCCTGACAAGCCAAGCTTAAACATGCACTACTTGACAAAGCTCAGCTCGTTTATAGCCCTAAAATAACGCTCTTTTACCATAGCTATACACACATGAGAAATCACAGAGAGGGACTTAGCTATACACACATGGAAATGCCCCCAATAATTGTATGGACACCAATTTTATTTGATTCGGGGCAGTGAAGTCCGCGGAAACCCAATTTCCCTGAAATTTTGGCATAACCAACAATGCATATCTAGTTACACATACATCCCATCAATGTCCCACTTGGAGACTAACACCATCAAAATATTGAACTCCATATGTCTTCTCATCATAACACATGTTGCAGCAACTCACTGCTTTGTCCTCAAGCTCAGAGGCCAACTGAAGCTGAGCTTAGCTTTATTATCTCAATGGTGATTGACTTGGTTAACATGTCTACTGGATTTTGACTCCCATTGACCCTCTCAACTAGCAACACTCTATCATCTAGAATAGTTACGGATGGAGTGATATCTAAAATGTATATGCTTTATTCTAGTATGAAATACTGCGTTCTTTGCCAAGTCCTTCTTATGAGTGAGACCGTACAAGTCATCTTTACTGCTTGGTTATATAGTTGTGTTATTGAGGCAATGGGAACTTGGTTCCATCTACGTAGTTTGACTTCAACACTGTTTCTTTGATGCTACTGCAGCCAGTCCCTGAAAAGGTATTTGGAATGAAAGGAACAATGAAGCATCTTGAACTTGATAGAATCCGATTAAATTGGAAACTTTTGGTTTTCCTTTGTGAGGTTGACTAGATTTGTCTCTTCCACTACTACTTGGCTCAGTTTTAATGTTTTGTTTTCAAGACAATATGAATTTGGCTGTCGTTGTAATTTGACATTAACTCTATTTTTTGATATGGTCGAGTTGGTGTTCTTGAGATATTGCTGCATCGGCACCTTCCTGAGCCTGAATTCTTATTCATTTTCAATGTGGATGGCATTGTGCCAAAAGTAAATGTGCCTACTGCCTAGGTGTGATTGCAGTTTTGCTCTGTCATCATCTTGGACTATTTGTATTTGTGGGCCAGTCCGTTAAAGAGAATGCCGTGCAAGCCACAGGGTTGACCATCGATCTGTCCAGAGGTTCTATGTCGCTGGCATAGCCACGCGCTGTAACCATCTCTTTACCTGAAGAGAAAGTGGGCTAAATTTGCCCCTTCTTAAGATTTGTAGTGGTTTTTAGAACCAGTACTATATTTTGGCCCATTGTCTTGAGAACAAGAAGCCACACATGTAGAATGATTATTTTTCCTCACTTATGTGGGTAATGCCTTCTTACTTCCCATTGAGAAGGGCTTGGATCCCTCTTTACTTCTTCTGGTCCTTGGTCAACTTCAGCCAGGATGATGAATCATGCTGACATGTGGTTGTACTTCCAGAAAGTTTGAATTGAATAGATGCATGCGAGTCTCATAATGAAAGTATAAGAATTAGCTACTGTAATCTTTTCTTTTTTAACTTGACTTGATCTGAGTGCAAATTGTTGCAATATAACGTGGTTGTGCTGTGCATTATTATATCTTTTAGATCTGCTTTCATAACCAAACACATTGGATACTGTACTCTGTACTTGCGGATTGTAATACAATATTTTGTGTTAAGCCTTGAGAGGCTCAAACAAGTGGTTTCCCTATGATGAAATTGCATATGGTTAAAGCATTTATACTTTGATGAATTCTACAATTGGACAATTACGTAGGACTTCATCCGTATACTACTCATTAATAAGTGTAGCTGCCTTATCGTGTAGTGTGGTGTCTTATATGTGGGCATTCTCAAAGCTCATTAACTATTCTTGACACATATTGTTAATCCTTAATATATTTTGAAGCAAATTATTTATGTAATATATTACTGGTAAATAAGACTTCATGCTGAGTTCTCTGAAGTTCTTTAACCAAAAATTTCTAGGACAAAGATTATCTAACTAGAATTTCTTTCTTGTAGGCTCTATTTGTTTGAGCCGAAAATGGTACACAACAGAAGAAAAAATGAACTAGATATGAATATATACATGCAAAACTATGTGATTACCTCAATTAGGACTTATCTAAATAATTGCTTGTGCAAGATCTGAAGCAGGGCTGCCTACAGCAAATTCTAGAGGCTACCTTAACACCATCACCATTTGCATCATGAATGAAACTTATTTTACAGTGTTATTTGCAACTCTGTAAGTTTTAAAGACCTGTTTCCTTTTAGCTCCTTGACTAGGAAAAAGAACTAAACAAAGACTGAGATACATAGGTGCCACAAAATGCATCAGTGGAATGGTTGGATTAATAGACAACGCAAGTTGTTTGATGCTTTCAGTAATTTTCAAATAGTTACTGTTACATCTTATTCAAATCTCTCTCTAGCTAGCTCTCACTGTCATAAATGCCCTCATCGAAAGAAATAACATGAAGATGAAGGGGCTCAAAGTCAAAAAAAGAAAAATGAAATCCAAAAGTAACTATCTGCACATTGGGCTTTGTGGATGGTGAGAATGTTGAGTACGCTGGCTTTTTGATGAACAGCATTGAACCTTCTCATCCATGCTAAACCTGCATTCTTGCACAACGAAATGGTCCTTCTTTTCCTCCACCATCTTCAAAATGTTCTCAAACACAGAAACTTCACAAGGAATCCTCAAAACACCTGTCTGTTGAAACCCGAATTCCTCTTCTGCTTCTCTTAACAAAATGTGAAATGCATGATGACCCAAATACTCGGTCGGTATTACGAATCTCTTTAGCTCTTCTCCAACACAAACAGCAAGGTAGCCTTTGGGGACAACATTATTGCTGGAAGCATCACCACGGATATTAGAGTAATCAGATAAAGAAAGTGTTCTTTTGAGAAACTTGATGCTCTTTCTGCTGCTGCTGCTTGTGGTTTTTGATGAGTTAGCAAGCTTTCTCCATTTCTTGAGGATCTGCTGAAGCCTCACAATATCTCTGATCTTGTTAGACTTCTTTGAATCCATGGATATGGTGTCTCTTGCTACTTAATTATCTCGAGTAGCTTGCTGTTGTCACCTGTCAATCTTAGATGGGTGCTTCTAATTTATAGAGGTTTGGACCTTTGGACTTCTGATTATTATTATTATTGGATGAGGTACTTCTGATATATATATATATATATATTTTTTTTTTTGAGGAGGGACTTCTGAATTTTAAATGTTCATTTTTCAGTTAAAAATTTATATTATATGAATCTGTATTAAAAAGGTACTATAATATAAAATTGTAATTTATGTTTTCTAAATAAATTGATTGTGTTGAGCAATATGGCATATAACTATGTTGTTGTTGTTGTTGTTGTTATTATTATTATTGTTATTATTATTATTATTGAGATAGTTAAAAAATGTTAATTATGTAGCTCGAACATTTTCTTCTCTAAACTTTTACGTGCTTTATGCATGAAGATGTGTCAATTAAGTTACAATACTCTTGGCATATAACTATGTTATCATACAAGGGTTTGACTTACCTCTAATATTTTTTTAACTGAACATGTCTTTTTGTTTTAAGGGTCATGCTAATAGGTGCTTTTAGGACAATAGTTAACAATCTATTTTAGGAAAGTTTTGACACAACTTTTATGAGAGATGTAAAAAGTTGTCTGTGGGGCCAACTATACAAGGAGGTATTGGTAAATTTGTAGGAATTGGGCCGCAGGCCCAATGGCCCAATCTGAGGATAGCAATCCGTCCGAGGATGATTTAATAAGTGCATGGTACGAATAATATAAGAAGAAGAGCTGAGGATTGCAAATGAAAATTCAAAATGTGTCTGAGGAGAAGGCTCACCTCGGAACGATAGTCCAAGGTAGATGCAATTATCTTGTTACCTTGGATAGTCCACAAGGTTGTATTGTAATTGAGAAACGGATATGGGATAGTGGAGGCAACAAATATCTTCTGACACTACTACCTCCACATTAAATACTTCCCAGCTAACTCTCTGGCCGCATTAATGTGGAGGTGATGCTTGAACAGTGATCAAGCAGCTTTATGGTTGCTAGTTGGAGATTCTAGGGGTGGGTAGATGGGACAGAAAGGAGTTCTCAAGATAGAACCTACACGTGTACGGTGAAAGTAAGGGGAGGAATGCGGTATATAACGTGAAAGGGGATGACATTATAGAGGACTTCTGGCTATACAAGAAAAAGAGGGCTTTTCCTATCGAATAGAGCTAGTTCTTTTGCCCACTCTCTAAAAATTTATTGTTTGGGCTTGTTGGACCACTTTTCCTTTTTATTTTTGAAGGCTTTGCCAAATTGAGTCCCTACAATTGGCGTCGTCTGTGGGAAGAACTTGATCTATTTCTAGGGAAAGGCAAGTGCAACGGTTGAGATGGAAGAGGGAGCACCGCAACAACCCGTGATGGACCTACAATAGACAGATGTTAATCCACACCAGGCAGAGTCTAGGGGATTTCAGCATGATAATCTGTTGGTAGTCCATGAATAAAGGGGGGATCGCGAAGGTAGTGTGCGGACAACCTACATTGAAAGAAGTCATTCTTGGGGGAAAAGCCATATTTCCCATGCAAAGAACAACGAGGACATGCAACGTGAGATTGGCAAATTGAAAAGGGAATTGCGACACGAACGACGAAAACGTAAGTCTCACCACTTTAGGCAATCTTCTGAAGAGTCCGATGACACCAGTTATAGGCGGAGGTCAAGAACTCCGCCCAGTGAATCTTTTTCCTACAATGAGGAGCACCACCGCAGACTAGAGGATAAGAGTCCGCCTCGCCAGGGTTTGGGGAATGACGCCCTGAACAAAGCTTTGAGTCAGGTTTCAAAATCACCCTTCACGCGACGTATCGAGGATGCAGATCTTCCTCGGCGATTCCATCAACCTACGTTCACCATTTATAATGGTCGGATGGATCCAGTGGAACATGTTAGCAATTTCAGTCAAAGAATGGCTGTTCATCCTAAGGACGAGGCTTTGATGTGTAAGGTCTTCCCATCTAGCTTGGGCCCAGTGGCGATAAGATGGTTCAACATTCTGAGAGCAAATTCCATTGACTCCTTTGAGAAGCTCACCCGGGCTTCTGGTGCCCGCATTATCACCTGCAAGAGGGTTTCTCAACCCTTGGGATCGTTATTGTCAATGTTTATGCGTGAGGGGGAGACCCTGAAGGCCTATTTTGATAGATACTGGGAAATGTTCAACGAAGTAGATGGGGCCTATGATGACGTGGCCATTAATACTTTTAAGGTTGGCCTGCCAACTGAGCATGATCTGAGTAAGTCTCTGACTGGTAAACCTGTTACCAATGTGCGCCAGCTTATGGATCAGATTGACAAGTACAGAAGGGTAGAGGAGGATCAGATGCAGGGTAGAGGAAAATCCAAGGTAGTCTCTCAAGAGAGGAGGGATTTCAGGTCGGACCGGTATAATAATAACCGACCTCAAAAGGATTTTGGGGGGCAACCAGGATTTGCTAATTCTCAGGTGGTTAACGTCGTGTTCTGAGAACCAGTGGACGGGTTCTAGAGAAGATAAAAGACGAGCCATTCTTCAGATGGCCCAACAGAATGGCAGGGGATCCTGCAAAACGTAATCAAAATCTCTCCTGCCAGTATCACCAGGATCATGGACACACTATTGAAGATTGCAGAAATTTGTGGGATCATTTGGATCAGCTGGTCCGAGAAGGGAAGTTGACCCAGCTTCTGCACCATTCCAGCGGTTGAGGAAGTCAGGCAGGTTCGACATTTCGGGGGGATGCTTCTTCAGGACCCCCCTTAGGTACGATGCACGTTATATTTGCTGCCCCAGGTAGAACCGGGTCCTACCCCTCCAGGGTAATGTCTGTGTCTCATTGTTTGGATGAGGGATCCAGTTCAATGCCGAAGAGAGCCAGATTAGAGGCATCGCTGGTTTTGGGCTTTTTAGAGGAGGATAAGAAAGGAACCATACAACCACATGATGACGCTTTAGTGGTTACACTTAGAATCAGGGGGTATGATATCAGAAGGGTGATGATTGATGAGGGGAGCGCAGCCGAGGTGATGTATCCTGACCTGTATAGGGGGCTGAATTTAAGACCCTAGGATCTGACAGCCTATAGCTCCCCGCTGGATAGTTTTGAGGGCAGATCGGTCATTCCGATGGGCATGATTAGATTGCCTGTGCAGACTGGCTCAGACGTAATAGAGGTGAAGTTTATTGTAGTAGATGCTTTTTCTCCGTACACTACTATTTTGGGTAGGCCCTAGCTATATACCTTGGGGCTGTCTCATCTACACTTCATCAGAAGGTGAAATATCCATCGGGAGGCCAGGTGTTAGAGATATTGAGAAATCAAACCATGGCTAGGCAGTGCTTGATAACGGCTATTTAACATCGGTCAGAGGCAGATATTTCGGCCACGACCGAGAATGATTTATAGCAATCAAAGTCTCCGACGACCTTCTTCAGCACATCTGCCGGGGGAGTGGAGTTTGAAAATTTGTAAAGGGTGAGTGTTGGGGATGACCTAGATAAGTTCTTTCAGGTCGGAGCGCAGTTGCCTGTGGCGGAGAAGGAACAATTAGTTGAGGTCCTTAGGAAAAACATTGATGTGTTTGCATGGAATGCTTACGAAGCCCCAGGAGTGGATCCAGACTTCATTTGCCATAATTTGAATGTTAATCCCTCTGTTATTCCAAAGAAACAATCACCTCGGCGTCCGTCCAGAGCACATGCAGAGGCAATCAAGGACGAGGTGTCTAAACTCAAATAGGCAAGGGCTATCAAAGAGGTATTTTACCCTCAATGGTTGGCTAATACGATCGTGGTGAAAAAGAAAAATGGAAAGTGGCGCATATGTGTTGATTTTACGGACCTTAATAAGGCTTGTCCAAAAGACCCTTTCCCTATGCCCCGTATAGATCAGCTAGTGGATGCAACAGTAGGCCACCCTCAAATGAGCTTCCTGGATGCCTTCCAGGGCTCTCACCAAATCTCACTGGCATTGGATGATCAGGAGAAGACCGCTTTTCTCACTCCCACTGGAAATTATCACTACAAGTAATGCCCTTTGGCCTGAAGAATGCAAGGTCTACTTACCAACGGATGATGATGAAGATGTTTGAGCCACAATTAGGCAAGAGCATCGAAGTCTATATTGATGATATGGTTGTGAAGAGCAGGTAATGACTGAGCATGTGATAGACCTTACCAACACTTTTGAGATTTTAAGGAACACAAATTGCGACTGAATGCGTCCAAGTGTGCATTCGGAGTGAGCTCGGGGAAGTTTTTGGGCTACATGGTGACTCACCGAGAAATTGAGGTAAACTCCGATAAAATCAGAGCCATAAGTAGCTTGCAAGCACCTCGAAATCCCAAGGAGGTCCAGAGATTGATTGGGATGACCGTTGCTTTGAATAGATTCATCTCCAGGTTGGCGGATAGGTGCAGACCTTTTTTCCTTTTACTCCACAAGTGGAAGGGGTTCGAGTGGACAGAGGAGTGCGCCCTGGCATTTCAGCAACTTAAGGAATATCTATCTCGGCCACCCATTATGTCTAGCCCGAGGTAGATGAAGTCCTTTTTTCCTACTTGGCTGTAGCCACTTATGCGATTAGTTTTGTTTTGATACGAGTAGATAATGGCGTACAACGACCAATCTATTACGTGAGTAAGTCGCTTCATAAGGCTGAGGTATGTTATAGGCCATTGGAAAAGACCATTTTGGCAGTGGTACACGCTACAAGGAAACTTCCCTATTATTTTCAGGCACACACTGTGGTCGTCCTCACTCAGTATCCGTTCAAGGAAATACTTCAAAGTATAGACTACACTGGTAGGGTTGCCAAGTGGGGCACAATTCTAGGGGCATTTGATATTAAATATATGCCTCGTACCTCTGTGAAGGGACAGATTCTCATCGATCTGGTGGCCGAGTTTGTTGAAGGCCCTGAAGAAATAGAAACAAGTCCACAGGGCATGAATGAAAAATCAGTTGGCCTTATCTCCATGCAACATGCCTCACCTTGGAAAGTGTATGTGGACGGAGTAACAAACCAGCAGAGGTCAGGAGTGGGACTGGTTCTGATATCTCCTAAAAAGGTCATTATCGAGAAGTCTTTAAGGTTGGGATTTTTAACTACTAATAACGAAGTAGAGTATGAAGTTTTATTAAATGGGATGGTGATGGTCAGGAAACTAGGTGGAAAAGTAGTGGAGATTTTCTCGGATTCAAGATTGGTCGTGGGTCAGGTTAGAGGTGAGTTAGAAGCTCGGGACACTAGAATGCAAGAGTACTTGGGCCAGGTTAGATGTATGCAAGTAAATTTTGAATGTTTTGAAGCAACCCATGTCCCTAGGAGCGAAAATGCCCATGCGGACTCTTTGGCTACCCTTGCTACCTCCTCGGCGCAAAATTTACCCTGAATGATAATGGTTGAAAACTTAAACACACCCACCCCAATAACGGGAGACTCGCTCCAGGTTAATCAAGTCAATTCGGCGCGCAGTTGGATGGATCCTCTATTGCTATTTCTTGAGAAGGATATACTGCCCGAGGACAAATCAGAAGTTGAAAAGGTACGAAGGAAGGCTCCTTAGCTTTGGCTGTCCGAGGACAAAAAGTTATATAAACGCTCTTTCTCTAGGCCATATCTGCTTTGTGTACATCCCGAAGCATCAAAGGTATTATTAGAAGAGCTACATGAAGGGATTTGTGGAAGTCACACTGGAGGGAGGTCTTTATCTCACCGGGCAATTAATCAAGGGTATTGGTGGCCAGGTATGCAAAAAGAAGCGCAAGAGTATGTTAGAAAGTGTGATCAGTGTCAAAAATTCGCAATGAACATCCATCAGCCGGGGGGAGTTCTTAATCCGCTTTCTAGTCCTTGGCCTTTTGCTCAGTAGGGCTTAAACATCGTTGGCTCTTTCCCTAAAGCAGTAGGAAATAAAAAATATCTGCTGGTTGGCACAGACTATTTTACGAAGTGGGTCGAAGCTGAGCCTCTGGCCAATATCAGGGATGTGGATGCCAAGAGGTTTGTCTGGAAAAATATCATTACTCGATTCGAGATTCCTCAATCTCTCATCTCGGATAATAGTCTTCAATTTGACAGCAAGACTTTCAGAAAGTATTGTTCCGATCTGGGGATAAAGAATAGATATTCCACTCCGGCCTATCCACAGGAAAATGGGCAGGCCGAGGCTGTCAACAAGGTCATAGTTGGTGGGCTTAAAAAAGGTTAGATAATGCAAAGGGAAGATGGGTGGAGGAGCTGCCATATGTCCTCTAGACATATCGAACGACACCTCGACGGTCAACAGGGGAAACCCCATTTTCAATGACTTATGGGGCTGAGGTTGTGATTCCTCTCGAAACAGGTTTTCCCACCCCAAGGACCAGTACTTTTACCTCGGATGGAAACGATGAACTGTTGAAGAAGAATCTAGACTTGATAGACAAGCGACGAGAGAATGCGATGGTTCAATTGGCCTACTACCAATACAAGCTAAAACAGGGTTATGATGCAAATGTCAGGTTGAGGCCGTTAGCCCCAGGAGATCTGGTATTGAGAAAAGTATTGGGAACTACCAAAAACCCAGCCTGGGAAAAGTTGGGGCCTAATTGGGAAGGACCGTATCGTATCACATCTATAGCGGGAATAGGTGCTTATTACTTAGAAGATTTGGATGAAAAAACCGTACTCCATCCCTGGAATATAAGCAACCTAAGGAGATATTATTATTAATAAGAACAATTCTATTTTCCTTCCTTTTACAATCTGCCCTAATTCTGCAACTTATGTTTTTAAGTCCTTTGAAGTATTAAACAGAAACTAAGTTATGTCAGGTCCTTGGACTATAAACTTAGTGAAAATTAATACACTATGACATCCTTTGAAGTATTAAACAGAAACTAAGTTATGTCAGGTCCACGGACCACAAACTTAGTGAAAATTAATACATTGTCATATCCATCGAGGTGTTAACAGAAAATAAAGCACGACAGATTGTTCAGACAACAAACTTAGTAGAAGTCAGTGCTTCTTAACTGGGGTCTGTGCAATTAAAATACTGTATCAAAGCAAATTCCATGAGCATCACTTAAAGCATTTTAAGGTGCCCAGTACCTTGCTGGTTGGAACGTTTTTAAAATGTCTTCTCAAATTTGGACACTTTGTAATGAATTAAAAGCAAGCCTTGGTAAGGTGGTGAAGTTTATGATTAAGGTTTACTCTGGCTTCTAACTAGTACACCTAAAGTTAAGTCTTCTTTTGTAGTATCATATTTCCTTCTCACGCAATCATATAAAAACAAAGAATATTCGCACAGAAAATTGCACAAGTGACAGATAAAGCAATAACATCTTATATAAATGTAATAAAAGGAAAAATATACATCACATTCCAAATGTCTTCAAAAGATAAATAAAATGGAAAATAAAGAGAATTTAACTAGGTTAATTATGGTTTTAATTTTATTTGGAGCTTGGGTTAGGGAGCGTTGCCAGTTGCTTGTGGAGGAACATTTTTTTCTTTTTCCTTTTGAACTCCTCCAGTAGGCAAGGTGGTTGAAGCTAAAGCCTGTTCAAAGCTCTGAGAAGCTGCTTCATCTTTAGGCCTCTCTACTGCCTTGTCCGAAGAAGTATCTTCGGCAACTTCAGGTACTTTGGGTTGCTCCTGCTGATTGAGAGGAGGAGGATTCTGAATTTGGGTTTCTTTGGCCGAATTAGCAGCTGCGGAGGATGCATCCTGTGGCTGAGAAGAAGGGCTTAAGACTCATATAGCTGGAGGAAAGTAGACGTTCTCTGGTCTCCTCAACTCGGAAGAAGGGTCAACCCCAGCTTGATTGAGAGCTTCTGTCCAAGTCTGGGCACAGTATACTCGGCATACAACTGGCACCTCAGTCCTGAATTTGTCCTCCGTTTCAGCTACGCCGATGTCATATCCTTCATGTTCGGCTTTGTCTTTTTCTTTTTCAGCCTCAGCCTTTGTTGCTTCTACCTCAGCTTTTACCTTTTTAGCCCGGTCTCTGAGCCTCTGGGCTTCCTCCAATTGTTTCTTCAGATTTGATATTTGTTCCTGGGAAGTTGCCAGTTGGTTAGTAGCGTTGCGTAGATGCTTCCTTTAATCTTCAGCCTGCCTCTGAGTGTTCTCCAAAGCTGACTCAGCACTCTTCCTAGCGTGTTCTTCCTCGGCTAACTTCTTCTTTAGCTGCACATTGCTTTGTTCAGCAATGGTGAGTGTTTGTACAGCTGTGGCCCGCATCTTCCTCTCATCATCTAGTTGTTGGCCATAAGAATTAGTTATCTCCTCCATTTGGAAAGTGGCTTGGACGGCCTAGAGGAAAGGGAGTTAGAGATGCAATAAATAAAGTTGTGTGTAGGACATTTATAATTAAAGAAACAGAGTAAGAAAGGTATCATACCATGCCTAAGTATCTTTTAGCATTCAGGAAAATCTCGTTCTTCCTTATGCCTCTCAGCTCTGTCATGTCCTTGGGAAGTATGAGGGTTTCCTCTAGGGCTGAGGTGACGTGGCACCCAATTCTACCGTTGAAATTCCTAAGTGATGCATCCTTCCTCAGGGGCTCACCGCCGAGCATGGGTGAGGGGAGCCAAGCCTCGGGCTCCGAGGACTGAGTGGTGGTCTTTCTCGTGACTCGTTGAGATCCATGGCCAACCTTTTGCTGCTTCGCAGCTTGTTGAGCCTCATCTTCAAGAGTTGGACGGGACCTCCTGGCTTCCACCACTTCTTTATCCTTCGAATCCCTCCTCCTCTTCGAATCAGTAGGTTCGATCACAGGTGGTTGGGATGGTTGATGATGGGGAAGAGGAGATTTGGGAGGAGAGGGAAGTTTGGGTTAAGTTGACTTCCCCGGCACACCCTTTCCAGGTTAGCCTTCGATCACGTCCGTCAAACTCCTTTGACTCTTTCTCTAGATGCCCATTTCGTCAAAAACTACCTCGGGAGATGGGGGTTGGTTGAATACTTCGAATTCGTCCGCAGAATCCAACAGTTCTACGACCCCTTCTGAAGTTTCTTCTTCTTCTTCTTCTTCTTCTTCCCTTTCTTCTTCCTCTCGTCCTTCTTGAGGAACAGGGCGCGACGAAGAAAACCCCGCAGAAGGTGTGGCCATGTGTAGTGGTTCGGTAAAAGGAGTCCCTTCAGGGATCGGAACGCCCTCAGGAACAATAAATCCTTCAAAGGCTACACTGATACGGTGAAGCCGAGGATCCTTAGCCTTTATCACACACTTGGGAGCTTGAAATGCTGTGGAGATAGGCTTATACCCGAGGATGATATGTGCTGCTCTAAGTTGGCCGTCAGATGGGTTCACGTACACCTCGGATCGCAAGAGTCTATCCAAACTCTCCCTGTTGACTAGTCCAAATTGAGGTCTGGTAGCGCGTTTATCTGCAAGGTCATTAAAATAGGAAGAAAACTTTGTTAGAAACAAAAATAATTTGAACTAAAGAGTACAATCCAAACTATATAGGCTTATTGCCAATAACCCCACCTGGTTTTCCTTCTCTAGTCGGACAGGGTAGACCGTCATGCCACTCCCCAGAAAAGATTAAAAAGTCATCTTTTAAGCCCTTATTTGATGTAGGGAGACATTGGATTAACCTAACTTCAAGGTGCCTAGACTTGAGATAGTAACCCTGACCTTTTAGATGATTAAGATTATACAACCAGTTCACATCGTGATGGGTCAGGCCTAGGTTCATCTTCTCGTTTAGGACTTCTATACTCCCTAACACCCTAAACATATTGGGGGCACACTGTGTGGGAGATAACCTAAAGAATCTAAGATAGCTTCTAGTAAGGCTACCCATAGGAATGGTCATCCCTCCTTCTACAAAGGCAATCATAGGGATGACCACTTCTCCTGTCTTCTTATTGTTCGCCCATGTTTCTGGAGAAGCATATCTCATACCCACTGTTGGGGGAATCCCATACTTTGATCTAAATTCCTTTATATTCTCCTCGGACTCAACTAGATTTTTAAACCTACCCATTCTCTAAAAGTTATGAAGAAAAGCTAATAAAAGGGGAACGAGAACTAAGAAGGTTCAAGGAGACTTACAGGTTTAAAAAGGAGATCCTCGGACAGGGTTGTAGTATTTATGAACGCACGATAAGGTAAAGGAAAGTGACAGGTTCAATGGATGTGCGCTGTGATAATGTGATTGTTGTAACTGGAAGGAAAGGTGATTTGAAAAACTATTTATAGTGGCGCAGAAATTGTAAGTGGGAAAAATCCCGCTCATAAATACTGAAAACCATCCACCGTTAGATTAGCATCTTGCTGTTGAACGTGGGGGACAGAGAGGCCACCATAATTTAATAATGGCATGCTCCTGAAGCCAAAACGTCAGAAATGCGCCTTGGGCAGGTAGAAAGGCGTTCTAGAGATTAGGAAAAGGGGATGACGGCAAGATATCAAAATCTCCCTTCTGCCGAGGTGACAAAAAGTGAGATTTTGAGGGGCTATTGTGGGGCCAGCTATACAAGGAGGTATTGGTAAATTTGTAGGAATTAGGCCTACGGCCCAATGGCCTAATCTGAGGATAACAATCCGTCTGAGGATGATTTAATAAAGGCATGGTACGAATAATATAAGAAGAAGAGCTGAGGATTGCAAATGAAAATTCAAAATGTGTCCGAGCAGAAGGCTCACCTCGGAACGATAGTCCGAGGTAGATGCAACTATCTTGTTACCTTGGATAGTGCACAAGGTTGTATTGTAATTGAGAAACGGATATGGGATAGTGGAGGCAACAAATATCTTCTGACACTGCTACCTCCACATTAAATGCTTCCCAGCTAACTCTCTAGCCACATTAATGTGGAGGTGATGCCTGAACAGTGATCAAGCAGCCTTATGATTGTTAGTTGGAGATTCTAGGGGTGGGTAGATTGGACAGAAAGGAGTTTCCAGGATAGAACCTACACGTGTATGGTGAAAGCAAAGGGAGGAACGTGGTATATAACGTGAAAAGGGATGACATTATAGAGGACTTCTGACTGTACAAGAAAAAGAGGGTTTTTCCTATCGAATAGAGCTAGTTCTTTCGCCCACTCTCTAAAAATTTATTGTTTGGACTTGTTGGACCACTTTTCCTTCTTATTTTTGAAGGCTTTACCAAATTGAGTCCCTACACTATCAAAGCGTTATTTTTTTTTTTCTTTTCCCATAAAAAATGTCTTTAAATGAATTATTAATCATTGCCCTAAGGGTCCGTTTGGTTAGAGGAGTGGAAAAGTGGGAGAATGGAAAATTAATGGGAGGATGGAAAAGTGGAAGGATAGAAAAGATTTGGTTTTTCCTTATGTGTGTTTGGTTGGAGGGGTGAAAAAGTGGGAGGGTGAAAAACTCTTTTATTTTATTGGAGAGAAAAGTGGGATGATGGAAAATATAGTTTATATAAATTGTTTATTATGTCCTTGTATATAAATTTATATTACTTTTCTTTATTATTATATATAATTTAAATCAACAAAAAACAATAGATTAATACAATAGAATGAGGAATATAACGAGGACAAGGCACCAAAAAAAAAAAGAAAAAAAAAAAAGAACCTGTAGTGCACCATTGCTGTGAAGATGCTAAAAGATAAGGATGAAGATGCAATAAGGTTGATCAAGTCACAGGATGGGGGAAAGTGAGAAGGATAGGTGAGAGTAATAAAAAGTGAGGG
This sequence comes from Quercus suber, assembly GCF_002906115.3. NCBI lineage: Eukaryota > Viridiplantae > Streptophyta > Magnoliopsida > Fagales > Fagaceae > Quercus > Quercus suber. The sequence continues at coordinate 1,647,766 of NW_027069519.1, forward strand.
AATTTTTGACACACAGCAGGCCTCAGCATTTTCTCTCATATTTTTTCTCAATTTTGGAGAGAAAAGTTTTTGTGGGCTTGGGTGGAAAATGCCTGGGCCCTACACAAAAGTTTTTTTTCCCCTCCACCGAACCAAAGAACACACAAACTCATTTTCTCTCCAAAGTTTTTCATCTATCCTATTTTACCTTCAAACAAACACACCCTAAAGATATTTGTAAGCATTTTTCATGTTTTAAATATATAATGGCAAATGGTGGTGGGTTTTAATCTCCACCTTTTATTTAATTAGTAGGTGATGTGGCAATTTTTCATTAAAATAAAAAGAGATTCATTTTAAAAAAATACTAAAGGTAAGCTAAATTCATCGTATAATTGAATTTAATTATTTTTGAAAGAAAGGTTATGCTAACGAAAACTTTTAGGGCATTGATTAACAATCTAATTAAAGAAATTTTTTATGGGAAAAGAAAAAAAATTAATATTTTGACAGTTTTTTTTTTTCATTTTTCATAAAAATGATGTTAAAACTTTTTTAAAAATGGATTGTTAATCAATGCTTTAAGGGCATTCGTTAGCATTTTCATTGAAGGAATATAACATTTTTGTGCTGCATTGATTAATAATTTAACACAATCATGTGGTCATAGAGTTGAATTTAATTGATAAAGTTGACATATAAACATCTAGTATGTATAAGTTTTACAAATTCAGAAAAGGATATTTATTATAGTAATAATATAATCCCGGTTTACCATGTGGGAAGCTCTTGGTTTCATGTATCAGTTACAGCAAGATTGATACATGTGTCATTGAAACTAGAAGTGAGTTTGTGGGAGTAGATAAATTATAATTTCTCTCTCAGAATTTTTCTGATCACAGATTCAGAATACGTGGTTCGTATTGACTGCTTTGGTTTCAAATGCAAACTGCCCCAACAGTCAAGAGAGGGACCTCGTACCATTCAACTGTACTACTATTCAAACTTTGTTTATTTTAATGTTACTCCTGATTTACCTGCCTTGGTGGTCTTGGAATGAGGTTTTTAAGACTTCCAGAGTTTTCCATGTGATGTGAACATGATTCCCTTTACCCTTTTGAAAGGAGGAAAAATTCATTGTTTATAGTTATATGCAATATATATAATATTTCATTTGCATTGAGGTGGATCTCATAAAGTGACATATTTCTATACAAAATGGTTATTGCATATAATATACCGGATGTGAACATGCTTCCCTTTACCCCTTTGGGAGGAGGAAAAACCCATTGTATATGACTATATGCAATATATATAATATTTCATTTGCATAGGGGTGGATCTCATAAAGTGACATATTTCTATACAAGATGGTTATTGCATATAATATACTGGTTATACCATATATTATTTCTAAAAAGAGAAAAAAGGAAAACACACACATCTACACAATGAAGTGGATATAGACATGAACATGAACATGAACATGAACACAAGACTTAATAACACATAATTCTTGAAAAATTAGAATACAAAATAGTGAAGATACCACAATTAAGCAGTTTGTATTTAAAAATAAAATTATTTATTTATAGTGAAGATACCATGATAACTTTTTAATAAGTTAAAAAAAAAAAAACAATTATTAAAATATCTAGAAACATATTTAAAATTAAAGTTTTTTTTTTTAAAAAAACATAACGAGTACATGCATGTAGAAGTGTTTCCGGCATGTTAGACATAGACATGCCGAAGGTTTTGAAGTATCTTGTGCTTTGTATGCATATATACAAATTGCTCAAGAGCCACGACAATGAGTTGAGACTAAATGACCAAACATGCATCAAGGTTTCAATATTTGGACCAAGTGGAGATGACATGAATGAAGCTTGTTAATCAAGTTGTTGAGAAGAGCTCAGCTTGTTAATAAGTATGTTCACCCTAGTTCATACATTAAAGCACAATGTTCACTCCATTTCTAGTTTTAGTTTTCTAGTTAAAGCCTTAGGATCATCAGTGAGATATTCCTCCTTAAAAAATAATCACAATGTGTTATGTGTGGTTAGGTCATCTCAAGGATATAAAATAACCCTCATGTTTGCTTCTGTGCAAGCTGATAACCGTTGGATCCAAACAAATACGTAATTAATTTTCCCAAGTCCCAACGTGGCCTTTTCTCCATCACATATTGGGTACCGAAGCATATAATGAACATTAATACATTATCCTTTATTGACAATATATGATTTGGAGATAATTAAATTGCACGTGCAACGTGATTCCGCACTCTAATGATAGTCCACCAATTGAGAGAACTTTCACATGGAGTAACCCATAAATTCAAACATGGCTATTAATCAGAAAGGGCCCTGTTAACAACTTAACTTGTGTTTTAAGTACTAATAGTAATTTTTTAAAATAAAAAAAGTAAACATAATAATAAATATTTAATTATGAACTGTGGGGGGAAAAGCCCAAGTATACGTAGTGGGCCTAAAGCCCAATGTGAAGGTTATTGTATGTCCGAAGAGGCTAAAATTGTTGAAGGGTACTTCGCGTGAAAGAAGGATATATGAGGACAAAGAAACTCCGTCCGAAGAGAGTATCAGTGTTCTGAAGAGATCACTATCCTCGGATGTAAAGATTCTGGGTCATATAAATATCTAGGGGGTTCGAATGAGTTTACTAGTGACTTCAGCAGTCTAGATAAGCTTTGGACACGCCTGGAGATAAGAGGAATGGAAAAATATCTAAAAGGAAAAGCTGCCACCACCATATTAAATGTATTGCAGCAACTTTTCTGGCCGCATTTATGTGGAGAAGACTCCTGAATAGTATAACTTCAGTTACCGCCACTCACAAAAAGCTGAGGGAGATACATGACATGACATGCACTCAAGTAGGGAGCTAGATGAAGAACAAGTGGACGATGGGGATGATGGGGAGGATGCTATATAAAGAAGAAGTGCTCCTAATAGAGAGAAGGAGAAAAAAGGGAAAAGAAAAGAAGAAAGAAGGAAAAAGAGAAAAGAGAGGTCTTACTGTAACCCTAAGAATTGTAACCTGTATTTAATTTGTCATAAGTCTCTTCGGACTTGAACTTACTTATCTTTACGTGTATTTTCATGCTGGTTTATACTGGGACGTTGTGATCAACCGTCATAAGTTCCACAGTCAACCTAACTCTATCATCCACACTCTACAAATTTATTGTTTTTGGGCTTGGGCTACAAATCCTAACCCTACATGAACTATAATATATATTGTGTAAATTAAAAAAGGTTTGTTAATAAGTGTCCAAGTGCATTTTTTTTTAAAGAAACAAACACACGTACACAACGGAGAGGAAATAAATTTTTTTTTAAAAAAAACACCACATTAAGGTTGAGTCTTTAATCTTTATAGCTCATCTAGAAAGTTTGTCAATATTATGGTTGAGTTTTATATATATATATATATATATATATATTTTATTATTGCAAATAGACAGTATCTTTTTAAGAACTCAAATAATTTTCGATTAAAGGAATATTTATTTATTAGTTTTTGTTATTTTTCAATGTAGTACGATTCACTTGATTCTTCTTTAACCAGTGCAATCAAACACTCATTAACATATTCTATATTAATAAAAAAATTATTAGTTAGCATATTCTATATATATATATATATATATTTATATAACTATTAAAATTTAAAAAAAGTACTCTTCTTTGTTCTTCTCAAATTAGCTTGTTCACAAATTTAGAAGAAAAAAAATGCTAAGTGTTCTATTTTTTAAATACTTTCATAACCACCTAACCAATTTTTTTCAATGACATTTATAACAAAAAAAAAAAAAAAATTCAAAACACTTTAATATCTTACATATACCCTATAAGTTTTTAAAATTGCTGTGGATGCAATTGTTGCGGGCGGTTTAATTTGGAAATCATACGGTCAATTTGGTTCTTTTATTTATTAATAATAGGTTGCATACTTTGAACTGGTAAGATACATGCATGCAAGTCATTAATTAAATCGAAATTTCTTAAGATCCATAAATCGAGGCAGACCTAATTTATTTCTCATTTTGATCAGTATAACTTGCCTCATCTTTTCCTAGAAATTACTTTGGTTTTTGAGTGAAGTTTATGTGCATTTATCTTAGAACCTTATTCATTTTCCATTGTTTATGTGTATGTTTACTTTTCCCCAGGAAAAAAAAAAAAAAAAAAAGGCACCTTCCATCTAATAATTCCACAGATTATTTTAGCTTTAAAAAAATCTGGATAATTGGCAGCTTGTATTTATAATTTACGTTTAAGATAAGCTTAATTTCTATGACCTGATGAAAGGAAAAGCTTCCCATTCACACTAAATATCATTGAGCCTGCGAATAGGTGCAAACTGCAAACTTAATAAATTGCTACTTAGCTGTCTTCAATGATAACGTTGCAAAGGTGCAATCAGAAGGGCAAACCTAATGTAAAATTGACACGAGGGAATATCAATTATTCCTATATAACTAACTACCTCCGATGTGGTTTTTAAATTGATAGTCTCTTGTTTTCGAATAAAGGGCTTAAGTTTAAGTCTTGTCTTAAAAAAATTAAAAAAAAAAAAAGAAAAAGTTCAGAGTCTTTTTTAGTGTTTTAGCTTGATGGTAGAAAATGTTTGTTATTAGACCCCTTAAAACACAATCGGATTAACCTAGTTAATAAGCCAAGTTATTACTTAGTCCAAATTCTAGATCTAGGTGTGGACGACTAAATTTCTCGGTTTGAAATAAGTCAAACAAGTAAAATAGTGTCACAAATGCGAATTTGTATTGAATATATGTGTGGTACAATTCTCTGTAATTACAAAAGAGTGATCCTCTGATTCGATCCCTTGAAAGATTTGTTAATTGGATTTGTGGTAATGTGATTTTCACTTGAACACAAAGTATCCTTCAATTTGGTTGAGGGATAGATCGAAGATTGTTGAAACAGAATTACAATGAATCTCTGGCTATGAGCTTGTTAGAAATCCCTTGTTCTTCACGTTCTTCGTGTTCTTCGTGTTCTTGATGTGTTCTTCGTCTTCGAAGGTTTGTGGTGATTTGTTGAGGTTTCTGGAGGCTTTTGAGCTTGATTCCAGTGAACTTTGAGATTTAGGAATATGATTTGGATGATTCCTCTTCGAATGTTCTTTGCATTCGAAGGTTTGTGGTGGAAGTTCTTCGGGGTTTTAGAGGCTTGAATTCGTAGAGCTTCACTGATTTGTGATTTGTTGATGTTTTCGGACACTTTAGGCTTGATTCCCGCAGACTTTTGGATCTAGGCGGATGATTTGGATGATTTTCCTTCGAATGTTCTTCGTATTCGAAGTTGAAGTTCTTGAAGTTCTTGGAGGCTTTAGAGCTTGGTTCCGGCAGAGCTTCTGGACTTCTGAGTGCTTCCAATGGCCTGGTCCTCTCTCCAAATCTCTAGATCTCCTCAGCTCCTCAAATCCCCTTCAAATGCCTTAGGAAGGCTTCTATTTATAGGAGTTTAGGGGTAGGTAAGTGACACGTGGCGGAGCTTGATTGGTGACATGTGGCAGAGCTTGATTGGTGACATGTGGCAGAGCTTGATTGGTCCGCTTATGTCATCGCTTACACGTGCGAAGCTGATTATGTCATTGCTTACACGTGCGATGATGTGTGATTGGTTTTTGCATGACACTTGGCAAATTTCTGTTGGTTTCTAAGTAATGATAGCAGAACCTAGCAGCGCGGCGCTTTGTAATTGGCCGTATTTTGTGGACTTAATAGTATGATGTGTCAGCTTGTGATAGGTCAGGAATTTTCCCTGTCTACACTAGGTTAACACAATCATATAATCATATCAATGTAAAGTGCGGAATATAAAGAACACAAAGATATGTTCACCCAAGAAAAGAATTCACTATGAAAGAATCGAAGTTTTACAATAGCGACTTAGACCACTAATATCCTATTGCTACCTCATGTAGAAAACTTACTGACACGACCACGTGTAAGCTCCGAGACCACGAACTCCTTCGTTCTTAGATTCTCCAGTAAGTACAAGCACTCCTGCTTGTGTATCTTTAAGCTCTTTAGTGCAGCAACTGAATAATCATCAAGCTCTCAATGAAATCTCCTTCTTGATAATCCTAAGCATGTGTAAAGGCAACCACCTCTCAGATTTCACAAGAAATTTACACACACAGCAAATAAAGCAACCTCTAAAACGTGGCTAGAGTTTTCCTTTTATACCTAGGGCAAAACATAAATCCCTACACGTTATATGGGCATAGGGTTGAGTTGGAAATTCTGCAGAAAAAACAATCTACACGACTTTCGATCAATCGAGTCTAATTTTCGATCGATTGAGTCAGGCAGAATTGCACACTCAATTCTGCAGTAAACTTGATTCCAACTTTACATAAAAGACATACTTTGAGCAAGTCTAAAACAAGACTAACAACCTGTTTTGATCATGGTTTGCCAACAATACAAATTAGAATTCTAATACAATAGTTCATAAGTACTTAGAATCTAACAGAAAATTATTATTATGAAGTGGAAGTTGCCATAACCCATAAGTTCAAATCGTTTCGGATATAGCTAAACTAAGGTATTCCAAAATTTTCAAACTCTCAAATCGTTTCGGATATGATCCTTATCCGAAACGATTTGAGAGTTTGAAAATCATATCCGAAACGATTTGAGAGTTTGAAAATTTTGGAATACCTTAGTTTTCATAATTTAAGAGATTCTAAAGTCTCACCTAATGTTAGGAATTTTAATCTTCCATGTGGCTTTGTCTTACACTTTAATTATGGGTTTTTAGGCCCATGCCGGGTAGTCTAGTGAAGAGGGAAATGATGGGGTTGTGGGCCAATCGGCTTGGCTAAGAGATATTGGGCTTTCATCTTGGTAATATTATAGTGGATTTTTTAGCCCATTTCGTGATGAGGTACATGTGCATGTAGGCCCAAAGCTCTTTGAGAGAAGAGGGTGTTGAGCGAAGCCCAACTTGTCTACGGGTGATTTTTGTTAAATCCATTTTCTTTTATTTCTTTTATTATTTTTGGCTGACTGAGAAAGCATCACCCAATGGGATTGAACCACGTGGCATGTGAAAAAGAATTTCCCCACACATTTTTTTAGCAGATTTAATTTTTTTTTTTTTTTTTTTTTTGATGAACAAAACACACGATATCAACTAAAATTCTTAAGTAAACAATAGAAAAATATTTCTCTTTTCTTAAGAAAATAAGGGAAAATGAGAAATAAAATATTAAGGGCCTTGTAAATTATATCTTTTATTATAACTTCTTTCTGCAATGTGCAAAATTGTTAGTAAGGATTAAAAGATAAACAATCTACCAACTTGTTAATAGAGTGATTATATTATACTTACTTTTTTTTTTCCTTTTGTTTTTACTATAACTACAAGACAAATATTTCAGTCATAAATATTGTCAAAATAGGCTTTGCAACAGAAAGGAAGATTCTAAAGGACTATTTTTTGTACATTGAATTATTGAAAGAGAAGTTACCACAAATTTAGTACACAATCAATTATTTTGTGTTGAGAAACAATTAATTTGTATCTTTTTATTTTTATTTTTAAATATATATCATGATAACATTGAATGGATATTAGTTTTATTTTTCATAATATATTTAATCTTGAATTAAAAAAAAAATTGTTCCATACTTCGGCTCCGCAAAGTTGAAATCCTTGTTACATTCCTGTAGGTGTGATTGTAGATTATTGGTGTTTCCCGTTAACTCTAAAAGCTAATGAACCAAATAGCTATTGGGTATTTTTTAGACTTTAACTTTATCTTTAATGATATTGCCATTCATCCTGTTATTCCTACTAACTGGTCATGTTGCCATGAGTTTTGTAATTTATTGACATTGATCATAGATTTTTATTATGAGAAGAAACGAGTTTGAATCCTCTGTGTCACTAAAATTCTTAAGGTTTCAGGTGGTCAATATTACTAGTAAATCTTTGGACAACATTAAGACAGGCATGCCAATCAATAAAATTAAAAGAAAAATCACACTCACATACTTGTCATTTGAATAAAAGGACAGAGCCCCATATTTATTGTAATGGTATGCTAATCACTTTATTAGCCCTTATGTCTGTTGGTAGCACCCATTGCTAAAGAAGCCCAGCAAATTCAAAGGGCCTGGGTTCGAAGCTGAATAAGACAGCTGGTCAAACTGGGTGGCGGAAAAGAGGTCCAAATGGGGCCAAGGGTTTGCTGTGAAAAAGATGATAAATGACATAAAGCATTCTGTGTTGGGAAATTCAGGGTGATCCACTCAGCTACTTTCATAGTCCACTAATGCACACAAAAGCACGAGCATTTGGAGCTAAAGCGTGTCCCTTGGAGCACAGATGGTTGATAATGAGTGAGAAAGAGTGTCCCTCAGTATGTTTCCTTTTGATAATTTCTTGTCCGTTTTGTTTATATTATAGTCAAAGAATCAATCAATCAATGAAGAATCAAACTTTACCGAGGACGAAACAAAAGAAAGAAATAAAGAAAAGGAAAAATCAAGGCACAATCAAACTTAAATTCAGTGAGTTTTGAGAAGATATATAAGTATATAATGGACTTGAACCATAAACTTGGAGGTTTCAAGTTCTATTTAATACACTATGAATCCATGAGATTTTTAAAGTGACTTATAGACAATAAATGAAATAGTCTCATTAAAAGTAAAAACACAACTTCCGAATATCCAAAAAAGTATAGTCACTAAAATTGAAATTCTATGTAGAATCAATGAAAAGTCTTATGTATCGGATTAAGAATGATAACATTCTACTTAGTCTAAAAAATAAGGTAATAAGTCACTTAGAATGATAAATATATATTGACGAATCATTAAAATCATTAAAAAAAATAAAACAGTTTTTATTAAATATTTTATTTGGGAAAAGAAACAGAGATAAGCTTTTATATAAAATTATAAAAATTCTCAAAATTGTAAATCAAAACCCCACTTACAATTTTCATCAACAATGTCGGCTTTCCTAGGATATTTAATTATAAAAAAACCACTTACTCGTATTTTTCATATTTATTGGAGTATTTTGGGTAATGCATGTTACGCATAGAGAGAAGGAGAAAAAAGAAATAAAAGAGAGGAGAAAAAAAAAAAGGTTTTACTGTAGCCCTAAGAATTGTAACAAGTATTCAATTTATCATAAGTCTCTTCGGACTTCAGCTTATTTGATCTTTACGTGTATTTTTATGCTGGTTTATACTTGGACGTTGTGATCAACCGTTGTGAGCTCCATAGTCAACCTAGCTCTATCATCCACACTCTACAAATTTATTGTTTTGGGCTTGGGCCACAAATCCTAACCCTACAATTGGCGCCATCTGTGGGGAGAGCTTGAGTAGAAGTGAAAGCAACAATTGATAATGGCTGAACCAGGGCAACAACCAGCAGAATCTGGGGCATCCCAACATATAGATCCTTTTCTCAATTTGGAGCAGAGACAAGATCCTGAAGGTAGTGTGCATACTACGCACCCTGAGCGAAGTCAACCGCATGGAGGAAGTCACGCGTCTCATACAAAAAAGAACAACACACAATTGGAAATTGAGAGGCTAATAAGGGAGTTGCGCCATGCAAAAAGAAAACGTATTTCTTCGCATTCTGATGAGGATTAGGTTGACGAGCAAGATGTCACTTACGAGCAGAGATCTCGGACACCAATCAGTGAATCCTTTTCATACGAAGAGGAGCACCGTCGCAAGAGGCAACCTCAGAGCCCATCACGTGGAGGGGTAGGAAATAATGCTATAAGCAAAGCCTTGAATCAAATCTCTAGGTCACCCTTCACGCATAGGATCGAAGGAGCGAGACTTCCTCGGCGTTTTAACCAGCCAACCTTTACCATTTATAATGGTAAAATGGACCCTGTGGAGCATGTGAGCCACTTTAATCAAAGGATGACTGTCTACTCCAAAGATGAAGCTCTGATGTGTAAGGTCTTCCCCTCCAGTCTTAGACCCGTTGTAATGAGGTGGTTCGACAACCTGAAAGCAGATTCCATTAATTCCTACAAAGAGCTCACTCAAGTATTTGGTTCATGTTTTGTCACATGCCAAAGAGTGGCTAGACCCTTGTCTTCTCTGCTATCCTTGAGCATGCAGGAGGGTGAGACCCTGAAGGCGTACTCGGATAGGTATTGGGAGATGTTTAACGATATGGAGGACAACTTTGATGCAATGGCCCTCGACACATTCAAGCTCAGCCTCCCTACTGACCACGGTTTAAGGACGTCTTTATCTGGTAAACCTGTTACTAACATGCGTCAACTCATGGACCGTATTAAAAAATATAAAAGAGTTGAAGAAGATCAGTAACAAGGGAAAGGTAAGGACAAGGTTATCCCCCAGGAGATGAGAGATTTCAGGTCGGACCGTTACAATAACAACAAGCCATGGAGAGATTTTGTTGGGCAGTCAGGATCAACAAATGCTCAAGCAGTCAATATTGTGTTCAAGGAGTCAGTCTACCAAGTTTTGGAAAAGATCAAGAATGAACCATTCTTTAAGTGGCCGAGTAAGATGGTGGGGAATCCCGAGAGGCGCAATCACAATCTCTATTGCCAATACCACCAAGACCATGGGCATACCACTGAAGATTGCAGAAGTCTGTGGGATCATTTAGACCAACTGGTCCGCAAAGATAAATTGAGGCACCTCTTGCATCACTCTAGTGGCCGAGGAGGTAAGATGAATTCCGAGCCCTAGAGGAATGATTCTTCGAAACCTTCATTAGGAACTATCAACGTTATCTTCACAACACCAGGAAGAACAGGGTCCTGGCCATCCAAGTTTATGTTAGTAGCTCGGTTACCGACAGGGGACTTTGGCCGAGATCCGAGGAAAGCTAGACTGGTTATCCAACCGGTTTTAAGCTTTTTGGACAAAGATAAGATTAGAACCATCCAACCTCATGATGACGCTCTGGTAGTCACCCTCAGAATTAGAGGATATGATGTGAAGAGGGTAATGGTGGACCAGGGTAGCGCGGTGGAGATAATGTACCTTGACCTTTACAAGGGGCTGAACCTAAAACCTGATGACTTAACACCATACTGTTCTCCCTTGGTTAGCTTCGAGGGAAGAATCGTCACCCCGAAGGGCCAGATACGGCTGCTTGTACAGACTGGCTCAAAAGTAGTAAAATTGGACTTTATTGTCGTAGATGTGTATTCCCCTTATACGGCAATTGTAGCCAGACCTTGGCTACATACGCTAAGGGCTGTTTCCTCTACTTTGCATCAAAAAGTTAAATATCCATCCGAAGGGCAAGTTTGTGAAATCCGTGGAGATCAATCCTTGGCCAGACAATGCTTGGTGGCTGCTATCTAGCATAAGCCCGAAATCGAGTCCTCGACCAGGGCCAAGGGAGACTTATAGCAGTTAAAAAGTCGGGTATCGCCCGTCGAAGATCTATATGAAAGCGTTAGATGTGAGGATTTAGTAAAAGTTCTAATTAGGGGCAATCCTGAAAGGTTCTTTCAAGTCGGATCTCAGATACCTCTATTAGAAAAAGAAGAGCTAATTGAGTTCCTTAAGAGAAATCTTGATGTATTTGCCTGGAATGCTTACGAAGCCCCAAGAGTGGATCCAGAATTCATTTGCCACCATCTGAGGGTCAACCCACTAATTGTCCCCAAGAAGCAGCCTCCTCGGCGCCCATCTAAAGGACATGCAGAAGCAGTCAAAAAAGAGGTAATGAAGCTCAAACAGGCTGGAGCTATTAAAGAAGTTTTTTACCCCGAATGGTTAGCAAATCCTGTGGTGGTGAAGAAGAAGAGCGGGAAATGGCGAGTCTGTGTAGATTTCACCGACTTAAATAAGGCTTGTCCTAAGGACCCTTTTCCTATGCCAAAAATTGATCAACTAGTAGATGCCACTGTCGGCCATCCTCAAATGAGTTTCTTGGATACTTTCCAAGGCTACCACCAAATACCGTTAGCCCCAGATGATCAGGAGAAAATCGCTTTTGTTACCCCTATTGGTAATTACCATTATAAAGTGATGCCATTCAGTCTAAAAAATGCAGGCTCTACTTACCAACGAATGATGACAAGGATGTTTGAGTCACAGCTGGGCAAAAGTATTGAGGTTTATATAGATGACATGGTGGTAAAAAGCAAAGTCGTTTATGAGCATGTGAAGGGCCTTGACAACACTTTTGAAATCCTAAGAAGGCACAAGCTACGTCTGAACGCTTCCAAATGCTCATTCGGTGTAGGGTCAAGCAAGTTCTTGGGAGTACATGGTGACACACAGGGGAATTGAGGTTAACCCTGATCAGATAAAGGCTATCCAAAGTCTACAATCTTCTCAGAATCTGAAAGAGGTTTAGAAATTGACAGGAATGACCGCTGCCTTGAACCGATTCATCTCTCGGTCGGCAGATAGGTGTAAATCTTTCTTCTCACTGATCAACAAGTGGAAAGGATTTGAATTGACTGAAGAATGTGCTTCGACATTTCAACAACTTAAAGACTATTTGGCTAGGCCACCAATTATGTCTAGTTCTGAACCGGATAAGGTCCTATTTGCCTATATTACTGTGGTTCCCTATGCTGTAAGTCTAGTACTGATACGAGTGGATCAAGGTGTGCAAAGGCCAGTTTACTATGTGAGTAAATCTTTACATGAGGCCGAGATTAGGTACTTGCCGCTAGAGAAAGCTATCTTGGCAGTAGTACTTGGAACACGAAAATTGCCTCATTACTTCCAAGCACATACGGTCATCGTGTTTACACAACTCCCACTTAAATCCGTACTTCGAAGTGTCCGACTACACAGGAAGAATAGCCAAGTGGGGCACTATCCTGGGGGCTTTCGATATCAAATACATGCCTCGCACTTCAATCAAAGGGGCAGATCCTTGCAGATCTGGTGGCCGAGTTCACGGAACCTAGTTTAGAAGAAGTAACGGCAGAGAAGGACATAGATGAAAAATCGGTTGGCATGATTTCTCAACAAGGCCCTTCCCACTGGGAAGTGTATGTGGATGGTGCAGCGAACCAGAAAGGTTCTGGAGTGGGGCTAGTGCTGATATCCCTCGAGAGAATCATCATTGAAAAATCGTTAAGGCTGGATTTTTTGGCAACAAATAATGAGGCGGAGTACGAAGCCCTATTGATGGGAATGTCTATGGTCCAAAGAATGGGAGAAAAGTTAGTGGAGTTGTTCTCGGACTCAAGGTTAGTCGTGGGTCAAGTACAAGATGAGTTTGAGGCGGAGGGTGAGAGAATGCAGGGATACTTGAACTGAGTTAAACGTCTGCAGTCGGAATTCGAATTTTTTAGCTTGCTGCACATCCCCAGAAGTGGTAACGCACATGCTGATTCTCTGGCCACACTCGCTACCTCTTCGGCGCAAAATTTGCCGAGAGTTATCCTCGTCGAGGACTTGCATGGGCCTATTGAGGCAAGAAGAGATGTAATCCAAGTTCACCAAATCAGAATCGGGATCTGCTGGATGGATCCTATAGTCAAATTCTTGAAAGAAGATATTCTGCCTGAAGAAAAGGGGGAAGTTGACAAAATTCGGAGGAAGGCGACCAGATTTTGGCTATCCAAGGACCAGAAATTATACAAACGCTCCTATTCAGGGCCGTAACTGCTATGCATGCATCCTGAAGCGGCTAAGTTGCTACTAGAGGAATTGCATGAAGGAATCTGTGGAAGCCACACTGGAGGTAGGTCTTTGGCTCACCGAGCCGTTACTCAAGATTATTAGTGGCCGAACATGCAAAAAGAAGCTCATGAATATATTAAGAAGTCCGATCAATGTCAACGATTTGCGCCGAACATACATCAGCCAGGTAGAGTCCTTAACCCATTATCTAGTCCATGGCCATTTGCTCAATGGGGCTTAGATATAGTGGGTCCATTCCTAAGAGCCGCAGGAAATAGGAAGTATCTCCTAGTCGGCACAAACTATTTCATCAAATGGGTTGAAGCTGAACCTCTAGCCAACATCCGAGACGTAGATGTGCAGAAATTTGTATGGAAGAATATTATTACTCATTTCGGAGTTCCTCATACTTTCATCTCGGATAATGGCCTACAGTTCGACAGTAAAGCATTCCAGAATTATTGTAGCGAACTGGGAATCACGAACAGATACTCCACCCCTGCCTATCCCTAGAGGAACGGACAAGCAGGAGCAGTTAACAAAGTCATAGTTAATGGATTAAAGAAGAGATTAGACGATGCGAAGGGTAAGTGGGTGGAAGAATTGCCATACGTACTTTGGGCTTACAGAACTACGCATCGCAGATCTACTGGAGAGACCCCCTTCTCGATGACTTATGGGGCTGAAGCTATCATCCCTCTAGAGACTGGCTTCCCAACTCTGAAAACCAGCTCGTTCAGTCCGACTGGAAACAATGAGCTGCTAGAAAGGAGTTTGGATTTGATTGAAGAAATGAGAGAAAATGCAATGGTTCAATTAGCACATTACTAATAAAAGCTCAGGCAAGGCTATGATGCCAACGTGAAGCTAAGACTTCTAGAACTTGGTGATTTGGTACTCAGGAAAGTTGTGGGCACTACAAAAAACCCAGCTTGGGGCAAGCTAGGACCCAATTGGGAAATGTCATATCGTATCACTTCAAGGGCTAGCATTGGGGCATATTTCCTGGAAGACCTAGATAGTCATGTAATACCGCGCCCTTGGAATGTAAATAACCTTAAAATGTACTATTATTAATCGAGTTTTCTCTTCAATCACCATAACAATTCGCCATCCTTAGCGGTTCTCTAAGTGTTCAAACTTAAATCCAATCATGCCTGTAATCCTCAGACCAAATGATTGGGGTTAGTTAACACTCCTTAGCGGTTCTCTAAGTATTTAACTCATGCCTGTAGTCCTCGGACCAGATGATTTGAGTTAGTTAACACTCCTTAGCGGTTCTCTAAGTGTTTAAACTTAAATCCAATTATGCCTGTAGTCCTCGGACCAGATGATTTGGGTTAGTTAACACTCCTTAGCGGTTCTCTAAGTGTTTAAACTTAAATCTAATCATGTTTATAGTCCTCAGACCAGATGATTTGGGTTAGTTAACACTCCTTAGCGATTATCTAAGTGTTTAAACTTAAATCTAATCATGCCTGTAGTCCTCGGACCAGATGATTTGGGTTAGTTAACACTCCTTAGCGGTTCTCTAAGTGTTTAAACTTAAATCCAATCATTCCTGTAGTTCTCGGACCAGATGATTGGGGTTAGTTAACACCCCTTAGTGGTTCTCTAAGTGTTCAAACTTAAATCCAATCATGCATGTAGTCCTCGGACTAGATAATTGGGGTTAGTTAACACCCCTTAGTGGTTCTTTAAGTGTTCAAACTTAAATCCAATCATACCTGTAGTCCTCAGACCAGATGATTTGGGTTAGTTAACGCTCCTTAGCGATTCTCTAAGTGTTCAAACTTAGATCCAATCATGCCTGTAGTCCTCGGACTAGATGATTTGTGTTAGTTAACATTCCTTCGCATGCCTGCAATCCTCGGATCAGATAGTATGGGTTAGTCAACACCTCTGTACAGTTATTGTTATTAAAGTTTAACTTTGGAATGAGTCTTGTCTGAAATTCTCGAATGTATTTAAATTAACTCTAACTTATGATAACCTTCTTTGTGCATGTTCGAAAAGACCTGTGAAGCTTTTATAACACTCGTTGCATTCATTATTTAGTAGTAATTCTTATACAAATTGCTCTTTTCAGTACCAATTTTGGTTATGTACATTGTCAGCATGATATGGTGGTTATGTTTACTACATTACCATAATTACAAAGTACAGTTATTTGTAGCAAAAGTAAGTCATAAGATATGCAACAAAGACACCAGAAGTAAAAGGAAAACCGTTTCATTGATCAAAAGAAAATAGTTTACAATCCCTTACATAAAAGAAAAACAAATACAAGTACAAAAAAAAAAAAAAAAAGAGAGAAGGAGAAAAAAGAAATAAAAGAGAGGAGAAAAAAAAAAAGGTTTTACTGTAGCCCTAAGAATTGTAACAAGTATTCAATTTATCATAAGTCTCTTCGGACTTCAGCTTATTTGATCTTTACGTGTATTTTATGCTGGTTTATACTTGGACGTTGTGATCAACCGTTGTGAGCTCCATAGTCAACCTAGCTCTATCATCCACACTCTACAAATTTATTGTTTTGGGCTTGGGCCACAAATCCTAACCCTACAATTGGCGCCATCTGTGGGAGAGCTTGAGTAGAAGTGAAAGCAACAATTGATAATGGCTGAACCAGGGCAACAACCAGCAGAATCTGGGGCATCCCAACATATAGATCCTTTTCTCAATTTGGAGCAGAGACAAGATCCTGAAGGTAGTGTGCATACTACGCACCCTGAGCGAAGTCAACCGCATGGAGGAAGTCACGCGTCTCATACAAAAAAGAACAACACACAATTGGAAATTGAGAGGCTAATAAGGAGTTGCGCCATGCAAAAGAAAACGTATTTCTTCGCATTCTGATTGATAGTAGGTTGACGAGCAAGATGTCACTTACGAGCAGAGATCTCGGACACCAATCAGTGAATCCTTTTCATACGAAGAGGAGCACCGTCGCAAGAGGCAACCTCAGAGCCCATCACGTGGAGGGGTAGGAAATAATGCTATAAGCAAAGCCTTGAATCAAATCTCTAGGTCACCCTTCACGCATAGGATCGAAGGAGCGAGACTTCCTCGGCGTTTTAACCAGCCAACCTTTACCATTTATAATGGTAAAATGGACCCTGTGGAGCATGTGAGCCACTTTAATCAAAGGATGACTGTCTACTCCAAAGATGAAGCTCTGATGTGTAAGGTCTTCCCTCCAGTCTTAGACCCGTTGTAATGAGGTGGTTCGACAACCTGAAAGCAGATTCCATTAATTCCTACAAAGAGCTCACTCAAGTATTTGGTTCATGTTTTGTCACATGCCAAAGAGTGGCTAGACCCTTGTCTTCTCTGCTATCCTTGAGCATGCAGGAGGGTGAGACCCTGAAGGCGTACTCGGATAGGTATTGGGAGATGTTTAACGATATGGAGGACAACTTTGATGCAATGGCCCTCGACACATTCAAGCTCAGCCTCCCTACTGACCACGGTTTAAGGACGTCTTTATCTGGTAAACCTGTTACTAACATGCGTCAACTCATGGACCGTATTAAAAAATATAAAAGAGTTGAAGAAGATCAGTAACAAGGGAAAGGTAAGGACAAGGTTATCCCCCAGGAGATGAGAGATTTCAGGTCGGACCGTTACAATAACAACAAGCCATGGAGAGATTTTGTTGGGCAGTCAGGATCAACAAATGCTCAAGCAGTCAATATTGTGTTCAAGGAGTCAGTCTACCAAGTTTTGGAAAAGATCAAGAATGAACCATTCTTTAAGTGGCCGAGTAAGATGGTGGGGAATCCGAGAGGCGCAATCACAATCTCTATTGCCAATACCACCAAGACCATGGGCATACCACTGAAGATTGCAGAAGTCTGTGGGATCATTTAGACCAACTGGTCCGCAAAGATAAATTGAGGCACCTCTTGCATCACTCTAGTGGCCGAGGAGGTAAGATGAATTCCGAGCCCTAGAGGAATGATTCTTCGAAACCTTCATTAGGAACTATCAACGTTATCTTCACAACACCCAGAACAGGGTCCTGGCCATCCAAGTTATGTTAGTAGCTCGGTTACCGACAGGGGACTTTGCCGAGATCCGAGGAAAGCTAGACTGGTTATCCAACCGGTTTTAAGCTTTTGGACAAAGATAAGATTAGAACCATCCAACCTCATGATGACGCTCTGGTAGTCACCCTCAGAATTAGAGGATATGATGTGAAGAGGGTAATGGTGGACCAGGGTAGCGCGGTGGAGATAATGTACCTGACCTTTACAAGGGGCTGAACCTAAAACCTGATGACTTAACACCATACTGTTCTCCCTTGGTTAGCTTCGAGGAAGAATCGTCACCCCGAAGGGCCAGATACGGCTGCTTGTACAGACTGGCTCAAAAGTAGTAAAATTGGACTTTATTGTCGTAGATGTGTATTCCCTTATACGGCAATTGTAGCCAGACCTTGGCTACATACGCTAAGGGCTGTTTCCTCTACTTTGCATCAAAAAGTTAAATATCCATCCGAAGGGCAAGTTTGTGAAATCCGTGGAGATCAATCCTTGGCCAGACAATGCTTGGTGGCTGCTATCTAGCATAAGCCCGAAATCGAGTCCTCGACCAGGGCCAAGGGAGACTTATAGCAGTTAAAAAGTCGGGTATCGCCCGTCGAAGATCTATATGAAAGCGTTAGATGTGAGGATTTAGTAAAAGTTCTAATTAGGGGCAATCCTGAAAGGTTCTTTCAAGTCGGATCTCAGATACCTCTATTAGAAAAAGAAGAGCTAATTGAGTTCCTTAAGAGAAATCTTGATGTATTTGCCTGGAATGCTTACGAAGCCCCAAGAGTGGATCCAGAATTCATTGCCACCATCTGAGGGTCAACCACTAATTGTCCCAAGAAGCAGCCTCCTCGGCGCCCATCTAAAGGACATGCAGAAGCAGTCAAAAAAGAGGTAATGAAGCTCAAACAGGCTGGAGCTATTAAAGAAGTTTTTACCCCGAATGGTTAGCAAATCCTGTGGTGGTGAAGAAGAAGAGCGGGAAATGGCGAGTCTGTGTAGATTTCACCGACTTAAATAAGGCTTGTCCTAAGGACCCTTTTCCTATGCCAAAAATTGATCAACTAGTAGATGCCACTGTCGGCCATCCTCAAATGAGTTTCTTGGATACTTTCCAAGGCTACCACCAAATACCGTTAGCCCCAGATGATCAGGAGAAAATCGCTTTGTTACCCCTATTGGTAATTACCATTATAAAGTGATGCCATTCAGTCTAAAAAATGCAGGCTCTACTTACCAACGAATGATGACAAGGATGTTTGAGTCACAGCTGGGCAAAAGTATTGAGGTTTATATAGATGACATGGTGGTAAAAAGCAAAGTCGTTTATGAGCATGTGAAGGCCTTGACAACACTTTTGAAATCCTAAGAAGGCACAAGCTACGTCTGAACGCTTCCAAATGCTCATTCGGTGTAGGGTCAAGCAAGTTCTTGGGAGTACATGGTGACACACAGGGGAATTGAGGTTAACCCTGATCAGATAAAGGCTATCCAAAGTCTACAATCTTCTCAGAATCTGAAAGAGGTTTAGAAATTGACAGGAATGACCGCTGCCTTGAACCGATTCATCTCTCGGTCGGCAGATAGGTGTAAATCTTTCTTCTCACTGATCAACAAGTGGAAAGGATTTGAATTGACTGAAGAATGTGCTTCGACATTTCAACAACTTAAAGACTATTTGGCTAGGCACCAATTATGTCTAGTTCTGAACCGGATAAGGTCCTATTTGCCTATATTACTGTGGTTCCCTATGCTGTAAGTCTAGTACTGATACGAGTGGATCAAGGTGTGCAAAGGCCAGTTTACTATGTGAGTAAATCTTTACATGAGGCCGAGATTAGGTACTTGCCGCTAGAGAAAGCTATCTTGGCAGTAGTACTTGGAACACGAAATTGCCTCATTACTTCCAAGCACATACGGTCATCGTGTTTACACAACTCCCACTTAAATCCGTACTTCGAAGTGTCCGACTACACAGGAAGAATAGCCAAGTGGGGCACTATCCTGGGGGCTTTCGATATCAAATACATGCCTCGCACTTCAATCAAAGGGGCAGATCCTTGCAGATCTGGTGGCCGAGTTCACGGAACCTAGTTTAGAAGAAGTAACGGCAGAGAAGGACATAGATGAAAAATCGGTTGGCATGATTTCTCAACAAGGCCCTTCCCACTGGGAAGTGTATGTGGATGGTGCAGCGAACCAGAAAGGTTCTGGAGTGGGGCTAGTGCTGATATCCCTCGAGAGAATCATCATTGAAAAATCGTTAAGGCTGGATTTTTGGCAACAAATAATGAGGCGGAGTACGAAGCCCTATTGATGGGAATGTCTATGGTCCAAAGAATGGGAGAAAAGTTAGTGGAGTTGTTCTCGGACTCAAGGTTAGTCGTGGGTCAAGTACAAGATGAGTTTGAGGCGGAGGGTGAGAGAATGCAGGGATACTTGAACTGAGTTAAACGTCTGCAGTCGGAATTCGAATTTTTTAGCTTGCTGCACATCCCCAGAAGTGGTAACGCACATGCTGATTCTCTGGCCACACTCGCTACCTCTTCGGCGCAAAATTTGCCGAGAGTTATCCTCGTCGAGGACTTGCATGGGCCTATTGAGGCAAGAAGAGATGTAATCCAAAGCATTGTGTGTTGGGAAATTCAGGGTGATCCACTCAGCTACTTTCATAGTCCACTAATGCACACAAAAGCACGGGCATTTGGAGCTAAAGCGTGTCCCTTGGAGCACAGATGGTTGATAATGAGTGAGAAAGAGTGTCCCTCAGTATGTTTCCTTTTGATAATTTCTTGTCCGTTTTGTTTATATTATAGTCAAAGAAACAATCAATCAATGAAGAATCAAACTTTACCGAGGACGAAACAAAAGAAGGAAATAAAGAAAAGGAAAAATCAAGGCACAATCAAACTTAAATTCAGTGAGTTTTGAGAAGATATGTAAGTATACAATGGACTTGAACCATAAACTTGGAGGTTTCAAGTCCTATTTAATACACTATCAATCCATGAGATTTTTAAAGTATCTTATGGACAATGAATGAAATAGTCACATTAAAAGTAAAAACACCACTTCCGAATATCCAAAAAAGTATAGTCACTAAAATTGAAATTTTATGTAGAATCGATGAAGAGTCTTATGTATCGGATTAAGAATAATAACATTCTACTTAGTTTAAAAAATAAGGTAATAAGTCACTTAGAATGATAAAATATGTTGACGAATCATTAAAATCATTAAAAAAAAAATAAAACAGTTTTTATTAAATATTTTATTTGGGGAAAAGAAACAGAGATAAGCTTTTATATAAAATTATAAAAATTCTCAAAATTGTAAATCAAAACCCACTTACAATTTTCATCAACAATGTCGGCTTTCCTAGGATATTTAATTATAAAAAAACCACTTACTCGTATTTTTCATATTTATTGGAGTATTTTGTGTAATGCATGCATGTTACGCATAGTATCACCTCCAATTCGGCAATTCCTCATCCACCAAGTTTGTAAGTCCACAAACCCACCACTAGCAGTAACTCTCTCTCTCTCTCTCTCTCTCTCTCTCTGTGTGCTAGTTTTCCTTTCCTTTTATTTATTTATTCATTTGAGCCAACTGAAAGAAGCTTTTAGACAATGAATGACCACGTTTCTTATTTAGATTAATCTTTAAAAATAATAGTGTAACATTTTTTTTTTTTTTTTGAGAAGATGAAGAATAGTGTAACCTAAAGCCAAGAAAAAGCCCAACATAAATTATTGAGGTAGAATCAGACAGGATCAAAGTGAGATCGCAATCCTACATTGGCTTGCAATTCCACCTTGTTTTTAATATATAAATATATATATATATATATATAAATAAATAAATGATTCTCTTTCAATCCCAATTGTTTGGGGAAGTGGGATGGTAAGATTATACTATCCGAATTATGATTTTAATAACTATAAGTCAAGATTTATATGTAATAATATAATAATAATAATATAATAATAATAATAACAACAACAACAACTACTGGAGATTAAGTATTACCCTTAAAACTTCAAAAGGTTCCATGTTTTATAGAAAAATCACATAGAAATTTTATGTACTTTTCAAAATAAAGCAAAGGCCAAAAGGGTATAAAAACCCCTGAAATTTTTTTTTTTTTTTTTCAACAATTTGATACCGTAACTATAGGCTTCTATCAAATACGCCAATTTGTTAACGCGTAAGAGGATCTGAATTGGAAGGGTCAGATATGAGATACGCGCGCCCTTGTTTTGTGGGGTCAGATATGAGACCCATGTGCCATTTTGACTAGTATATGAACAAAATATTGACATTTGGTACTAACTCAAAGTTACCGACTAAATGTCTAAATTGTTGAAAAAAAAAGGTTGAAGAGGTCTTGATGCAATAGCGTGAAAGCTCAATAGACGGTGGTGCATTTTACAAAAAAAAAAAAGAAAAAAGAAAAAAGAAAAAAAGAAAAAGAAGAGAAGAAAGAAGAGAAGGACAATCGACATCCAGTCCCGCATCATTTTCCTTTACTTACAATAGTTACAAATAGTTTCCTAAGAAGAAAGAAGATTAAAAAAAAAATTTCTAATCTTCAAATTTTTTTTTAATTTAAAAAATGAGATATTTCAACAGTAATAAGAAGAGGGAAAGCTACTATAAATCTAATTACATAATTATGATACAACATGTTATAATCGGTGTAGAATAAAAGTGATGTTAAACCTCTATATAAAATAATGTTTCTTCAATCACAGTAGAATATATCTATAATTATGAAAAAAATTTAAAAAATGGAATATATAAGAGTTCCTCCTGCCCTTGAATATTTATTTATAAATATATTTTTGCTCGTAAAAGATAACCTTACATTACATATATAGGATACTCCAATAAACCCTAACACATCCAAGTTTTTCATGTAAACGTCATGTAGGACTTGCACCCCACAAGGGGAAAAAGAGGGGGGGGGGGGGGGGGGGTGGGGGTGCTTTTCACTCCAAGAAAGGACATGGACTGAAGCAATAATTCTATCCCACGAGAATTAAGTCATTAACAGTCGTAGAACCCTTTTTCCCATCCCCTAAATGACAAGAAGCTACAAGGAATATGTCTCTGCCCAAAAAGCAAATATCCCCCTCTTTACAATCTACATAGAAAGATTATTACTTGAATATCCCAGTGACATTGAAGGGACCTCCAACAACCTTATTGCTACTTGATGTCTAGCCTACGCCAAGACATTTCTGATTTTCTACCTTGATATATATATATATATATATATATATATAACAAGCTACGAGAATTATGTACATTTTGATTAAAAAAGGATGAAATCTTATAGGTTGCAGTGTGATTCACAGTCCCCATATATCCTTGTAGATGTAATATATACATTTATCAATAGATGTAATAAATACTAATTACCATCGTGAGTCTTATACTTTAACTTGTACTTTTTGTTGTTTTCAACAGAGACGTTTAAAGTTTAAATTCCTCAGCCCCTTATTACCAAATATATATATATATATATATACATAAAAGAAGTTATTAGTTATAATTTACCAAAATGTAAATTTTAATTGCAAACTAAAGCCCACTACGTACCTAGTTTGGCAATAACTTTAAAAATCCAAAACCTTTATCATTTTTATGTAAAGTTGCTTCTAATTGTTATCTTGAAGTTCATATTTCATTATGACTTGATCAATGACATGAATTATTAGCACGCATCATGTGTGAGTGTATCCACTGCTAATTGGAAAAAATCAGGATTTAGTGATCCTTTTCTTGAAGTGTGATGCCTTTAATCATTATGTTCCTACCGGCATGGCTCCTCATCCGCATCATTACATGTAGTGAAGGTGCTTCGCTGCTTCTCTTCGTTGCAGTGGAAATATGAGGTAGGCTTTCAATTTTCAAGATATTGTTCAAAAAAGTCATTGCAAAGGACAGCCTCATATATAAAATAGTACATGTTATAGTAATTAATAATGGTGGTGTTTATTTCACACCCAGATGTTATACGATTGTAGTACAAAATGCGAGAAGGAATTTAGTATCAAATGATACAATGTCAGCGGTATCAAAATTCAATAAGTATGAGATATGTCAACAAAAAATAACTAACCCACTAATAATTAAAAGACACGTGTTAGTGAGTAGTTATTTTTGCACATATGTCTCTCATTTATTAAATTTTAATATAAATAACATGGTATCACTTGATATAAAATATTTTTTTGGCAAAATGCGTGTGCGTTATAAGGTTCTGTGCACACAGTTGGGGCACTAGTATTTTCCCATTAATAAGATATATAGTATTAAAAAGTTGATAGGAACTTCTAGCAATTGCCAATTTTGCTTTGCTGTACGTACTATTTGAATTAGAAACTCTTATGAAAACCCAATGAATCTAAAGCATTTTTGAGAACATAATGTGAATCAAAAATCTTGAAGTAGAATATTCTTATTAGTGGCTACTTCTCGTTGTAACTTATATTGGAGCACTCGATATCAATTGTCTTATGTCGCAAAAAGTATTTGAAAAACTATTTTGAGGAGTGGAGGTAGGCATAGACTTAGGGTCATGCTCATGCATCACCCAAGATTTCAAATTTCTTTTATGTAGTGTTCATTAACTTTTTATATTTGGCCAATAAATACAAGATATATTGCTTGGGCTTATTAATGTGAATTTTAAAATAAATACTAGCAGTACACGCACCTGAAATACATGCACAATCCATATATATAATCATAATAAAAGTCAAATTTTAAGAAAGCAATTGAATGATGTGATATATATATATATATATAGGGGTTATAAAAGTGTTGCATTTTTTAAAAATTAATTTCCAAAACCTTTCAATGGATTTTAGTTGGATAATCAACTCATATCATAGATAATTTATAGTAATTACATTTTTATTGAAATTTTCACCAAAATTATTTACACTATTTTTTTTTTCTGTATATAAATAAATAAATAAATATATATATATATATATACAATTATTTAAGGGGCTTCCCCTATAGAGCTGTAAATGAACCAAGCCGATTATGAACAACTAGGGTTCGGCTCAATAAAAAGCTTGTTCATGTTTATTTGTTTATAAATAAGTCAAGCTTGAACCTTAGTTTTAAATTCGGTTAGTAAATAAGCCGAGCTCAAGCAAAAAAATTTGTTTAAAAACAAACTCGTGAGCTATTAGGCTTGATACACAATAATTTAAGTATAGACTCATTTATAAGTTTATGTGTTAACTAAATATACTCATTACACATATCTAAATAATGACATGATCAACATGAGACCACTACCTATATTACCTTAATTTTTTCATTCCCTTTAAGCTGATCAAGAACCACTTTAGACTATAGTTACATTTAAAAATAAATAAATAATTAAATAGGCCACATATGATCATTCCCTATTAATCTTATAAAGTAAAGTTATGAAACATGTTAGTATTTTCTCATTCATAATAGTTACAAACATATATTTTTCTAGTCATTCACCATCTAACGTAAATGTAAAAATTTTATTTTGAACAATTGCTGAAACTGTAGACAAGGAATGATGAATGAATGAATTTAATTATGCAAATTATTAATTTGAATAATGGTTAATCATAAGTAAGACTAGATGCATGATAACATGAGTATATTATTTTTTTTTCTTAATTTTAGAGATTTAAGCATTTAATAATGTAATTTTTTTAGATTTCAAGCTCAAAAACTTGATCTAAGCTCGAGTTTAAACTTGATATTAAGCTTGAGTTTGGCTTGACTAATTAATCAAGCCAAACCAAGCCAAGCTAAGCTCAAGTTTTTTGGCTTTTCCACGAGCTTAAGCTCAAACACTATTTTTAAACTTGTCACAAGCTCAAGCTTTTGATTTTTTCTGACGAGCTAAGTTTGAACATGCACTACTCAACAAAACTCGGTTTGTTTACAACCCTATTTTCCTATTGGATTCCTCATTTTTTTAGTTAAAAAATATCTCTACACCCTTATGTTTAAGTGGAGACAAAACTAAATGACAATCTGGGAAAAATGCAACTCTAACTCTCATTAAAATATTGCCTAAAAAATAGTATCACTCTCCTATTAATTTTCAAATTGATTTATTCACACCTTCATTTTTTTTTATTCACTTATAAATTAGATTTTCAAAATAAAAATTATATATATATATATAAAATAAAAATACAGTTTTTTTTCCTACAAAATAATCTCATATTTTACAGAAGAATAAAAGATGAAGATAAAGCTAAAGATTATCCATTTTGCTTTTGAATTTGGTAATAATAAGAGATAGTTATGTATCTTTGAATTATCTAACATTTAAAAAAAAAAAAATCTTGTCAACTAATTACCAAATTCAAAAGCAAAATGTACAGTCTTTAGCTTTGTCTTCATCTTTTATTCTTCTCTAAAAAGTAGACAAGATAAAAAAAAAAAAAAAAAGGTTAGATAATTCAAAGATATATAAATATCTCTTATTATTACCAAATTCAAAAGCAAAATGGACGGTCTTTAGCTTTATCTTCATCTTTTATTCTTCACTAAAAAGTGTATATATATACTTTTTAGAGAAGAATAAAAGATGAAGATAAAGCTAAAGACCGGCCATTTTGCTTTTGAATTTGGTAATTAGTTGACAAGATAATAAAAATGTTAGATAATTCAAAGATATATAATTATCTCTTATTAGTATTTTGACCTCTCAAGATGATCAGTTTCCTGTGTGATTTGTCCTCGATTATTTCATGCTCCCAAATTCCATGCAGTGTGACTACTGACTAGGAAGTAGAAACTCGAATATTTTATGCTTTGTAGGGATAGTACGGGCACTAGACACGAAAATAGTCTTTATTGTGTTTTCTGGTTTGCTAGATAGAAAATGGTCTTATGTGGAACTCATAACCAATAACTCCAATGGGTTGTTGGACACCCACTACCTGAGGTACCCCATTACGTACCCTATTGATTGGACAACTGTACATTTTATTTTTTCATTGGATAAGTAGGACTATGAATGGATTTTTAAAGTTTGATAATTCAAATGCAAGATAAGAAGCTTTTCACTTTTATTTATATTTTTTAAAAAAAGAAAAGGAAAATGCCTCATATTTTTATAGGTAAGATAATAAAGTCGGGAACGAAACGGTTCATGAGTCATGAGATTGGCATGCACTTGTTTTGGCCAGTGGCCACCTCTTATCTCCTTCCTCTCCTCTTAATTCTTTTTCTTGCGCCTTGTCAGACTCTCACTCTCCTACATTTCCTCCACTCCATGCAAATAGTGCTCCACTTTGTTTCAATAACCAATTTGCCCTTCACTTTTATTTTCTTCATTCACACAAAATTTCGGGGCATCAATTTATGAATGATCAGTTACTCATATCATCATATGTGACATTCTTTCCTCATTTTGACAGAGATGGCACCGAAGTTGCAAAGTTGTTTTTTTGGTAAAAACATACAATTTTACACCCAAATTAAACAAGAATTGTAATTGGAAAAAGGAAAAAAGAAAAAAAGACTTCTACACAATTAATGATCTCAAGAACTAAACCCTCTATCTCTGTCATAACATATTTTTTATTAACAAAACTTCGATACAATAGCATTTAAATAAAAATCGCTTGAATAAGTTGACGGAAAAATAAGTAGGTGTAAAAGGTTGGTATTGTACTTGACTAATCTCCGAATATGTGTAATGGGATACGTAATTGTCGGAAAGAATCCTTGCTATGGTCCCAAGTTGTTAATTATAAGGCTAGAATTCAAGAACTCATGAAATACATGAGTCCTAAAAATCACAAAACCAACCATTTGGAATTAGTTAGAATTAATTATGAGTACTCATGAATTAAATGTGGTTTGAAAATCACTAAACCAACTCTCTGGGTTTAATAATAATGTGAAGATCACATGTGGCCAACCATAGATATGTAACAGCAAAAGAAAAGAAAAGGAAAATTGTTTTAATTTCAACCAAAAAGCTAACATTAAAAAATAATATAAAAAATAGGAAACAAAAAGAAATGGAATTATGGTGGTTGCTGAGGGCAAAAGTCCCTCTATTTAGGTCATGTCTGTAATTTGGTGATAAAGTAGGGGTTAGGTTTTCTATTTACACTGATTGGCCACTGAATCACGCATCCAAACAAGTCCACATACATTTTTTCTGAATATGTATATATAGATGCCAAGACACCAAGAATATATCCTTTTAAATTTAAACTACTATTAGAACTGTGAAGGGCTAGGTAGAAAGAGAAGCACATACGCCTCAACTCAAAGAAAGCAAAGAAAGAAATGGAATGGAAAAAGAGTTATCTGGATGTTATACTTGTACCACTAGGTTTTTTGATAAACATTGCTTATCATTTCTGGTTATGGCATAAGGTTCGCAATGAACCACTCACAACTATCATCGGGACAAATGCTAGAGGAAGACGTTATTGGGTCTCGGCCATAATGAAGGTACAGTTATATAATTTTTTTTAAAATTTATTTATATATATATATATTTTAACTTGCTGATCAAACAATGAAAGAAATTAAGGCTTGCACTTTGTGTGTAATCATTTAAATGGTATCAAATTCATACACAGTATATATGCTTTTTCCATGAAGCTAGCTCGTTAAATATTATTCATTAGTTTCACAATGAAAACTTGATACGAATTGCAACTAAACTAACAATGCTCAAGATAGAAACCTAAGTAGCAATTGTGGATATACTGCCATCTCTTTATTTTGATCTTTAAACAGTTTTTTATTTTATTTTATACATTTTACGTGAAATTGATTAATTTAAATCCTGAATATTTCAATTGGAAACACCAATAAATATCTTTCTTGAATTGTAGATGTTGTATCTGGTCAGGCAGGAGATGTCTTGCTAATTGGCTTGTATTCTGTTTTGCTTACTCTGAGCTTTGGTTTAGCTCTGATCTCATGAACATTTGTTGTTTTGTTTCTTAGGCTCCTCTTTGCCGAAGAGTTTGGATGTACCTTTGTTTGTTTGTTTCAAATAATCCATATGATTTACCAAAAAAATTAAAAAACCTAGAGGTCCTTTGGCGTGATCTTTAACTTATCTCACATAATTTAGTGTTTTAGCTAAGCATGTAACATATAGCTAGCTTTGGATTATCACAGAAGAATCAAATGTGATGCTACCAAAAAAAATTCCCAGATTTCACGTGTAATGTTTTGTATTCTACCATGAGTCAGTTGGTGCTTTGAAAAGTTTTGGATTTTACAATCATGGCAAGCAAAAAGTATATACATGGGGAGCATAACCTGTCATTTTGCTTGATGACAAGGAGGCTACCACTTGTTTTTAGTAGTGTAAGCGTGCGCCCAGCACTGAAATTATATTTCAGTTGTGTTTTGCATTTTTTTGGGATCTCATGGTGGGACCACTAAACTCAACAAAACACAAATTTCTAGGTAAATTTGGGTCTCACAATACTATTCACACCTTTAAAAATTATTTTATTACAATATTTTCAACAATAAGTTTTCAGTTTTCAGCAAATAAACAGTATCCAAATAGACACTAAATCACTTTGTTGGTGATTTTAATCTTGTCCTATATAACCCCATATCCAAACAGACACTAAATCACTTTGTTGGTGATTTTAATCTTATCCTATATAACCCTGTATAAACTTTAAACGACATGGTCAAATCTATGTTAGGGTCAGGGTGGTCTATTTTTTAGTTTATTTCTATGATATGGTGCATTGAATAAAATGTTGGCAAAAATAAAATCACATGTGTAACAAAAAATTTTATGTCACTCCCTCTAATAAACAAATTATTTAATTTTCACAGGACAATGACAAGAAGAACATCTTGGCAGTCCAATCTCTGAGGAACACAATAATGGGATCAACCCTAATGGCAACTACGTCGGTTTTACTTTGTTCTGGTCTCGCAGCTGTAATAAGTAGCACTTACAGTGTGAAGAAGCCACTCAACGACACCGTTTATGGGGCCCATGGGGAATTCATGGTGGCTTTGAAATATGTGACACTACTCACTATTTTCCTCTTCTCATTTTTCTGCCACTCTTCGTCCATTAGGTTTATAAACCAAGTGAACATTCTGATTAACACACCAACTGATCCTATGTCCACAGTGACCCCAGCGTACGTGTCTGAGCTCTTAGAGAAGGGTTTCTTGCTAAACACTGTGGGAAACAGGCTCTTCTATGTGGCACTTCCTCTTTTGCTTTGGATATTTGGACCTGTATTGGTTTTCTTGTGCTCTGTCACCATGGTGCCAGTGCTTTACAACCTTGACTTTGTGTTTGGGAATGGCCAAGTTGAAAACGGGAAAAATGTGAATGGGGACTTTGTATGAATAGTGTGAAACAAAATAAAATGAGAACTTGGATGGTGTGATTTTTGGTTATGTTGTTTTGGGCAATGCGTGAGATTTGGTTCTTTTATTTTGTGTGCACATATAAATAACGTGTTCTACATTTTAGTGCGTGATGATAAATTGATAATCTTGTGCTTTTCCCAACTAAATAAAAAAGTATAGAGGGCTTATCTTATGTGGTGTCCATTGTCCTAGGTAGTAAAGTTTAGAAAACATAGAATTAAACTGTTTATCAAAAAAAAAGAAAAAAATAAAGGAAAACACAGGAACCACACAATAGAACAATAGAATAATCTTTTTTACCAAGGCATGCATGCTTATTGCTTAGTCGTGATGGTTCAAAAAGTATGCCCACAATTCAACAGAAACCCAAAATACGTAGAAACATGTACACATGAATGTATCTAATTTTCTAAAATTAGATCAAGTCAAAGTAATAACTTATAAATATAGTTATACAAAAACGATCACTTTTGATATAAATATTTATAAATAATCGCAAAAGAGAACATTTTTCCTAATGAATATCGGGTAGTTTGATATAAATGTATACAAAGAGAAATCCAAAGAAGAAAAATACTCAAAAATTACATTATGATCCTTGTATTGACTATGTGGAAGCACCCCATTTGTGTTTGTTAACAAGAGGAGAGAAAAAGTTATGTGAGAAAGATGACTCATACTAATCATACCACTTTTTTTTTTCATAACTTGTTAATATCGTAATTGGCGATTGCTTAAATATCAATAAATTAACTTATTGGAGAAAGAAGGTGTAGTAATAAGAAGCCATAGTTACTTTGTTTATTTTAAATTATTTGTTTTGGGTTATGGAGACAGGTCTAAAGTTAATTGTAATTTTAGGAACGGGAATAATTTTGGCAGTGGGTTCTTTTTTGACGTATGGAAAGCTAGCCAAAATTAAGGATTAAAGAGCTAACTTTTTCTAGCACATTTCAGCAATTTGAAACCCGAAAAAAAGCCTTCGGCATTTCAATTTTAACATGCTGTCATTTTTTTTGCTTGCTCTGTTTGCCTATGAAAATTTAACAACCCAAATTTCTGCCCTAACCTGCTACCCGAAGCTGCCTTACCCTACTACCCAATAAGAACTTATTGGCATGCTAGTTCTAACTCTCTGCTTGCCAATTTTACTTTTTCTCTAATAAGACAATGAATATTTTTTTATCCATAATTATTTTAGCATGTAGCTAATAATAAAAAATGAGTAGTTAATAATAATATCAATTCCACCCAAAACAATAACTAATCCTAAACCCTAAATAATAATAAACCCTTTAAATTGTAAATCCTAATAAATAAACGTTAGCAAACCCTAAACAATATTAAGCACTAAACCCGAAAACCTAATAAAAATAACCAAAACAAACCCTGCCCTAGGGTTTGTTATGTTTTTATTTATTTATTAGAGTGTTTGGGTTTTAGGAGGGTTTGTTATGAAGTGGGTCTTCACTCTGCCAACATTTAAATCCCTCCCACCCCCCCCAAACAAAAAAAAACAAAAAAGGAGCATCTCTCCTCCTCAATCATAAGTCAGAGGATTCTCTCAATCTCTATGCTATATTTTTCCTTTCTTAGTAAGGCCTTGCACGCTTTAAAATAGAAGCTTTGTAAGTATGCGTCTGTTGTCACATGTCTGGCTCATATAATTGGATTATGTTTATATATATATATATAATTGGATTTGAGCCATGACAAGTTTGGTGATCCTTTGTAGATCTAGTAGCCAAAACTTAAGTGTTTTTGCTATTTCCCAAACCAAGGAAGCAGATTTTGACTCGATCACTCTAGAAGATTATGCTCTCTAATATATAATGTTTTTGAACCCAATCCAACACAATATTTCCCCCATCTCATATTTGTGCTATTTTGCCTTTATTTTTATTTTTATTTTCTTCATGTAATCAGATCTACCAACAGAGCAACGCATGTTTTGGGTGCCTAGGCTTCCTTTTCTAATATAGGATAGGGCCCAACCCCATGAACTCTCTTCCTACCTCGCCTGGGCCCTTCCCCCTTTTTGTCAATAAATTATCTGTCATCAGTCGAAAAAAAAAAAAAAAGCATTGGCTTGCCAAGAATTCATGGATCAATCAGCTGAGCCACTGTTTCTTGTGGTCTCGTCTTGCCTTTTAGGTAAAAAGTTTAAATCATTGTTTCCCATAATGGTTTTAGGTTAAAAGTTTAAATCATTGTTTCCTATATTGGAAAAGAATGGGTGGCTTAGGTTTAATTTGTTCTCTTTCATTGGATCTCAATCACATTAGCATTTTTTTTTTCCTGCCCCAATGAATAATTCTTTAAGTCTGGCGTAGATCTGGGATGTGTTGTTATCTGACTCTCATTTGAACATAAAGTCATTAATAAATTCAAAAACATGGCTGAAACATAATTTATAAACATTTAAAACACAAATCATGATCTTTTATTTTAATTTTTGCACGCTGTTATCTTATATAATTTAATTCATTCTTTATATGTTCCTTTTTACTCAGCTAGCATTTGTGAGTTTATGCATTTGACAACCAAATATGGGAAGTAGGTATTTCTTGTTCAAACGGTTCACCTATCAAATTAAATTAACAAAAACAAATTATTGTCTAATTCCAAACTTTGTTATTTTTTTATCTAAAAGAGTCTTTAGAAAACACTCGTGATTCAAATCCATTTCATGATTAGTGACTGATCAGTGTACTACATGCCATATGCTCCATCAAAGTACAGTAAAGATAGGTCCAAATAAGAAGGTGGAAATGTGAGTCAGTCATCCAACTTCCACATTTTTTCAACATTTTATTTTTAGTATCTTTGTATATTTGAAGGATTTTATTATTTTATTTTAAACCAATAAAGAGAAGGGTGTTTGAAAAATAGGAACTGCTTTTTGTTATTTGCTCTTTAAATATGGCCTTTCACTCTTTCTAGGTCTCTTGAGGAATGTATTAAAATTTGGATGGAGTCTGCATCAAATAATTTTAGCCCTGGTCTTGTCTTTCTTCCACTATTTGTCTTAGAAATATTTATTATTTGTCAGCTATCGTAGACATATCTATCATTTTGTGTCAAAGTAAAAAGTTATGAGATTGTGTTTATTCTGAACTAGTATATTCTGCAAAATTCTCTCTCATGTCTCATATGAGATATGCCATACATTCCTTTTCCTGTTATAATTTCAGTTATCTTGTAATGCTTTCATCTGAACCAAGTTCTGCATTTATTGTGATACTGATTGTTCTTTTTAGTACATTTCGTTTCATCAAAGTTCTACTCCTGTTACCTAAGGCTAATGTCTCGCAGATGGGCCATGATCATATTTTTCCTTTTGCTTTCCTTTATTTCACCAAAGAATCCTTGTTACTATGCATATATATGTTATGGGCATGTCATTGTTGTTGTTCAGTTGATCAAATGATCTAACTATTTAATCAACGAAAATCTGTAATAAAGAAAGGAATGGCACTAAAGATCAGTCTTCTAGTTAAGTTAGTGGGGGATTCTCCAATGTTGAAGTAAGCAAGATTTAAATCACTACTTTACTACGTGATGGTTAGGGGTTTTTTTTTTTTTTTTTTTAAATGCTCGCATGCAGTTGAAATTCAAATTTAGGAGGGACTCTTGTGAACTAAATCACCAAGACTCCTACTCCTTGAGGTAATCCTATGATTTTTAGGATTTTCTTTCAAAATGGTCACTTATGGCTAGTTTGGATGAAGTTGAGAAATGGAGGGTACAGAGAAGTAAAGTAGAGTTTGCCAGCCTCATTTTTGATTGCTAGCTTGGCCTTGATTTTTGCCGAGGAGGCCAAGCTAAGAGGCATGGTCAAGCTCGCTTGTGCCACATCATCATGTTGTTCATCATTTCTTATTCTTTGTTAGTGTTCCAGACATTTTCTAATTTAATCTGCAAAAGGGAGTGATTACTTCATTTTCTTCTATCTATCAATGTGATTGGTATTCCTAGGTGAAATAGCACAATCAGTACGTAAAATTTTTTAATAGTTGTTTCTCTTTTTGCCAAATATTAAGCTTGAAAATAAATTAATTTAAGGGCTCATGTGAGAGAGTCTAACTCAAAATTCATGTCATCTGGTGGCTACAAATGCATTTTTTTATCAATTCCTGCCACGTTAAAAAAAGGAAGATCACAAATGCAAGATTTTCTCTTGATGGATATTAAATAAGATACATAAAAGGACACGAGTTGGTAAGAAAAGGAGAGAATTATATAGTGTTGTTGAATGAAAGAAACCTAATTTTGGACCCTTTTCAAAATATATAACTAAAAAAAAAAAAAAGGAGAAAAAGTCTATTTGGCGTCTTTTGAAATCAAGAAGCACGAGGCTGGGTGAGGCGCTAATGCACCTAGCCTTTGTTGGTCCTTCTTATTCCTCTATATAATAACAAAGGCTTCTTTTGTAATGTTTAGTATTATCAGAGCACTAGTAATAGTGGTGCTAAAAAGCTAAATAGTTATTTTTAGCACCACCATATACAAAAAATGTGATACATCATTGGTGGTGTAGGTAAAAGTTTTACCTACTCAGCTGTAGTGTACAGCTATTTATGGCTGTGCACTATAGCTTAAAAGTTAAAATCAAATAATATATTTTATTATCTCTCTCATTAAAATAATATATATATATATATATATTCTCTTTCTGTTTTTTCCTCTGTTCCAGCATTCTCCACTCTCAGTCTCTCACCCAAGCTCCAATTTGTCATCTTCCTCACCCAAGCTCACTCTTCAATCAGCCATTCGTTGCCGACCCAAGTACCATCGTCGACTGAAACAGTCTCTCCCATGACTTCTCTCAAATCTCCACCGTTCATCCCATCGCCCTTTCCATCATCCACCATGTCATCGAGAAATGCGATGGGGTCCGCCATGACATCCCTTTCCTCCAAACCCTATCATTCTTCAACTGGGCCATAGCCCACGATATTTCGGCCCAGTCCCCCAACCCTTACAACGAAATGATCAACCTCGTAGGAAAAGTTCGCCAATTCAACTTGGCTTAGCAAGTCATCGATTTGATAAAAGCCATCATGCATATCTTGTGTTTGTGTTATGTTTAATCGAATGGAGGACTATGGAGGCTATTCTTGTGTTTGTGTTGCGATTGATTTGGGGTTGTGTTTGTGTTTGGGGTTGCTCGGTGTTTGTAGTGGCGGTGGTGTCAGGGTGGTGGTGGGGGCGGCGCCATGAGTGCTTGAAAATAGTGAAGAAAAAAAAAAAAGAGAAATGAATTGTTTAATGTAGTAGGTATATTATTTTATTATGTTATTTATATTATTTTATTATATTAAAAGCTAAAATAAAACTACTGATATTGAGTATTTTATAAAGTGAGAAGGTAATATAGATAAAGTAACTTTTTGTGGAGCCATATTGCTAAATTTATGGCTCCGTCAATGTGGATGTTCTCACAATATATAGGTCACTTGCAAGATACTAGGTTTCACATGCTTTGGGCAGCGTGTGGCAACATGAAATTTCAGTCTTAATCAGTGGGTTTTACACTGCATTTTGCATGATGCAGTCTTATTTATGAGTCTAAGAATTGGTTACAATTTGTGCCAAATAAGGAAGCTTAATTAATCAATCTTCCTTTGGTTCATTGCCATAAAGGGAATGGCTCCTCTTGTAATTGCTGAATTGGACAATCCAAGAAAATAAACATTTAACGTTGGTGGAGTCAATTGAATGGGACTTTGAATGTTAAACAAGTTTAGTTTTCCAGTAGGTAATGTGTGGCTTTCTACTATATATATATACACTCAACTTTGTTGCACAATCAAGCATGTTTTGCAAGACTACTCGTAAAATTGGTAGAATATAAAGTGAAAATGTCAAACTGAAATTGATGATTTTTATTCCATATGTACTAGTACCACTAAGATAATTTTCTCTTTATTTATTGTTCAATATTTTTGTCATATATTGCTAAATATATTTATTGATTTTAATTTCCCACGAATATATTTTCAAAATTTTTATCTAGTGTTAAATGCTTTAAAGCCAAATAATATTTCTTAAAGAATACTCTCTTCTTTTCCTTTTTTTTCCCCCTACTTCTCTCACTCATTAATCATTATAGGGTAAATTACAAAGTTGGTCCCTGTCCTTTACACTATATTTCAATTTGGTCTCTAACTTTTTAATTGTATCAATTTGGTCCTTAGTATTTTAAGTGATGTGTCAATTTAGTAATTGCTATTATTCTTTATGTAGGGTCTGATTTGGTGGCCCAGGCCCAAGAAAGGTGGGTTACGAGCCCAATGAACCCAAGACAATGAATTTGTAGAGAGTGGGCGAAAGAGCTGGGCTAGTTGCGAATTAAACAGTGATTGGTTATAATGTTTAAGGATTCATTGACACAAGATCATGCTCATCTTTCCTGACAAATGTGTGTCCGAAGAGATATGTTATTGAATGAAAGATGATTACAACTCTTGGAGCTACAGTAAAATTATCTCCTCCTTCTCTCCACTATTTTTCCGATCCCTATTATTAGAGACCTTTTCTGCTTATATAGCACCCTCTCCTATCATCTTCATCGTCCACTTGTTCTTCATTTAAGCATCCACTTGAGTGCCTGTCCCATCAGGTATTCTCTTTACCCCTCCGTGAGTGGTAGTAGCTGAGATTACACTGTTCAGAGGTCTTCTCCACATTAATGCGGCCAGAAAAGCAGCTGCAGTGCATTAAATGCGGTGGTGGCAGCTTTTCCTTGAGATATTTTCTCGTTTTAATCATCCTCAGACATGCCCAAATCTTATCTCTGTCCTTGGGATTGCCAGAGAGTCCATTCGGACCTTTCATTCGTTGGCTGGGTCAAGATTATTTGCGTCTGAGGAGTATAACCTCTTCGGACAAAAAGTGACTTCTTCGGATGCTACTCTTCCTACACTTCTGGGTTGGTTGCGTTCAGATGAATTCTTCCCCGACCCGCTATTACTCTTCAGACGTACAGTACTCCTCAAGACAGGGCCCCTAGCCCAATAGGTATGTCTGGGTTTTTACCCCCCACACTTTAGATGAAAAAAGCTTACATGTCGAAAGGAGCAATAAAAAATTATTTTTCATGCCACATCAACCGCCAATTATACCACTACATCAAATTATTTATAAATAAATTTAAAAAAAAAAAACCCAAATTAAGATTTGCACACATGTGAGATCAGTACCATCTCATTCTCACCAATGCTTTAAAATATGCAGATATGCTTGGCTTTCATTTCTTAAATCTGCTCGTCATTCTGGTTAGTGAAATTAATTCACCATATATGTCAAAGTTGTGCAACAAAAGGCGGACCGAGATTGGAATATAAAAGAGACTCTGAATCCAAAACAAAAATTGTATTATCATGATTAATTTTCCTAAGGTTTTTTATTTTTATTTTTTGATAATTTGCAAATACATTAAAACTTAGTAAAAAAACAAAAAGGGGAATCTCCCATACAAATTGCCCCCAGAAAGGGAGGGTGATTACCATGTGAAAAACTAAAGGGGTGGGAAGAGCTCAACGCAAATCTTGCAGTTTCAAGTGCTGCAGTATTACACTTTCGCTGGACCCACCTAAAA
Organism: Quercus suber; assembly: GCF_002906115.3. Lineage (NCBI taxonomy): Eukaryota > Viridiplantae > Streptophyta > Magnoliopsida > Fagales > Fagaceae > Quercus > Quercus suber. Next base: position 1,685,479 of record NW_027069519.1, read on the forward strand.
ACACAAGACTCGAAATGAGAAGCCAAACTACGAATGTTACTAATTATGGTGTTGAGAGACCAACTCGGAGTGAGGTTAGGTTGTGACTCCATCTTTCTTGAATAGCAAGTTGCATTGCCCATAGAATTGCTTCGACTTTTGCCTGTGATGGAGAGCAAAGATGATGCTCCTCACCCCAGAGGGAAAGGGCCACTCCCAAGTGGTTTTTAGCAATTGCGACCAAAGCTAACTTGGTGTTACTTAGAGCAACATTACGTTAATCTTGATCCAACCTTTAGGGGGGGGGGGGAGTCCAGACATCTGAGGATGGTTTCAATGAAGGACAGATGCTTGGAGAGTACACACCTTGAAGGATTCTAGGAATCTAGTCCTCACATTACTCATGGCTTTAGACAAATCATCTCTGTCCCCTTGGAAGAGAAGGTGGTTCCTAGTCTTCCAAATCTCGTCAACGATCAGGGCCATGTTTAGCAGAATAGTCCATTGCTGATCTATGGGGATGGAAGCCTTTGGTGGGTTTGTGACCAATTTGATGATGTCTTCATTTAAGGTCAAAGACAAAGAATCAATTCTAAGGCCCCAACCAATAGTTGTCCACAGTGCTTTGGCAAAAGGGCATTGGAAGAACAAATGAGTATATGTTTCCTCATCTGAATTGCATAAGCTACAAGTTGTGTCAGCTTGCTGAATTCTGCATTGAAGGTTTACCTTTATAGGAATGGCGTTGGCACTGATCCTCCATAAGAGCATCTTGCCAAAGGGTGATTGGGATGGAGATTGTGAGGATTGCAAGTGCAAAATCCGAAGCAAAAATCTCATTGATCATATTTGCATCCCAAGTTTTTTTAAGATGAATCGAAGAGGTGATGGGCTTTGAAGGGGAGCTATGAGTATACTTCAATCCTCGGCTGAGGTTTGAATCCTTTAATCCATGGAATGCACGGATCCTCCCAAACATTGATTGATTTGCCATCGCCTAGAAGATAACATGCTCCTTTTACAATCAGATTTTTGACATCCTCAATCACTCTTCATGTGGAGGAGGCTATTTTCTTTGGTTCCGTTCTAAGCCAATCGTCTTTGACTTTGTATTTAGTGCAAAGCACTTCCATACAGATGCTTTGCTTTCCTAAGGGCACAATCCATGCTAGCTTTACAAGAAGAGTAGCATTAACTTCTTTAGTTTTTCTGAAACCTAAACCACTTACAAATTTGGGGCGACAGAGCTTGTCCCATTGCTTCCAAGCAATGAATTTACCCTCCTTCTCCTTAAGTTTCCACAAAAATCTTCTGGTCAGTGAATCTAGCTTATCACAATTTTTGGTAGGGACATGGAAGGTTGATAAGGTATAGCTGGGGATGGCTTGTGCAATTGAGGTAATGAGAGTGCACCTACCCGCCCACGAAAGGGATCTGCTCCTCTAACCTAAAAGCTTTGACTCCAACTTTTCCTGTAGAAATTTGAAGTCTTTGGATGGTGATCTGGACATGAACAAGGGTGCTCTAAGGTAAACTGCTTCTTTTTTTGAGGGATTTCATTTGGAGAAGTTGCTTTATAGTTCTTTTGCAGTTTGTTGTGGTGTGCTTCGAGAAAAAGATCCCTAATTTGGTTCTGTTTAAACTTTGACCAGACCAAACACAATACTTCTTAAGACAAGAGGCTAATATCTCAGAATCCTTCCTTGTTGCCTTGGAGAAAAGCACGATTTCATCGACGTAAATGATGTGTATTAGTGTTGGCCCTCTTACACTTGCTTTAGCACTACTAAGGTTGCCTAAGCTTAGCTCCCTGTCTAGCATTCTTGATAAAACCTCTTGCCCTAGTATGAATAAATAGGATGAAAGAGGATTGCTTTATCTTAGGCCTTTGCTAAGTTTGAATTGATTCGACTTACCTCCATTAATCAACACCTCAAAGGATACAAATGATACACATGTTAGGATCCATTTAATGAAAATGGGGTTGAACCCAAGATTAGAGAGCATAGCCTGGATAAATTTCCAATTGAATCTATCATATGCTTTTTGGAGATCAAGCTTTAAGCCCATGAATCCAGATTTTACCTTCCTTACCTTGAAGCTATGTAGAAGCTCGTGCACCACCACTTGGTTTTCTATAATCCACCTCCTTGGGATGAATGTTGATTGACATAAGGAGATAATCTTGTGTAAGAGAGGTCTTAGCTTTGCAACTAGCGGCTTAGAGATGATCTTGTAGACCACATTACAAAGGTTTATAGGCCGAAAGTTGTTGACCATGGTAAGGTTGGAGGTTTTTGGGATTAGCACGATGAGGGAATTGTTGGCCTCTTTAGGTAAGCTTCCATCAATGAAGAAGGATACGACAGTTTGAGTGAAAGCCTTTCCAATAATAGGCCAAAATTCTTTGTAGAATAAGACAGGGAATCCGTCGGGGCCGGGAGCATTTAGGTCCTGCATTTGGAAAAGTGTTTCCTTGATTTCTTCTGGAGATGAAATTCTCTTTAGTGTTATGTTGTCCTCCTCAATGATACACTGAGACATAAGGTTCTCCAAGTGTGATAGGAATGTAACGTCTTCTTCTGAGAATAGAATTTTAAAGGAGTTGAAGAAGATTTGCCTAATCTGATTCGAGCTGATAATCCACTACCCATCCTTAGACTTGATAGCATCAATATGGTTCCGTCTTCTTCTAATAATGGTGGACAGATTGAAAAATTTTGTGTTTCTGTCACCCTCTTTTAGCCATAATTCCCTAGATTTTTGCTTCCATAGGACCTTAGTTCTAGCAAGCCATTTTGAGAGCTCAACTTGGAGTTCATTTTTGATATTGCCATTGTCATCAGAAGGAGGCTTCTTTTGGATTTCAACTATGTTTTGCATAACTTGATTGATCCTCACTTGGAAGTGCCTGAACACTTCCTTGTTCCACTTCCGAAGAGCCTTTCTCATTGTGGCTTGTTTTTTATAAAGCTTGACAAATGTTGGACCATGTTTCTCCTCATTCCAAGCTTTTTCTATTATTGAATTGCAACTGTTGTCTCTTATCCAAGCAGCTTCAAACCGAAACAATCTATGGGCGAAGTTGTCTTCTGGATTGGTGTCAAGCAGACAAGGGCATGGTCAGACTTGGCTCCCAAATGGGACACAATAGCTTTTAAGAAGGCTAGCCTCCAGGCTATGCTAGCGATGCTTTTATCTAATCTTCTTTTGATTGCTGAGCTTCTCCATCTTCCTTTGGCCTATGTGAAAGAATTTCCTGAGTAACACAAATTGATGGCTCTGAATTCGAATATAAGCTCCTTTAGGTAATTTGTGGCGAAGGAGTTGCTACTTCTTCTTCCTCCTAGAGTTTCGCTGTCATCAGTGGTGAAGTTGAAGTCTCCAATACATACCCAAGGGCCTTGGAAGGATCCTAGGAGTGCCATAAGATTCTTCCATGCTTTTTGCTTTTTGGAAGGGTATGGAGGGCCGTAGAGGGCAACTAAAAGCCACTTATAGATAGCATCAGTAACTTTAACGGCAATCAGGTTCTTGTTATACCCAACTTGCTAAATTGATCAACCATATTTCCACCTAACACAGATTCCTCTTGCGGCACCTTTGGCCTTAACAACACATAAATCAAAAAACTTTATTACATTCATAACTTCTACCATTCTAAAGGCCGAGGCCTTGGTTTCACTATGAAAAATAACATCTGGGCTAGTCTCTTTTATTTGAGCCTTAGGGGCTCTAATTGTCGCAGCATTGCAGATACCACGATAGTTCCAACCTAGTACCTTCATGGAGAGGCTAGGGGCTTGATAAGGCCTGCCTTATTGGTCGAAGAAGTTGTAACAGAGCATGATTCAGTGAAAACAGGGGAACCAAAAATACCATGTGAAGAATTGGAGTTGTGATTGGTAGTATCAAAAGGCTCACCATAAAGAGCTATGATTCCCTGAAGGAGCTCTAATTCTTTTTGTGAAACTTTTCTTTTGAGATAAGGAATTGGGTTGCTGGGTTCTACCTTAGTGATTTAGGGATGAAGGTGGCATTCGTAGGGTCGAAGAAAGCTACTTCAGGAGCATGATCCACGATCTTTACCCTCTTTGAAAGGATCTCTAATTCTTTTTGTGAAACTTTTCTTTTGAGATGAGGAATCAGGTTGCTGGGTTCTACTTGAGTGATTTGTGATGGCTGGGGATTCAATATGTTGGTTGGGATTTTAGATATGATATGTGGAGATTGGTGTTAGGTTAAAATTGGTGGCTATGAATGAACGCTGATTTGGGGTAGGTCATTGTTAAGTTTGGTTTTTTGTTCAGGCTTGGGGGAGAGGTTTGTATTTGGGTTGATGTTAGGTGGGCCAAAATAAGTGGGTAAGGTGGGTTTGGGTTTTCTATCTAGTTCGAAAAGATAGGTGGGCTTTGGGAATTTGGTTTGTCATCCTTATCTGAGGGGATGAAATCGAATTGGTTGACGTGTATAGGTGAGGGTGTTAGCTGTTGACTGTTGGTTCCTTCCTTTAAGTCAGCATCTTGGGATGTGGGCAGATTCTACGCTGTCATGTTGTTGGTACCGTGCTCCTGTCATACACCATTGTGGCAAGGATTGTGTACCTTGTCCTTTTTTGACAACGTTGCTTGACATGCTGTCACTATAGGGGACGAGTTCATACGACGTGGTGTCATGCCGGGGCATAATGGGACAGAAGGGTTGAGCATGAGAAATATATTCGGTGGAGTGGTATTGTTTTCTGCCCAAAGCCATGGGCTTGAGGCAATGAAGTCATGGCCAAACAGATTACGGGTGGAAAACTTTTTGCCTAGGCAGGCATGTGTTTCATGGCCAATGGTGTCACACTAGTAGCAAACGTTTACTAATTTCTATACCTCAAACTAACCTAGAGATGAAGGAGGTTATTTCTAGGCAAGAAGATACCTGGCGTTAGAGGTTGTAGTAGATTGAACTCGACTTGTATACAAAGGAACCTTTTCCAGGATCTGTCTCCGTCGCCGATATAATCGACTTCCACTACTTTTTTTGCTTTTTCCCTAAGCTTTCAAAGGCTGATAGGTGATCTCCAAAGCTCAGGGAGGTTGTGGACTTGAACCCAAAAGGTTAAGGTTGAGAAAGGGATTTCATGCCACGTGAGAGATAGGTTCCAATGCTTAAGAATTAGATGACCACCTCTGATGGACCAAGGCTTCAAAATGCATTGGCCATGTCTGCCTTATGCTGAAAGTTGAACATGAACAGCTTGTTGCCTAGATGGGTGACCCAGACTTGAAAAGCTGGTCACCACGCCCTATTAACTACGTCTATGATAGTGATTAAGCCTACTTCTTTGTAGGTAATGAGTTTGCCTAGTAGTACCCATATAGGTTCCTTTGGGTTAGGTTGGTTTGGAAGGAGTTCTACGCATGCATCAATCCATGTGTTGTTTTTTTGTGTGAGCAATGAGGTCCAAGACCTCCATTGTAACACTTGAGAGAGGACCAAAGGTGTAGATGATAGACAGGAGGTAAGAGGCAAGGAAAGGATAGAGGTAAGAAGATGTACTAGACAAAGGGGAGGCGTGCTACTAGAGAGCACGGGAAAGATCCTTATCCATGTTCATTCATCTAAAGATGTAGAATATTGAATGAAATTTTCCTAAGGTTAATTCACTACATATAAAAAAAAATTTCCACAAAAAGTGGATCTGGCCTTGACTCCAAATCCAAAATGAAACCTTTTAGGCACCCGATGCCACCATCACTCTTTTCCTAAAGTAGAAAAAAAGGCATGTCCTACATCTTGAGATATCTTAAGTAGCCCCACTAGAGCACATAAAAAACTCATTTTGATTTGGTGAGATGATACTGATCTCAAATGTGTACAGATTTAGGGATTTGAGTGAGATGATACTGACCTCACGTTGTATTTTTTTTTTTAATCTTATGTGATGGTACAATTGGCAGTTGATGTGGCATGAAAAATATTTTTTTCTATTGTTCCATTTGACACATCAACTTTTTTCATCCAAGGAATAGCAACGGGGACTAAATTGACACAACATTGAAAAAGTTAGGGACCAAATTGATACAATTGAAAGGTTAGGGACCAAATTGAAATATGGTGTAAAGAACAGGGACCAACTTTGTAATTTACCCATCATTATATTATCTTAATATTTAAAGGAAAACATAATAGTAATGCCATGGATGAGCCATTAAGTGAAGTCTGAACTTGACTATGCACAAAAAAAAAAAAAAAAAAAAAAATTTTGACTGTTGACTTACCAAAATACAAAACATGTAGTAGCTACCAAAAGACCCAATGTAAGACCTACGTTTTTCCTAACCAACTTAAATCAAGGAAATTTTTGTAGATTCTTTTGGTTTAGGATAGGCCTGTACAGATGCGGTCTATCGATTATTGGAGAGTTTTTTGCACCACACCTATAGGGTGCAGTTTTCTCTCATGCTTGACCGCACCTCATCTATGAAGGGTTTGGCACCGGTCTACACAAGGTGCTGTGCACCATACCGGTTTGGAGGTTAGTTCGGTTAATTCCTTTATTTTCTTAGGAATCAAACACAACGCAGTTAACAACACAAACCCCATCATATCATTCAAATATTCCATAAAAAGAAAAGGAAACAAAGGAAAACATACAAATACAAACAAATTCACAATCTTTCTCTTAAAAATATTCAATTTCAAATCACACAAAAAAAAAAAAAAAAAAAACCCATTTAAAAAAAAAAAAAAAATGACTCCACAAAAGACAAATCAAAACTATTGAAAGTAAAATACATAAACAAACTTCAAAGAAAGCTTTGTAAGGAGGAGCATAAAATTCAAAATCTTCTATAGAACTTCCTGAGAATAGCAAAAAGGAGGGAGGAAAAAGTGGAACTCCAAATAATTGTAGCTTCAAGGGGCATAAAATGGTGGTAGCAAGTGTTGGTAGTAGAGGCAGAAAGTGAGGAGAGAGAAAGAGAGAGGTGAGGAGGAGACGTTTATGGGAGAGGGAGAGGCTGGGCAACTAATGAGAAAGTGAGAGCTTGGTATCTAATAATTTTAGGGTTTAAATTGAAACGCTATAGTTTTGATTTTTTTTTTTTTTTTTTTAAAGCTAATACCAAAACAACGTAGTTTTGGAACTGATATTAAAATTAATATTAGGCTTAAAACGTGACGTTTTGGTATCAAATTAAAATTATTTAAGAAAAGCCCTAACATTCTTAACCCAACATCTCCAGCTCTTACTTTCTCTAGTGTCGTACTCCCTTCTTCCTTGCCTCTTTGAAACCAACTCTCTTGCATTTTTTTTTTTTTTTGAATAGCTTTCTTGCATTCTTTCTACTGAAACACAATAGATCACACATATGTTAAAATAGCTATCGAAGTGTAATTTACACAATGTAAATTATATGTGTGATCTATTCTACACATGTAAATTATATGTGTAAAATAGCACCAAATAGATCACACTCGGTGCGGTGTGGTTTCTCGTCGGAGTGTAAAATAGCTGCTAATCGCCGCATTGGCTGTCGTTGGTATGCCTGAATATCCTTCGACCACCATGCCAGACACCTACGGTGGAGCTTTGTAGTGGTCGGATTGGTTCGGTACCGGCCAGTTGCATCGGTGCCGGTCAGATCCTGAATAGGCCTAGTTCAGGACATCAATCATTTGGGAATCCATTTCTTACAAGACTTGATTATTCTATATATGCCACATCTTCATTTTATCTTCATACTATGATAGACTCTATTGCTCATTATTTAGAAACTAAGCAACCATTCAAGGCCACCTCTATGCATATTATCAAACTGACCCTCTCAAACCTCTTCGACCTTCTCAAGCAAGAGAATGGGGCTAAGGATCTTTGTAGCCCTCTGTTGACACCCTTCTTTTCCTTGATTCAAAAGGCTAAAATTGCACAAGTTTGTTAAGAGAGGCATAATTCGAATTATCCCGAGTCTCCTCATAAACAATAACAAACACTAACACGTATTGAGATACAAAGTTCTTGGTAGGACAAGCTTGTCTTAACAAAGCTTTTGTAGGCTGATTAAGCTTTTCTCAAGGGTTGTGAGATTGCATTGTTATGGAAAAAAAATGAGCATATATTCTGTTAATTCATTACTACCACGTTTGGATGGTATTGGACCCAATATATATATATATATATATATAAAGAGAAATGCTATGTCCACAACATTTTCACAACATTTTTACAACAAATTTGAAGTTGCAGGTTATTGTTGGTTTGTTATTATTGGGGCAAAAAATGAATCTCAATGGTAGGTGTTAAATTGTGATAATGAAGGATGAAGGAAGAACTGCTTAAACTACAAGTAGTTTAGGACAAATGTATATAAACGACATGTAGTTTTGTATGTAAATAGTTACAAATTTTTTTGACACTTGTCATCTTTGTATTGGTTAACTAGGATTTAGTTATTTTTTTGTTTTGGTTCCCCACCTCTCTGCTCCTCATATATAAAGGACAGAGCTTAGATTTTTAATACATGAACCTCCATTGTTGGAGCTTTACCTTGATTGTAAGATTTCAACATGGTATCAAAGCTTGGACCAGTTCAGAATTTCCTTGCAGATATTCACTGATTTCCTAGTTCAATCTTTCTCTCTCTGATTTTCCAATTCAATTATGTTTTTCTAGTGTTCTTTCTTGTCAAGTAGAATTCATCACTCTTCTTGATTGTTTGCACTAGTTTTTCATTAGAAATCAGTTTCTTGTGGAAAATCTTGTCTTTGATCTTCAATCAAATTTGGGAATTACTGCTTTGCTAGATTCTTGATTTAGTACATTGTTCAAGAAACCCTATTTTTTCCTTTTTAGTTTTTCCTTTTTTCAATTGCTAGTTCAATTCTTGTTGTTGTGAAACCATTCTTGGATTGAACATGTCTACCGGTACTAGTGCTTCCACTTCAACCACACAGACACAATCCCCTTAACTTTGGGAGATTCCTTATAGTCCTTATTACTTGCCAAACAGTGATAACCCTAGCTTATCTCTTGTGGTACAACACCTTACTGAAGAGAACTACTGCGAGAGACCGCAAAAGTGCCTCCAAAAAAAAAAAAAAAAGATTTTGGGTGCTTTGAAAGACACCTTTCTTTTTGGGTAAGTGGTGTGGAGTCGCCACTTATTTTTATACAAAAAAAATAAGAAAAAAATTAAGTACAAATTACATGATTGAATTGTTCCATTTCATTGATTAAGTAAAAAAGAATACATATTTGAAAAATTAAAAATTACATGGCGTTGGGTCCTAGTTACAAACTACCAAATAATTATATGCCTTTTTGTTAGGGATGGCAATTTTTGCCCGACCCGCGGTACCCGACCTGACCCTAATGGGCCGGGTTTTACCCGGTCCAATTAGGAATAGGGTCAGGTATGGGTTTAAAAAAAACCCGAAGCGGGTCCAGGTCGGTCCGGGTTTTATCAAAAAAACCCGAGACCCGACCCGAAACCCAACCCATTTAAAACCCCAAAAACCTAAATTACAAAAATACCCTCACATATATATATATATATATAAACCTAATCTAACCCTAACCCAGTACTCCCTCTCCCTCATTTCTTTTCTTCAGCCTCCCTCGCCTCCCATAAACCAGTCAACTCAGTCCGTCCCTCCCATAAACCGGTCAGCTACTCAGCTCAGTTCGTCCCTCACCTCCCTCGCCTCACTCCGACACTCCAACGCTCCCTCATTTCAGCTCAGTCACGCCTTCGGTCTTAATCCCTCATTTTGATTGTGATTTGCACACCTCCCTCGCCTCCCTCGCCTCACTCCCTCACTCTGACGCTCCGACGCTCTGACGCTCTCTATTGTGATTTCAACTCAGTTCATCCCTCGCCTCCCTTGCCTCACTCCCACAAGGCCCTCATTAGCACAGTTAATTTCAGTTTTGGTGAGTTCTGCCATAGCCATGGATTTTACTCTTTTGTGATTTTTGCAATTAATATAGCATTGATCATTGCTGCTTAGATCTATGTTTTTTTTAATCAAAAAACAAATTGTTTGAATCGATGCCTTTGGTTTGAATCGATGTAGTTTTTCAATCTGTCTGAAATGCTATATTGCGTGGACTTACATGCATGTGAGAGGATTTGGTGTATATCTGGTTCTACAACTTGTCTAACCTCCGATTGTTAGGACATAAGAGAGTTTGTTTATCTGTAGAATGGACTAGTTATCTTGTTCTATCGCATGAGATAATTGAAATTTCTACATAATACATTTTAATTAATGATTCGCTTTAGAAGCATTTTAAGTTGGGAATTCTAGTAAACCAAGTAGTATTTATATCTTCATTTGTCAAGTATTCCATTTAGTTACATGTCTCAAAGTGAACATGTAGTTGTGTCTGATAGATTTACTTCATTTTAAAGGCTCTATGTAATAGCATACATGTATGTATTGATCAATTTTACTTCTTTGGAAAATAAAAGATATTGCCAATTATTCATTAGAAAAAAACTGTATGGTTCTATCATGTGTCTGACAGATTTACTTAATTTTAAGTCTTCCATGGTAGAGTGCATGGTTGAATTTTAATTGTTTGTGTTGTATTGGTCGATGCGGCCTTGTCTTTGAAAGACCCATGAGCCCTTGTTTATTTGAACAAAAAAGAAAGAAGATTTGCCCTAATAAGGCTTTTGTTTATTCAAAAATGTGTTGGTGTTGCTACTTTATTTGTATTACTTACTTTTTAATTAATAATTTTGTGGTTTCTATTACTAGAAATTTCTATTAGACAATTATGTGGTTTGGGTGACTGGTCTAAGATGCTGAAATCGAGATGCATATATGTGCTTGAATACAAGATGTTACTGCAAAGTCTCTGCTTGAATGCAAAATGTTTCACAATCTGTCATCATTATTCATTATTAGCATATTTGTTCTGTTTTATATGTTGGATATTTATATATTTATATATATATATATATATACACATAAATTATTCATAAAAATGTTTCACAATCTGTCATCATTATTCATTTTTGTGTTTGTTGGGAATGTAGAGCCTAAGACAGAGATGGAAGATACAAACACAGACACAAACAAATCTGGTTCTTCCTCGCCAAGCGGCTCTCTCTTAAGAATCGGACATTGTCCCTTGCCAATTATGTAGTCTCCTTCACCATTTTCACGATCACCTTCGCCATTGTCACCTGGTAGCTCACCCTCAGGATCACCATCACCTTTATACCCATCAAACAATGAGTAAGTGTTTGAATTTTTTGTTAATCATGTTTAATTTGTGAATTTGTGTAATTATGAATTTGTGCCTATTAATCAATGAGTATGTGTAATAATAAATTTATGATAATTTGTTTTGATTCTAACTCCCAAACTTCTGAACCAATTAGGTGTCCAAATTCTCCGACGGTGGACTTAGAGGTAGAGGAACAAGAAAGGAGTCAAGGGAGTCTAAGGACAGAGGAAGAGGGAGAGCAAGAGCCTACAAATAAGGACTTGGATACAAGTAAAAAAAGAAAGACTACCTCAGATGTTTGGGCTCATTTTACAAGGAAGAAAGTTGAAGGAAAAGTTAAAACCTAATGCCATCATTGTGGCAAACTTTACTTGGGTGAGTCTAGTCAAGGTACAACCTATTTGCGTAATCATTTAGCAAGATGTCCACGGATGAAGTATAAAAATATACGACAACAAGTTTTAATTAAACAACAAAATAAGGTGGATGGAACTACAAGTTTAAATAATTACCAATTTGATCAAGCCAGAGTGAGGAATAAGCTTGCTCGCATGGTCATCTTACATGAATATCCCCTTTCAATGGTTGATCACATTGGGTTTAGGGAATTTGTGACTGATCTTCAACCTATGTTTAAACTTGTCACAAGAAATACTTTGAAGAGTGATATTCTTAAAATCTATGATAATGAAAGGAAGAAAGCTTTGAAGATCATGGACAAGAATGGAAGTAGTATGGCAATTACAACTGATATGTAGACTTCAAGTAATAAAAAGAGAGGGTTTATGGTCATTACCGCACATTTTATTGACCATACTTGGACATTGCAAAGCTGAGTTTTGAGGTAATTTTTTTATCTATAAATTGAATGTTAAAGACTTTACATTTAGAATGTTTATTGAGTTATGTTAAATTTAATGTTTATTTAGTTATGTTATAATTATTCCTATTACTTTTCTAGGTCTGTTTATCTTCCTTCTCCATACATGAAAGATGTCCTTGCTGAAGTCCTTGTTGATTTTTTTTTAGAGTGGAACATTGATAGGAAGTTGTCCACAATAACCGTAGATAATTGTAGTACTAATGATGCCATGATAAGACTTCTCTTGAATAAGCTTGATACTAGTTCTCTTATGTTGGGTGGGTCTATGTTGCATATGAGGTGTGCTGCACATATTTTGAATTTGATTGTTCAAGATGGGTTGTCTCTTATTGGTGATGGTATTGAAAGGATTCGTGATAGTGTGATTTATTGGACTGGATCACCAAAAAGGAGNGGAGCGTGCTGCATTTTTTGGGCCTAAAATTTTCAGGTTTTGTAGATCTGAGGCCGTAAAAGCTGCTGGTATTGTCTGTTTTCTAAGATTGTGGCCCGATTTGCACAGATTTTGAGAATTAAACTGTTGGTCATCGCGAGTTTATGGCGGCGCGTGGCGGCACCGTTGTTCATGATTTTTCTGGGTTTTGTAGATCGAGGGCCGATGAATCTAATGGTGACACCAGTTTTGTAAAAATTTTCTCGGATTTGTGCAGATTTGAATGAGAAACCCGCAGGACGTTGGGAGTTTTTTGGCCACGCGTGGCGGTCCGTCACGACTCTACTATGAACGTCTTTTCTGGGTTTTGTTGCTCGAAATCCTTAAAAGATTTTGGTGGGTTGATTTTTTGTGAAATCTTGTCAGAAGCTTTTAGAAATTTGGACAGCAAATGGTTGGTGTTGTTGGACTGGCTGTTATTGTAGTCTCCTTTGGCGGTGGCCCTTCTGACATTGTTTGACAATGGTGAATCTGCAATTCTTTTTGCTTTCAAGGTTGGCTGCACAAGTAGCTTTGATCAATGTCTGAGTTAGGACTTCATATCCCAAGTCTAGCGCAATGTTTTTTTTTTTTTTTCTTTTTCTAGATGGCATGCGTACATTTGCAGGCCTATAAGCACTCTTTTTTTTTTTCTTTTTTTCTTTTTTTTTTTTCAGAGGTCTAGTGTAGCATTTTCCTTCTGACACCACAGTCATTTCATGGAAATTTGCTTTCTCTTTTTTTTCTTCAAGATTCAACGAAGCATTCTTTGAAAATCTTTTACACACTTCTTTCCCTTTGTCTATTAGCTTCTAGGAATTCCTATATAAAGCTATCCGAAGCATACACTAAATTGCACAAGTATTGTCTTCAGCTCTCAATACTCTTTAAGTGTAGAAAAACTCTGCCTTTTTATTTCTCTCTCTCTCTCTTTTTATTTTTTATTTTTTTTTTAACATGCTTAGTTTATACTAACTTTTTTTTTTTTTTTTATAAAGCTATTCGGAGCGTACACTAAATTGCACAAGCATTGTCTTTAGCCCTCAACACTCTTTGAGTGTAGAAAAACTTTGCCTTTTCACTTCTCTTCTTTTTTTTATTTTTTATTTTATTTTATTTTATATATATAACAGGTTAGAGATTACAATTGATACTCTCTCTCTCTCTCTCTCTCTCTCTCTCTCTCTCTCTCTCTCTCTCTTTTTTATTATTATTTTTTTTTAATTTTTTACAGCTATATAAAGCTCTTTTTTTAGGATTCGAAAATTGGTCAAGAACCAGCCTTGTTCATCTATAAAGAGAAAGATGACAAAGATGCAAAGGCTACAACTTTGATTGTTCGTCCGCCCATAATTGGAAGATTTTCGGAAAGATGGGGCCATAACTCTTATCTTCTCAATTTGCCGAAATGGTCGTAGGTCGTTCCTCCTTTTTGTTTTGACCACCAGATCATCGACATAACACTCCACATATTTGTGAAGTACATTATCAAAGATCTTTTGCATGGCCCGTTGATAAGTAGCACCAGCATTCTTTAATCCAAAAGGCATTACTTTGTAACAGTAAATGCCCTTAGGGGTACGAAAAGCTGTGAGCTCTTCATCCTTAGGGTTCATTCGAATTTGGTTGTAGCCTGAAGAACCATCCATGAAAGATAAAGTTTCGTGACCAGTAGTGGCGTCAACCATAACCTCAGTGATGGGTAATGGAAAATCATCCTTAGGACATGCATTGTTCAAATCACGGAAGTCGACGCACACCCGGATTTGTCCATTCTTCTTTTTGACAGGGATGATGTTAGCGATCCATTCCGGGTACTGTACTTCACGAATGAAACCCGCCTCGATTAGCTTATTGACCTTAGTTTCTATTTGAGGGATAAGCTCCGGCCGAAAGCGTCTTTGGGCTTGTTTAACTGGGCGCACACCTTTCTTTACAGCTAAATGGTGTACAACAATACTTGGATTGAGCCCGAGCATTTCCTTGTAAGTCCAAGCAAACACATCTTTGTATTCTACTAGGAGCTTGAGGTACCCTTCTTCTTCTTCAGGGGTGAGAAGCGCACTAATGAAAGTTGGTCGAGGTTCTTCAGCAGTTCCTAAATTGACCTCTTTAAGTTCATCAACTGTAGCCTATCCTCCATCTTCCAAGGCTGGAGGAGCTTCCTCGACCTCTTCATCTTCAACATCTGAAATTGTATCCTCTTCTATTGTAATATGAAACGAGGATGATACTTCTTCAATTTGCTCATTGTGGGCGAGTGACTGACTTGTGTGTACAATTGTTCGTCTTTTGACTTTAAGCGATCCTTCAATGCTGATATCTAAGGCAAAGTTACGTTTCATGCGTGAAGGAATGCTACTGCAGATCTCATCATTGGCTTTCTTCTCCCTTTGATCCTCAAGGTTTACTGAATTTTGAGAATGATTATCACCAGGCCTTTTTGTTGCCCCCAATCTATCAAACACTGATTTACAAGCAAGAGTGTCACGATTTTGTGTTAAGCAAGTTGTATTTAACCTGTCGAACACTATAACTCGTGACAATGAGCCCTCAATGCAATCAAACACTGAGACCCATGATGGAGGGTGATCTTTTCTTTGATTCGAACTCTCGTCGACCTTCACTGTTATGTATTGGGAACTTGAAGCATTGGTTCTCCTCTTGATCCATATCTGAGCTGGTTGTTCTGGAGTATAACCTAATCCTGTCTTTGGGATAGGAATCTTATGCCCTTCAAGCCGCATTTTCCTTTGTGTTTTGCTAAGGCCATGCATCTTTTCTCCGGTAGCTTCTGGAATTATTTTTCCTAAGTCTCCTTGTTTCGAGAAATCGTAGCCTGCTCCGACTAACAGCCTATATGCCTTTAGGTCGAACCAATCTTTCGTCCGCTCACTTGGTGGAATACCATGCTTTGTCAAACTTTGTGAAGACCTCACGAATCCCTTTAGGGGTTTCGAGGGCAAAGGATTTGTGGATGAAGTTAAAGGCATGACATGATTTTCTTTCAATATGGCTACATCTTCCATCGTGAGTTTTGTAGAAGGCTTTTCCATGTCTCTTGTAGATCGAAGGCATTCCACAAATGGTGACTGTCCATTCTTGCGGTGTGACAATGGTACATAGCGGAGGAATGGAGGATTATTGGAAGGTGTTGAAATTTCAGCTTTCGTTGAATTACTGGTAGATTCACTAGAATGATCATTCCCGCATTCTGGACCTTTCTTTGAGGAAGGATTATTCTTTTCATTGATGAATCTAACATGCTTCTTTTCATTCTGCTTACTTTCTATTGACGGGATCTCAAGCGGGAGAACTTCACTAATAATGTTATCTTCCATGTAAAATTTTGCGTCAGCAAAATGAGCTTTGGTCTCAGCAAAAGGCTTTAAATCAGCATTGACCTTTTTTATTCCACCTTGAAGATACTTGAAACATTGATGCAAAGTTGATGGCACTATTCCATTTCCATGGATCCACGGACGTCCTAACAACATGTTGTAGGTTGTCTTGGCATCGATGACATAGAACAAAACATTACTTGTCAATTCTCCGATGATTAATTCCAAGTGTATCATGCCGATTGCACGTTGTCCTCCTTGGTTAAAACCTTGAATGACCAAACGACTGTGCGATAATTCCTCCATAGTCAGACCAAGTCGTCTCATTGTCATTTTTGGTAGTATATTAACAGCTGAACCTCCGTCAATGAGAATACGATCGATCTTTTGTTCTCGAGTATAGCCAGAGACATAAAGTGGACGATTGTAGGGCTTAGAGCCTAGCAACAGATCCTCATCAGTGAAAGTTAAGTCTGGAGAGCACGCGTAACATTCCTGGGTTTGTTGGAGCGTGTTGGTAGAAGGGGTGTATATCTCTGGCTTTTCAAGAGTTTGAGCGAGTGCTTCTCTTGGTGAGATGGAGGATTGCAAGGGTTCAACTTCATCAACTCGAGATTGGAGTTCCTTCACAGATGGCAAAGTCTCGTTTGGACCACCATGGCCAACATCCTCATTTTCATCCTGAATTTCGCAATGAGAGACTGTGTGAACGGCCTCGGCTGAGGCATTTTGAAAGAATTTTCTAGGGAAGAATTCTTTCAATGTGATGAGATTTCGAAGTTTTTGGGTTCGTGCTGAATCGTCAGACATTTTTGTTCCCAGTTTTTCTTGCCTTTTATCACTCCTTCTTGACCAAGGTTGAATCTGGTTTTGTGCTCTTCTAGACTCTTGGGTGATCAAATGAAGAGGGAATGTACATTTCTTCTTCCATCTCCTGCGAGTAACCACCGTCCAACCTTCTTCCTCATCCATTGTTGACCTCTTATCATCATTTGAATCATAATCAGGTGCCTTTTGTGAGAGTTGAACTTGAATAGGTTCTAGAGAACCAAACTGAATGAGAGTGGTATTTGCCCCCTGCTTAGTAGTTGGAGACATACAACTAGGTAACCCACAAGCAAAGGTTACAAGGTTTGACTGGGCAACATCATTAAAATCCAAGTCGATTTTCCCTTCCTTGGCGAGCTTCATGATGAGTTCTTTAAGAACAAAGCATTTCTGGATTAGATGGCTTATGATGCGATGATAGTTACAATAATTCGGGTTATCAACTTTTCCCATCTCCTCCGGTCGTTTGCATTCCGGCAATTCAATTAATTTCAACTTGAGCAGTTGTTCTAGCATTTCGGGTATATCGGTATCTAGGAAAGGATACACTTTTTGTTCCCATTCCTTGAGTGATAAACGCCGCGTCTCACGCTGTTGGCCCACATCGGGCCTCTTTTCGTTGGCCTTCACATTTCTTGTTGAAATTTTGATTGGAGCAAGGTTGACATTCATTGAGTCTTTGACATTACTTTTCGGCTTCCTGTCATTTTTCCTCATTTCCCGTTTCTCTTTCCTTTCCTCAGGTACGGGAGGTTTTGTATTTCCATGGTTAGAGATACTCAATTCCATGTCATGCACACGAGTTGCTAACTCTTCAAATGTTCGGGGCTTTATCCCTTGAAGGATGTAAAGAAGTCCCCAATGCATGCCTTGGATGCACATCTCTATAGCAGATATTTCAGAAAGTCTATCCTTGCAATCTAGACTCAAAGAACGCCATCAATTGATATAATCAACGATAGGCTCATCTTTCCACTGTTTGGTATTGGTAAGTTCCATCATGCTCACCGTACGTCGTGTGCTATAGAATCGGTTGAGAAATTCTCTTTCAAGTTGTTCCCAGCTATCGATTGACTCAGGCTCTAAGTATGTATACCAATCAAAGGCATTTCCTTTCAATGAACGAACAAACTGCTTTACCAAGAGACCTCCTTGAGTCCCTGCATTCTCACATGTTTCTACAAAATGAGCCACGTGTTGCTTAGGGTTTCCTTTGCCATCAAATTGCAAGAACTTGGGGGGTTGATACCCATTTGGCATCCTCATATTATTGATGCACTTTGTATAGGGCTTCGAATATATGAGAGAATTTGTAGAAGAGCCTTCATATTGTGCCCGAATAGTGTTCGTTATCATATCCTGCAATTGTTGGACAGATATTGAAGCCATTGAGGCGGAATGTCCGTGTTGAGAAGTGCCTTCACCTCCTTTTCCCTTGTCACCCTTAGCATTTTCTCCTTTCAAGGTAAAGCCAGGTGGGCGCTCAAGGCCATGACTTAATTCACCCGAATCTTCTACCTCCAGCTTGTTCATTAGGGTTGCAATTTTGATGTCCTTTTCTTCAAGTGATTTTGTGAGGAGGATGATCCTTTGTTCCATTTAGCCATCTTTTCTTCCATGGTAGAGGTGTTAGTCATCATTACTGGCATGACCTCTAGATGTGATGGAGAAAATGATGAAATAGGATGAGTCAAAGGTACTTCATTCCTTAAGTTTCTCATCAAAGGTGAAGAGTTGATAGAAAAGGTCCTCGTTGGGGATGATTCATTACTGTTCTCCAAATTTTTTGAGACAGATGAATCCTTATTGGTAGCTTTCCTCTTTGCAAGAAAGTCTAGAGAGATGACAGTAGAAAGCTCGCCCTCTTTGGTTGGTTGAGGTTAAAGTCGATCAAGAGCTTTGGATCGACTGCGAGTGACTGGGCCGGTGTAATCATCAGTACTGGAAGCATCAACGGCTGATTTTCGAACGTTCTTGCTAGAGGCCATTGAAGTTGGTAGCAAAATGATGTCGAATTTCTTTTGAAGGAGAAAGAGATGAGAGGCAGAGAAGTCCCACCGGGCGTGCCAGAATATGTAGACGATTAAATTTCTTGGTTCGAAATAAGTCAAACAAGTAAAATAGTTTCACAAATGCGAATTTGTATTGATGATTGTGTGGTACAATTCTCTGTAATTACAAAAGAGTGATCCTCTGATTCGATCTCCTTGCAAGACTTATTGATTTGGATTTGTGGTAATGTGATTGTGACTTGAACACAAAATATCCTTCAATTTGGTTGAGGGATGGATCGAAGATTGCTAAAACGGAATTACAATGAATCTCTGGCTATGAGCTTGTTAGAAATCCTTTGTTCTTCATGTTCTTCGTGTTCTTCGTGTGTTCTTCGTGTTCTTGGATTTGTGATGGAAGTTCTTCAGGGCTTTATAGGCTTGAATCCGTAGAGCTTCACTGATTTGTGCTTTGTTGGTGTTTTCGGACACTTTAGGCTTGATTCCCACAAACTTTTGGATCTAGGCGGATGATTTGGATGATTTCTCTTCGAATGTTCTTCGTATTCGAAGTTGAAGTTCTTGAAGTTCTTGGAGGCTTTAGAGCTTGGTTCCAGCAGAGCTTCTGGACTTCTGAGTGCTTCAAATGATTTTATGTCCTCTTAAATGGCTTAGGAAGGCTTCTATTTATAGGAGTTTTGGGGTAGGTAAGCGACACGAGGCGGAGTCTGATTGGTGACACGTGGCGGAGTCTGATTGGTGACACGTGGTAGAGCTTGATTGGTCCGCTTATGTCATCGCTTGCACATGCTGGAATGATTGTGTCATCGCTTACACATGCGAGGTTGCTTATGTCATTGCTTACACGAGCTGATGCATGATTGGTTCTTGTATGACACTTGGCGAATTTCTGTTGGCTTCTGAATAGCAATAGTAAAACCTAGCAGTAGCACGTGGCGCTTTGTAATTGGCTGCATTTTGTGGACTTGATAGTGTGACGTGTCAGCTTGTGATAGGTCGGGAATTTTCCTTCTGTACAGTAGTATTTATATCTTCATTTGTCAGGTATTCCATTTAGTTACATGTCTCAAAGTGAACATGTAGTTGTGTCTGATAGATTTACTTCATTTTAAAGGCTCTATGTAATAGCATACATGTATGTACTGATCAATTTTACTTCTTTGGAAAATAAAAGATATTGCCAATTATTCATTAGAAAAAAAATGTATGGTTTTGTCATGTGTCTGACAGATTTACTTAATTTTAAGTCTTCCATGGTAGAGTGCATGGTTGAATTTTAATTGTTTGTGTTGTATTGGTCGATTTGGCCTTGTCTTTGAAAGACCCATGAGCCCTTGTTTATTTGAACAAAAAGGAAAAGAAGATTTGCCCCAATAAGGCTTTTGTTTATTTGAAAATGTGTTGGTGTTGCTACTTTATTTGTATTACTTACATTTTAATTAATAATTTTGTGGTTTCTATTACTAGAAATTTCTATTAGACAATTATGCGGTTTGGGTGACTGGTCTAAGATGCTGAAATCGAGATGCATATATGTGCTTGAATACAAGATGTTACTGCAAAGTCTCTGCTTGAATGCAAAATGTTTCACAATCTGTCATCATTATTCATTATTAGCATATTTGTTCTGTTTTATATGTTGGATATTTATATATTTATATATTTATATATATATATATACATAAATTATTCATAAAAATGTTTCACAATCTGTCATCATTATTCATAAAAATGTTTCACAATCTGTCATCATTATTCATTTTTGTGTTTGTTGGGAATGTAGAGCCTAAGACAGAGATGGAAGATACAAACACAGACACAAACAAATCTGGTTCTTCCTTGCCAAGCGGCTCTCCCTTAAGAATTGGACATTGTCCCTTGCCAACTATGTAGTCTCCTTCACCATTTTCACGATCACCTTCGCCATTGTCGCCTGGTAGCTCACCCTTAGGATCACCATCACCTTTATACCCATCAAACAATGAGTAAGTGTTTGAATTTGTTGTTAATCATGTTTAATTTGTGAATTTGTGTAATTATGAATTTGTGCCTATTAATCAATGAGTATGTGTAATAATAAATTTTTGATAATTTGTTTTGATTCTAACTCCCAAACTTCTAAACCAATTAAGTGTCCAAATTCCCCGACGGTGGACTTAGAGGTAGAGGAACAAGAAAGGAGTCAAGGGAGTCCAAGGACAGAGGAAGAGGGAGAGCAAGAGCCTACAAATAAGGACTTGGATACAAGTAAAAAAAGAAAGACTACCTCAGATGTTTGGGCTCATTTTACAAGGAAGAAAGTTGAAGGAAAAGTTAAAACCCAATGCCATCATTGTGGCAAACTTTACTTGGTTGAGTCTAGTCAAGGTACAACCCATTTGCGTAATCATTTAGCAAGATGTCCATGGATAAAGTATAAAAATATACGACAACAAGTTTTAATTAAACAACAAAATAAGGTGGATGGAACTACAAGTTTAAATAATTACCAATTTGATCAAGCCAGAGTGAGGAATAAGCTTGCTCGTATGGTCATCTTACATGAATATCCCCTTTCAATGATTGATCACATTGGGTTTATAGAATTTGTGACTGATCTTCAACCTATGTTTAAACTTGTCACAAGAAATACTTTGAAGAGTGATATTCTTAAAATCTATGATAATGAGAGGAAGAAAGCTTTGAAGATCATGGACAAGAATGGAAGTAGTATGGCAATTACAACTAATATGTAGACTTCAAGTAACAAAAAGAGAGGGTTTATGGTCATTACTGCACATTTTATTGACCATACTTGGACGTTGCAAAGCTGGGTTTTAAGGTAATTTTTTTATCTATAAATTGAATGTTAAAGACTTTACATTTAGAATGTTTATTGAGTTATGTTAAATTTAATGATTATTTAGTTATGTTATAATTATTCCTATTATTTTTCTAGGTTTGTTTATGTTCCTTCTCCACACACGAAAGATGTCCTTGCTAAAGTTCTTGTTGATTTTTTTTTAGAGTGGAACATTGATAGGAAGTTGTCCACAATAACCGTAGATAATTGTAGTACTAATGATGCCATGATAAGACTTCTCTTAAATAAGCTTGATACTAGTTCTCTTATGTTGGGTGGGTCTATGTTGCATATGAGGTGTGCTGCACATATTTTGAATTTGATTGTTCAAGATGGGTTGTCTCTTATTAGTGATGGTATTGAAAGGATTCGTGATAGTGTAATTTATTGGACTGGATCACCAAAAAGGAGGCAAAAATTTGAAGAAAATGCACGTCAATTGCGTGTTCAATGCACCAAAGAGTTAGTCTTAGATTGTAAAACTCGTTGGAATTCAACTTACTTAATGCTTTCTACTGCATTGATTTATAAAGATGTTTTCTCGCGTTTGGCTAAACGTGAAACATCTTATACTTGTTTGCCATATGATCATGATTGAGAAGTAGCCAAAGATATTTGTGGGAGGTTAAAGTTGTTTCATAGTGTGACTGAGTTTTTCTCTGGTCGTAAGTACCCCACAACTAATATGTATTTTATTTTGGTGTGTAAGATGAAGTTATTGGAGTTTTATTATCCTAACATTTGTGGTGATAATTCTGATTTGGAGATTGAAAAAAATTACGAATCTTTGTTATGATTTGCTTGATGAGTATGGAGATGTAGATGAGTCTCCTGTAGGTAATGAAGGAAGTTCTCATATGCCTGCAAATACTTCAAATCAAGTGGCACAAATAAAATTTAGGTTGATTGGGTCAATGTCAAGATTTGATTGGTTTGTGAACAATAGCTCAAGTAGTTCAAAGAAACATGGGAGTGGTAGAATGGAATTTGATCATTTCATTGATGAGGAAGTGTTGAAGAGGAGTGAAGACTTTGATATTTTGGCATGGTGGAAAAGTAATGGTCTCAAGTATACTACTTACAAAGGATTGCAAGAGATATTTTAGCCATTCCTGTCATAACTGTTGCTTCAAAAGCTGCCTTTAGCACTAGTGGGAGACTTTTAAGTTCACACCGTAGTAGGCTACATCCCAAGACTATAGAGGCAATGATGTGTGCTCAGAATTGGTTATGGAGTGAAATCAATGATCAGCAATTGTCTAATTTCTATTTATAAAATCAAAATTGTGTTTTTATATTTGCTAGTTACAATTTGATGAAGTTTATTTCATTTTTTAATTCATTGTTGTTGTAGGTTCTTCAACTATATCTGGAGATAGTATATTTCAACCCATTCTTGATGATGGGGAGCCAAATGAAGATGATGGGAGTTGTGCCACAATTGATGGGGGTTGTATCACAATTGATGAAGATTAAACATTTTGTATTAATTTAGTAACTTTTTTATTTTCTTAGACTTGTTTCCTTAATTTGTTGGTTTGTAATTATTCTAAACTTGTGGGATTTATTTTGTAACTTTTTAATTTCTTGGACTCGTTGGACTTTTGATACTTATTTTTTGGACTTGTTGGATTTTTTTTATTTTTATGTTTAGTTGGTGATTTTAGTTAAGATTTTGTTGATTAATGACTAAATGGTTATCTTAGCTAGGTAATTTATTGATTTAAAATCTTAGTTATGATTTATTGAATTATGATTATGATATAGTTATGATTTATTGAATTATGATTATGATATTAGTTATGATTTATTGATTTATAGATTTATAATTAACAGGTGATTTATTGATTTATGATTAGTAGCCTTAGCCTATGATTTGGACTGATTTGGCATTTGGGCCATGTTAATTATTTAGGCTTGAATATGTAGGCTTAATGTAGGCAAAATCTGGGCTTAAATCTGGGCAAAATCTGGGCTTGAATCTAGGCAAAATTTGAGCTTAAATCTGGGCTTGAATTAAAATTTGGGCTTAAATTTTTTTTTTTTTGGGTTAGGCCACGAATTGGGCCCAATTCCTAAACGGGGCCTACGGGGCTCGGCTGGGGCGGGTCCAGGCCTCGAAAAAAAACTCAATACCCTAAACGGGCCGAGTCCAGGCTACGGGTCTTGCCTCGCGGGTTGGGTCCAGGTATGAAAAAACCCGACCCGAACCCGACCTGTTGCCATTCCTACTTTTTGTCCTAGTTACAATCTACCCAAAATGAAAATAAAGATAAAGCCTAGGTCTATCTATCCAAAGACACTAAATTTGGAGGCTAGGTTACGGAATGGGAAGATGTTAGGCACCCATTCCATCCAGATAGAGTCTGGTCTTCTAGACACTCGTAACTGATGTACCCCTTTATGCATGACATGAATGATATGTTGCACACAAAAAAAAAAAAAAAAAAAAAACAAAACAAAACAAAAAACAAAAACAAAAACAAAAACAAACAAACTAACTAACTAACTAAACCACGGTCTATCTATCCAAAGACACTAAATTCGAAGGCTAGGTTATGGAATGGGAAGATGTTAGACACCCATTCCACCCAAACAGAGTCTGGTCTTTTAGATACTCGTAACCGATGTACTCCTTTATGCATAACATGAATGATATGTTGCACCAAAAAAAAAAAAAAACTAAACCACACAAGTTTATTTATGAATGCATCATCTTCTTTGTTAAACAAAATTTAAATCTGTTGTTGTGATAAAAATTGAATTGGGTTTAGAAAAATTAGATTTGTTTTTGAGAACTAAAAAAAGTGGTTTTTTAATGAAAGAAAAAATTATATCTGCTTTTAGGAAATAGAAAAATTGGTTTTTTCATGAAAGAAAAATAAGATCTGTTTTTTATATGTACAAAAAATATGAAAAAGATTTCTCGAGAAGAGGATTTTATTCATGAAAAAAATTTATACTACATGCACTAAATAAAACAAACACAACAAAAACAACCATTCATGATCTTTTTTTATTTCAAAATCTACTCTGTTAAGAAAAATAAAATCTGTATCTAAGGAAGATACAAATTAGTTTTTATTTTTTAAAAAAAAAAAATTTAGATGTGCATCTAATGAAGATGCAAATTAGTTTTTGATTTTGAGAAAAATTCAGATTTGCATCTAATGAAGATACAGATTAGATTTTGTTTGAGAAAAATTCAAATCTGCATCTAATGAAGATGCAGATCTGTTTTTATTTGAGAAAAAGAAGTGATAACATGAAGATTTTTTAAACAAAGAAATAGATCATAACAATAATAAAAAGAATCAAGAACATGTTTCAACAAAATAAATCAACAATTCATGATATGAATATTTGAAACAACTAAACTAAAAATATATATAAACATGCATCATTGCAACAAGAGAAACATAAGAAAAAAAAGGTTTAATAAGAAACAACCTCTTGCATGAAGCACTCTTCTTCTTGAGGGGATATTTTAGGGTTCAAAGATATTTATGTAATTATCTTTAAAACCTAAAATCCCTAGATTAAGAGAGAATATCAAAAAGGGAGATCAAAAATATGAGAAATTTAAGAGTGTGAGAAAATGTCTCCCCTAGAGCGTAAAAGTGTCTTGAATTTTGAGATCCTGTCTCTATTTATAGAGGCTAGAATGCTTTAAAAATAAGCAATGATGATTAGAATGTGAATCGGGATGCGTCCTTCTACGAAAAAGTAAAAAATGATGTGTTTTATCGAAAACCCAAAGAGCGTCGGGCCAAAGCCCTTATAGGTGCCATTCGGCACTTTGAAAGAGCTGATTAGCACTCAAATCGGCACGTTTGGATGCCAATCACGCTTTCGTGTTCGAGTATGTTTTAGACTCCTATTTTAGGTTTTCTTGAGCTAAGCCTTGCACTTAGACTTGTTTTCAATTCGTATTCTAAGATTTTTATCTCTTCTCTGGATAATTCAGGTCTTTTCAGCAACAATTATCTTGTAGATACATATTCTAAAATAAATCTTGATAAAGTTCAAATTATCTACAATTTTATTGTTATCAAATTATCCCATTTATTCCCATGCAAGCAATCCTATTTTAACACTAATCATCAACCAATCACAAATTATTTAATTAATTTTAATTTTTTAACCAATCAGAATTAATTGAAATTAATCATTCGTGGTCGACTCTACCTAAACATAATGCATGCTGACTGTGCAAACATGAACATGCAATATCTTCAAATCCAACGGTCCGATTTTGAAATCGGGTATACCGTCGTGACCATTCGAACCTCAAGATCATTTTTATGATATGCAATGAATAAATTAATGCATGTAATGCAATCATGATTTTTGGGGTATATGAATGATCATTCTAGTCATTCTCCTTGATTAAATCATGGGTGCAAAATCAAGTATCTACAACTATAACACCTGGAGTAGGTCAGTTCTTGTAGCTTTGGATGCAAAAAGTAAGCTAGGTTTCATAAATGGTTCTATACCAAAACCTCAAGGAACAGATCCACACTATACTGCTTAGTGCAAGTGTAACAGTTTGGTCTTGGCTTGGTTGTTCAATTCACTCACTAAGGATCTTCAATCTAGTGTTATATACTTCAAGACTACTAGAGATGTGTGGCTTGATTTACAACATAGGTACTCTCAAGGCAATGACCCCAGAATTTTTGAGCTGAGAAAAGAGGTCAGTTCTTTGGCTCAAGAAAACTTAACTATCAATGCCTATTACACTAAGTTCAAGAGTGTTTGGGATGAGTATTTTAACTATAGGTCTTGCTCTTATGGACACCAAGTTGAAGATTGCACCATGTCATTCTTAATGGGGCTTAATGACACTTATGCAGCAGTGAGAGGAAAGATACTCCTCATGGACCCAATTCCTTCCCTCACCAAAGTGTTTTCTCTTTTGGTTCAAGATGAGAAACAAAAGAAAATTGGTGCTGGAAATAAGTTACAATTTGACTCAGCCACTTGGCTGCCTTGACAGCAAAGAACAATCCTACAAAGGGTTCTGCTAAGGGCAAGTCTGGGTGCCCCCAATGCACTCATAGTGGTAATTTTGGTCATGTAGTTGATAAGTGCTATAAATTGCGTGATTAACCCCTTGGTTATAAGTTCAAGTCCAAGGGTCAACAAGTTGGTTCCTTTGCTAATAATGTTGTTGCTATTGAAGACAACTTTGATCAAGGTGTCAATCTCACTCGTGTAGAATATAAGCAATTGCTTGGTTTGCTGAACTCTTATGGTCACTTTGGTACTCAAGCACCATTAGAAGTGGCTTCAGACACTCACCAAGTTGCCAACATCATTACTCGGTCTTCCATTGGTCTTTAAGGGCATAAGTTTTCAAGTATTTGGTCCACTATTTCTTTAGAGTATTCTGTTTTCTCTTCAAATGTTGTAACTACTCACATTGCTTCCATTGATTAGATCCTTGATTGTGGTGCAACTAAACACATGGTCCATTCCATTCAATTCTTTACTTCCATTACTTCCATAGTTCAAATCTCTGTTAGATTACCTAATGGAGATATGGCTAAGGTCACACACATAGGAACTATTTAAGTGTCTTCTACTTTAGTTTTAAAAAAAATGTGCTTTGCATTCCTGGTTTTTCCTTCAATCTGATTTCTATAAGCAAACTAACCCAAAATCCATCTTGTTGTTGTATTTTTCTTTCACAATACTGTCTCACTACAGACTTACAGCTTTGGAAGATAATTAGGTTGAGTAAAAAGCAAGGAGGACTCTACACATCGGAAAGCTTCTCTGCCGACTCTCTACCACCATTTATTTCTGATGTTCTTTCTAAACTTTCCAAGCTTTCATCATTTTGTCTCAATTCTTGTATTTCTGCAGTAGATAAGACTAGCCTATGACATTGCAAGTTAGGTCTCCCTTCACCACAAAGACTAGCTTTGTTGCAATCTCTTGTACTAGATATTATTACTTGCAATAATAATAAAAGCTTTGATTGTTTTGTTTGTCCTCTTGCCAAACAAAAAATGTTGCCTTTTCCTACATCTGTTTCTTCTTCTGCTTTGTGTTTTGATTTAATACATGCTAATATTTGGGGCCCTTATTCTATTCCTTCTCTTAATGGCTCTAGGTATTTTCTCACTTTAGTGGATGATTACAGTAGGTGTACTTGGGTTTTCTTAATGCAAAACAAATCTGATACTTCACTCTTAATTCAATCCTTTTACAATCTAATTCTCACGCAAGTCAAAACTCTTATCAAGGTGCTTAGATCAGACTATGGTCATGAATTTGCCTTGGATTCCTTTTATGCTTTTAAAGGTATAATTCATCAACTGAGCTGTGTGGAAACTCCATAAAAAAACTCAATTGTTGGAAGAAAGCATCAGCACCTTCATGCTATTGCTAGAGCATTAAGATTCCAGGCAAATCTTCCTTTAAAATTTTAGGGTGACTGTGTTCTTACTGCCACATACCTAATTAATAGAATTCCTAGTCCACTTCTGAATGATATTACTCCTTTTGAAAAACTATTAGGTCATACACCTTCATACAGTCACCTTAGATCTTTTGGTTGCCTCTATTATGCCTCCACTTTATCTAGAGACAGGTCCAAACTTGATCCCAAAGCTAAGGCATGCATTTTCCTTGGTTACCCTTTTGGTACAAAAGGTTACAAATTCTATGACTTGGCTTCTGGAACCTATTTTGTTTCTAGGGATGTAGTTTTTAAAGAGTCCATTTTTCCTTTTAAGCATTGGTCTTCCAAATCTATTCTAATTCCTTCTTCCTCTTCTAATTCCATGTTTCCTATGCAACTTGTCATACCAGAGTCTAATTTACCTTTTGTTTCTGTAGAATTCACACCCATTTTCACTACTGATATAGCTACACCTCCTGATGAGTTTTCAGACCTTGTTCATAATAGTACTGATCTAGATCACTCCTCTCCTACTTCAATTAATCTTGTTCAACCCATTGTAAAACCTCCTACTCCTCCACCAATTCCTCAGCCCCTCAGAAAATCCACTGAACCTTATAAAGCTCCCACTTATCTTCATGATTATCATTGTAACCTTACTTCTTCTCATGTGTCAGCCTCAGCTTCCCTTTCTCAGTCACATGATTCCACAGCTTCTGATGATTCAGGTATACTCTATCCCATTTCTTCTACACTGTCCTATGACAAGCTTTCCATTGGTCATAAGGCCTTTGCTCTTGCCTTATCCATTTCTAAAGAACTTGAATCTTATGCTCAACCCATCTTAGATCCTAGATGGCAAGATGCCATGAAGGCTGAGATTGATGCTCTTTAGGTAAACAATACTTGGGTTATGTGTGAGCTTCCTCCTAGTAAATTTCCTATAGGGTGTAAATGGGTTTCAAAGTGAAATGGAAGGTTGATGGCTTTGTGGAAAGGTATAAGGCACGCTTGGTGGCTAAGGGGTATACTCAGACTGAAGGTATTGACTTCTATGAGAACTTTTCTCCTATGGTTAAATTTGTGATAGTTAGAACCTTGCTGGCCTTGGCTGATGTCTATGGCTGGCATTTGACACAACTTGATGTCAACAATGCTTTTTTGCATAGTAATCTCTCCATAAGGAAGTTTACATGGTTCCTTCTCCTAAATTTGGTAGCAAAGGGGAGGTTTGCAAACCTGTTAAATCTCTCTATGGCCTTAAACAGGCTAGCAGGCAGTGGTTTGCCAAGCTATCCTCTACAATTGTGGATCATGGATTTGTCCAATCTAAATTAGATTATTCTGTCTTCACCAGAGTTTGAGGTGGTTCTATCATCATTATTCTAGTCTATGTTGATGAAATATTAATTGCAAGCAATGATGTGGATGCGATGAACTCCTTTTAAGAAATTTCTGGACAACAAGTTCAAGCTTAAGGACTTTGGAACTCTGAAATACTTCCTAGGCCTTGAGATAGCTAAAAGTGCAAAAGGGTTGCCCTTGTGTCAAAGAAAATACACTTTGGACCTTCTTGTTGATACAAGATTGTTGGCTAGTAAACCAGCAAGTATACCTATGGAGCAATCTGCTAAGTTTAGTAGCTCTATTGGTGATCTAGTTTCAGATCCCTCACAGTACAAAAGGTTAATTGGCAAGCTTCTCTACTTAACCTTGACAAGACTTGACATATGCTACTTAGTGCATAAGTTGAGTTAATTTATGAGCTCTCCTAAGGTGCCTCACCTACAAGCAGCATATAGAATACTCAAATATTTGAAAAAGACACCAGGACACAACTTATTTCTTTCTGCAAAATCAGATTTGTGCTTGAAATCCTATAGTGATGTTGACTGGGCAGCTTGCCCTGACACTAGAAGATCCATTTCAAGCTTTTGTGTTTTTCTAGGAGATTCTTTGATTTCCTAGAAGTGTAAAAAGCAGCAAGTTGTTTCAAGATCATCAGTTGAATCTGAATATAGGGCTATGACCACAGTGACTAGTGAGATTGTTTGGCTCATTGCCTTGCTCAAGACTTTTAGGCTTAATCATACACAACTTGCCTTTCTCAGTTGTGATAGTAAAGCAGCTTTGTACATTGCTGCAAACCCAGTATACCATGAAAGAACAAAGCATATTGAGATTGATTTCACTTCATTAGGGAGAAAATTCAAGATGGTGTGATCAAGACTTTCCACATTCCAACAAGACATCAAATAGCAAATTTCTTCACTAAAGCTCTTGGGCAAAAACAGTTCTTTCACCTTCTTTCCAAGATGAACTTGATTAATATATACAGTTTATCTTGAGGGGGAGTGTTAAACTGTGATAAAGAAGGATGAAGGAAGAACTGCTTAAACTACAAGTAGTTTAGGATAAATGTATATAAACGACATGTAGTTTTGTATATTAATAGTTAGTTAGAAATTTGTTTGACACTTGTCATCTTTGTATTGGTTAGCTAGGAGTTAGTTATTTTTCTGTTTTGGTTTCTCGTGTCTCTGCTCCTCATATATAAAGGACAGAGCTTAGATATTTAATACATGAGAATCAGTCATTCAATTTCTCTCATTTGCTCTCTCTCAATTCTCTCTTATTTTTCTGTTTTGGTTTCTCGTGTCTCTGCTCCTTATATATAAAGGATAGAGCTTAGATATTTAGTACATGAGAATTGATGAAGCTGAGAAATTCACCAGTGAGTCACACGATGCCTTCGCGCTCGAATGTAAACCTACACAATACAAAGAAGAAAACCTATCAAGGGGCACCGGTGTGGTGCCGGCCAAATACCCTCCGAAGGTTAAGTCAGAAAGTATTCTCACAACTCTAGAGTGCTAGAGAGGGTAAATCATGCGTACCTTTACTGGTGAGAGTATTAGGGCTTTTATAGTAGTCGAAAGTTTTTCCTCTTAAACTTGGCATCTAAGTCTTTTCCTTGTAGAAATCCTCTTCTTTAGAGTCCAAAACGTGGTGGACAGATCTTCTCCTTATAGGAAAGATCTTTACCAATACATGAGATTTCTAGAGTTCAAGTAGCGCATGGACTCTGTTTAGGGCCTTACGAGAATGGGCCAAAGTATTCCCACTAAGGGGTCCAACAGACCCATGGCCGACCAGCCCATCTTTATTCACTCCATCCGTATCAGGTCCGTCCACTTAAGGCCTCGTGTAAATAACGGGCTCGTCTATTCTTATGTTCGCGGACTATAGTCAGCCCATACATTCACAATAGGCAACCTAGCGTGTATTTTCTCCCTTTCAGTTGCCCCTTCACCCGATGGGTCCGTCATGGATAAGAGAACGGACCCATGGGGTGACGGTTTTAAAATCTCAGTCATGTTTTCATGACACCTAGATCCGTGAACTTACCTCCGTACATTGTTAGATCAGGAGCTAACACATTTATGAGCCATGCCAAGTGTCATCCTGTCAATGGTCATTGTTTTGGAACGAGGTGTCACTTCGTCTTCCGTCCATATCCTTTATAAATATCGACCCCTCTGCCCCTCATTTTTCCACTTGTTGCTGGAAAAAATTGTCAGAGCAAGTCTATCACATCTATCAGAGAATAGTCCATTCACTCCCATACCTGTCGCCTCCAGCATCTTGCTTACTCTGAACTTCTAGTAAGTAGTTTCCTATCCGTCCTCTTTTAATTTTAGCTCTTCTTTATCTCTTTTTTAGACTTTATGCGCCCGGCGTTCTATCCAAACCCGTCAGAGTCTTAGGTTTTGTCATTACCTGTAGGCCATGTCTAGTGCGTCGAGTAATCAGTCGGTCATCCGTGACGGGGCGGACTACGAAGAGGTATACCCGTCAGGTCCCAAGACCACGACGCCCCGAGCGAGGAGAGTAGTCCGTCATCATCCTCCTTGTCCTCAACAAATGAGGGCCTGGAGATGATCGAAATACAAGAGGGTTCAGCTGACGACGAAGAGCCAATAGTTAGATCCGTTGTGGGAGTTAATGGACTTAGGGAGTTCATCATGCTTCCAGAGTGGACGGTACACGCCTTCACGGCCACCATCAAGGAAGCCCACTTTAATACCCTTAGGGCCCGTTACCAAATCCCAGACCACATCCCACTCCGTCTACCCTACATGTCAGAAAAATGTTATTACGAAGGAGTTGACGGAGTAGGTGTGTACGAACAAGTGCTTAAGGCCGGCCTGAGATTTCCGTTAAATTCGTTACACCGCGAACTCTTAAAATACCTAGGTATATCCGTCAGCCAGGTGTCTCCTAATGCCTGAAGCGTTTTCATCACTATGGAGGTTCTGTACGGAGCCATGTCGGACGGTGGGAGAAGGCTTACGGTAAAAGAGTTCCTCCACTGCTACCATCCGGATGAGATAGATAAGTCGAGGGGCATGTGTAGCTTTGTCCCCAGGAGCCCCGTCTTGAAAGTTATTTTTGAAACCCCAGACTCAAATAGAGACTGGAAGAGCCGCTACTTTTTCATCGAAGGAGATAATTGGATGTGTCATCCAGGAGAGACGGACTTCATGCCCATCGACACAGTTTGGGGCGTTTTAAACCCATCTGGTATGGCCCGTCGTAAATGACTCCGTGCAGTTTAATAATTTTTATAATGTTTTTAACGTCTGTCCTCTTTGATGCAGTTCGACGGCGTCCCCAGATTACCCTTGAGGAATTCAGTTTCCTTGAAAAAAAATTTGCAAAGACAAAGCCCGAGGAGCGGACCTGGGCCAAGCTCGTCAACCTCAACACCATCCATTGGTATTGTGACGGGCCCGAACCAACCCCGGTGGCATTAAAGTACGAGAAGCAGACCCATCTACGTGAGTCCGTCGACCCTTATTACCTATTTTTACCGTCATTATAATTATTATTTCTTACTTCGTCTACCTTTTTTAGAGATGGAGGATGCAAAGAGGCGAGCAGCTATAAGACTTTAGGCCGCAAAGAACAAAGAAGCTGGAATGGACCCCATAGGGATGGGCTCCAGCAAGCAAAGTCTGAAGAGGAAACTGCCTGTGAAGGGTGACCATTCGCCAAAACAGCCCAAGATCCCCTTGGAGCCGGTCGTCGGCTTGATGGCTGGGGGGAATAAGTTGGTCACTCCATTAAACACGGTGCCGACAAGGGTCTGATGACGGGTCCTTCTGGCAGCCAGAAGAAGCCACCCGTCTTGCTTCGTGAGGACTCCAAGTATGCCTTCGAGAGGCTGTCGTCGATTATTACTATCGACGACTACGAGGATTTGGGGAATCACTCAACGGAGGCGATAGGGGAGACGGGCCTCTTCAACATTGCTCAGGTAATTGCTCTGTCGTCTTTTGGTCCACCCGTTCACCACTTGCTGTCCTTAAATATTTTACTTATGCATTTTTGTTGTCCCTCAGGCTATGATCATGATGAAAGGCATGATGGGACGGTGTCTCAATCATGAGACGACCATTGGCCGGGTTCGTGAGAAAGCCAAGGTGATGGAGGAGGAGCTGCTCGATCTCAAGGCCTGGAAGGTCGTCCAGGAGAAGAAGCTTAAGATGGCCGAGACAGCCCGGGACGAATGTATCCAGCTGACGGACCGTCTGAAGAAAGCCCTAGTGGAGAAAGACGATGAGGTCCGTCAGGCGAAGAAGGATGCGATACGCGAGTATCGCGACTCTGACGCCCTCATTTCGGAACTGAGTCTTGTTTATAATGACGGGTTTGACGATGCCCTCCGTCAGGTGAAAGCGTTATACCCGGATATAGACTTATCCACCATCACCGTCACTGCCCCCGAGCCTTCAACCGTTCAGCCCGTTCAGTCTGAAGATACTGATGTTCTTTTCGACGAGAACATCCCTGTCCGCGAAGCTCCTGTAGATCAAACCGTTGTGGACAGCCAGGCTAAGGACATTGGGGACCGTCCAGCTGAAGAGAAAGAGATAGCATATTTGTAATAACTTAGTTTTACTAATTAATCTCCCTTTTTTTTTTTTTTTTTAAGCATTTGCCCCTTCTTACCTAGACACCCTTCCATGCATTCTTTTATATATGATGCATAAGCCATTTGGGCAAAATACTTTTGCTTTTAGAAAGAAAAAATAAAGCTTTGCATTACTTTGTTGGTTTTGCTATGCTTTTTTGGCGGCTGCCATAGACTATAGTCTAAAGTGGAACCAAACTGATCCAACTTTCGCAGACTGTGACTTTGTCATTGGGTCTCAATTTAAAGTTAAGGAAAATTAAATCCTCCATAGGGAAAATTGTGATTTTTTTCCCCTTCTTCGTAAATTTACTTTTCTGTTATTAATTTAGTTAAACGGATTGAGTTGTAACATTTGTTTGTCTGATCTACCGACACCAGCTTTAAGGCTAACTCAATTTTGGTCGTTTGATAAATTTATTGTATTTATCAAATGGAGTTTCACATAGCTTATTTTAATGAAAACATGATTATATTTAGAAGAAAAAAAAAAGAGATTTTAATAAAAATTTTATATAATATCGCGATGTAAATATATTGGATTTTAAAATTAAATAAATAAATTAAAGACGTTGAGCCAATAAAATCCTATATAATAGTACACCAAGTGGATGATCCTTTAATAGAATTTAGATGATGTCTTGCGGGATGTATTGGCGATTTTACAATTTCATTTGAAATTATTTTTATGTATACTAAAACTTAAATATACAATGGCGGCCCTAGAAATTTTGTTTAGGGGGGTCATTAAAAAACTTAAATGAAAAAAATTTAATAAAAAGAGAATTTGAATATATCAAGTTATCGACCAAAAAAAAAAGTTTTACAATTTCCTTCTACAAGTTTTTAAATTTTAAATTGTTACATAATAGTTTATTATGAGTATTTAATGTCATTGTGGGTAGCTATGACCATTTTATTTTGTTAAGTTTGTCTAACATTTTTATTTTTATGCAATTGTTATTATTTATTTGTCTTTGTTTTTATAAAAATATTTTAAACTAAATGAATAAACTCAACTCATTGGCTTTTTATTAATTATTGACACACACAACTATATTCATTCATACACAAATAATACACTACATGTCTACTTAACCAATCAAATACTTGAACAATCATTAACTTTACAATTTTTTTTCTTGAATTTTTCTGACTTTATAACAAAAAGCTATTATAACATGATAACAATACACACATGCAACAAACCCTCTCTATTCCCTAATTACTAAATTATATAAATTTATATTATATTTAGGGTCATGTTAATAGATGTCTTTAGGGAAATTGTTATATTTCCCATAAAAATGGTATCAAAACATTTTCCTTATATTCATACTGTTCACACAAACTTCCATACATATCATTATTTACACAAATAATGTTATAACAAAAAGTAATGCACACAATCAATATTAGACACATTCACGCACATATAATATAAATTTATAATAAAGAGTGACATTTACAATTCACAAACACTTATTCTTACTCTTAGAGTTGAAAATACTTGTAATCATGTTGTATAAAATTTAAGCCAAGGTGTGCAAAAATAATATTTTTAAGAATAATTAAAGTATTAATTAAACTAACAAAAAAATATTATATATATATATATAAAAGAAAAAAAAAATTGAAGTCAGGGGGTTCATTTGAACCCCCTGAACAAAGTGTAGCGCTGCCTTTGTACATATATTACTTATTTTGTTGTATAATATTTATGTTTGCCTACAATATTGTTGAATACTTTGAAACTTAATTTTCTTAATTTATATTTTATTGAAAAAAATTGTATAGCACTATAAGATTATAACGTATTTTAATATTTACAGTTAAAAGTAGATTTTATTTGTTAAACTGTTTAAATGATTTTGAAATATATAAATAAGAATTTAAAGCATAAAATACTTTTATATTCTAAAATTTCATAAATTTAAACAATCTTCCAAACACTCCCTCAACCACTCTATTCTCACAACCAAATATGGAGATCTCAATCGCAAACACCCAATTCATTATCTCAATGAAATTAAGGAAATCATTTGATGATTAAACATAGAGAAATTGGTCAAAAACACATTCATTTATTAAAATTTAATTGTTTTTAGTTAGACTTCTATATCCTTTAAAAAGAAAAAGAGGAAAATAAATTGAACTTATCATCAACTTTTGTTTTTATCACTATGGTTCATACTACACAAAATAGTAGTAAAAAACCTACAAATTATGAGTTCTAACACAAAATAATAAATAAAAAAATATAACAAACTTCATACATTTATGACTTTTCCAAACCAAAAACCCAAACACCCAAAGACTCAAAGAGAATCACAACCTTTACAAAATCCACAACGTTTGACTTCGATATCAAAACCGTAAGCTACCATCACTGAATAAAAAATGTGAGCCCTCTTTTTGTGTCATAACCTACTCATACAAGTTAGAATCAAATGGTACCACAATGTTGGAATTATATAGGTGTCGTTGAAACACTAAAGGTAAATGACATAGTTTTTTGTTTGAGTGTATTTGAGATGGGATGGCATGAAAGATTGTGGACATGTGTATATAAAAGAGTAGAAGTGAAAATGGTGAATGGAAATGCAAAGCGTTTTTTGTAGGTGAGAGATAGGAAAATTCTTGAAACATTGAACCAAATAAAACAAATAGTAGTCTTAAAACATTGAATAAAAAATATAATAAAAAGTTGTTTTGAAACTTGAACCAAAGAAAATATAAAGTCTCTATTTTTAAATTTTTCTTATCTTTAAGAGTATTTCAATTCTCTTATAGAGTCGCCACATAGCATAATCTTAAGCTTTCTCGATAAGTTTTCTACTTTATATATATATATATATTGATTTTAAATTAATATAAAGCAGAATTAAATTTAGGGCAAGGTAGTTTGGTGTTTATACTAGAAAAACACGCCGCATGTATTGTTGTTTAGACAAAAAGTGTATCTAAAGAGAAATAGAAAATCCCCAATGCAAATATAAAATAATAAAATAAAAGTAGAAGAGAATCCCCAATATTCCATTAACCATTGATTGCACTCTATAAGAAGAAGAAAAAAAAAAAAAAAAAAAAAGCATTGAGAAGGCCCACCGGGCCACCAGATAGCAGACTTCGTTGTTACGTATATAAATTGCCACTCTCAAAATTTCTAATAAAACCAACGGCTCGCGTTCATCCCAACATTAATACTTTCCAGTCAAAAAACACTAGACTTGTCCTATTTTCCCCCAATAAGTATCCAATTATTGCCATTAAAGAACGGTTGATTGAACCTCTCAGCAAAATATGGATGGTAATAGTTACACACGAACTATATATATATTGAACACATAATTGAAACTGTGTTTTAATTTCATTAATAATTGTAACATTTCGTAATTATAACTGGAATGATTTCATTTCAGTTCAATTGTGTATAGCTTAGCATGCGCATCAATAATTAATACAAAAAATTTATTCTTTTTTAAAGAGTGTTAATCTATGACAGCTTTTAATAATAGTTTTTTTTATCTCTTATTTGGTAATAAAATACTATTTTTTTACACTATTATAATACCTTTTACTTTATATTTTTTTAATAGAGGATATAAATTCTACATAAACCTAATCTAAGTGTATGTATATATGAAACTTTCTTTGGAAACTTGAACTCTAGCATTTTCCTCTCTGTCTCACAAAAACTTTATATTTGTAAAATAACCATGAGTAAAAAATACGTAGTTACAACAATAAAATATTCTACCAGTTGAACTAATTAAAAACACACAATTACTCTTAATTAAGCATGAAAAAACATTTTCTCCCCCTCAAACAATTAAACACCGTAAAACTTTTAACTGAAGCTTGAAAATAACTATACATAAAAATTACATAATTATAATAATAAAATACCTTACCAATTGAACTAATTAGAACCATACAATTATACTAATGAAAAGACATTTTCTCCTCTCAAACAATTAAACACGTCAAAACTTTTAACTTCATGTGCCGCCCTACTTTTTTTTTCCCCTCTCTTGCACACTGACAGAGACTCCCCTGTACTTAGCCATCACACTTCCTTTACTTTACTTCTCTCTCTCTCTCACTTTTCTCACTCTTCTTCTCCTATTTATTGCTGTGCCCACACCCAATACTCTTTCCCCCTTTCTCTCTTTTTCTCTCTTTCTCTCTCTCTCTCTCTTTTCTCACCGGTGGTGGAATAGAGTTATAGAAACAATAATGGAGCAAAACCTGGCAGAGCATGCAGCAGCAGCAGCAACGTTGTGCTCAAACCTGAAACGAAGCGAGTCCGAGTTGGCTCTTGCAGAGTTTATAAGGAGCCCCACGACCGAAACCCGAGACACAGCTCATCCTTTCGCTGAAGAACTCGATGTCTTTTTCGGTGATGGTGATCTTGGCTTTTCTTTCAAACCTAAGGTTTCTCTCTCTCTCTCTGTATATATATATATATATATTTGTTTTAGTATCCGATTCCGATATATACTTTGCTTCTGCGTTTGGTTATTGCCACGTCAACATCTGTGCTGAGCCGTGATCTTTTGGGCCATATGCCCTACTTAACTGATAATAAGTAACGATTATGTTTTGAATAATGTTAGTAATATTACAAATTTTATTATATAAATTTTATAAATTTGCATCTAAGTAATTTAAACTTTTATTCATGTTGTTGTCTTGTATCAATTAAAAATTTTAAAATTTTATATTATGTTACTTGTAAGTTTTTTAAATAAAATTTGTAATAATTTTAATATTTTTCATTTATTTTAGGCCATTTAAGGGTCTCTATATATAACCCGTGTTGAAAACTAGCAAAATAATTTTTAAATATGCGAATAGTACTATGGAACCTAAGTTAGGAGTTATATATTTAAAAAAATATATTTATGGATCTGTGAACAGGGCACAGATCCCAATCAAAAAAATGCAGACACGAATAGCAATGCAAACACGTTGCTATCCAAATCCACTCTAAATGTACAAAATTAATTTTGTTCGAATCTTGCTGTTCCATGCTACATGTATGTATCATATGGTCCAAATTTTCTCATGATTATTTGAGGAACATATCTAATGGAGATTGGATTAGAGAACATGGTATTGGATTCCAATGGGTAGTAGATATGGTCGTGTCAATTTGTACAACAGAACCCTAATAAAAAAAAGTATTAATTTGTAAAGAAGTTAAATATAAAGGTTTAAGTTAGGCATGAAAACCACTTAATAATTTTTTTAATGAATGGTATAAGTTAAGTACCTAGCTTTCATATAATATATCGTGATACAGAAATATGACACAAACAAGCGGCCAAATCGTGTTATATTCAGCGTGCTGGAGCATTGGATTCACGTCAAACTCAAAAATTAATGTGATGCACTTACTAGTGAAGAGCTATTCTAGGATTATAATATTTTACTAGTAATGAAAGTAGCTTTTTAATTTATTAATAATCTATTTTATGGTTGGTGGAGGTTTAATTGACAAGTTAGGTTAAGAGGAGTTTTTTTTTATTGCCAACTTGGCTAATCGCTTTCAAAAGAAACATGCTGCTTTCTTAGGTGAACGTGAAATGGTTAATTAGAAGTTCTGATAATTAAGTGGGGAAAGCATGCCTAGGAAAATGATATTCGTCCTGTTTAACCTCTTATCATTCCTACATGGTTAACTTACATCACATACCCAATTACCAATAATAATAATAATAATAATAATAATAATAAATTATATCACATAGTTTTGAGAGAGGGTTTTTTTTTTTTTTTCCTTTTCATTTCCGTATAGCAGCTGCTGCTGTAGTAAATTAATTTATTCTATGTTTAGGATAACTTATTTTCATTTCAGTCCAATTGTTTTTTCTTTGATGATGTATGTTTCTCTTTTTTCCCTAGGTCCATTAATGGACTAGCTCATAATTTGCCTCATCTCCTTTTGTAATTTGTATGACTTAGGGACTCTAGCCCATCAACTTTATCCCAACTTCGGTTCTTGTTGATGCTGATTGGCTGTTCCTGGTCTCCTTTTTATTTCTTCTAAATGAAAATTATCCTTATTCACTTTTTTTTTTTTTTTTTTTTTTTGTGATAACTTATTTTCTTTGGGTTTTTTTTTCTTAAAATATAAATTAGATATAATTATAATTATATTAGGAAAAAAAAAAGGTTTAAAAAACTATACATAAATTGGCTTTAAAAATAAGCCAATAATAAATTAATATATCAAACAGACCATCGCTAATTCAATGTCATGACATGCCACCACCGCATGCTCTTGGTGTAATGGTCACTTCATAAGTATAAGTGCTTGTTAGGTGTGAGAGAGTAAGGGCTGAAATTTAAATCTCCAAAAGAGAGCTTCACATATATATACACTTAGATTAGGCTAAAGTAAAATTTCTGTCTTGTATAAAAAAGAAAAAATTAAAAAAAAAAAAAATGTCATGACATGCCACAAGGGGTTGGTTGGTGATAGTCTTAACTCTCAACTCTTAACAGGACTGACTTAACTAATTAATTCAAGCACCACTTAGTTACATACTTGGTAGAAATGAGTAGGTTTTGTTGATTGATAGGCACAAAAACTGCTCTTTGAACAAGTGGCATGTTAGATGGAGTAAACATGTTCTACTCTCTTCAATTTTTGTTGCACCCATTGAAGTATAAAAGAAAATAAAACACTCGATCGGTGCAAGTACAAGCTCATGATTCAGTATCTATTTGGCATAGAACACAACAATCTAACTTATGTTCTTTTTCGTAAATACAGGACTTAATAACTTTTTTTTCAAGTTGTGGGGGACTAACTGAAACACTTCTAGGTTCTCAACATCTCACTTTCAAGCAATCCAACATT
The DNA here is from genome assembly GCF_002906115.3 of Quercus suber. Classification (NCBI taxonomy): domain Eukaryota; kingdom Viridiplantae; phylum Streptophyta; class Magnoliopsida; order Fagales; family Fagaceae; genus Quercus; species Quercus suber. The sequence goes on from NW_027069519.1 coordinate 1,726,269, forward strand.
GCAGCAACCATGGACGCCCAGTCATCAATTTGTGGTATGATACACTTGTACACATGCAAGTTTCAAAGTTATCTTAGTTTTTGCTCCTAATTTACATGCTTGTGCTTGTTTTTCTGTTGTCGCTAGAATCTGTAATCTGTCAAGTTAGCAGTCCAACCTCGGATAATAAACCAAATGTTGGTGATAATCAAGCAAGAGGAACTACCAGTGGTTCCTCGCATGATCAATCAGATGATGAAGATGCTGAGTTTGAAGCTGGTCCATGTGAGCAAAGCACAGACCCCACTGATATAAAACGCATCAGAAGGTCTATGAACTACAATAGAGATATCAAATTCTTCCTATATCAAACTACATGCATTGATACTGACTTTCTGTGGCTCCAGGATGGTTTCTAACAGGGAGTCTGCTAGGCGATCAAGAAAAAGAAAACAAGCACATCTACAAGAGCTTGAGCTGCAGGTATCCTACGTTTTTGGGAGCTTTTGTTATTTGATTAGTGGTTATACTTACAGCTACTGAGAAAGGATAAAAAAGAAGAGGAAATATTGGCAACCCACCGACTATTTGAGTAAAAAATGTCATTGAATGTGTTAACTTCCAATAACACTGCTAATTGTCTTAAAAGCTTGAACGGATAGGAAATAATGAATTTAATCATTATTCTGACACTCCTGAATAAATGAATTCTAATGCATCTTTATCATTTAAAATAAGAGATAAAGTGGAGACATGATTCGAACTCAAATCAATTAATCTAATACCATGAACTTAAACTATTAAGAAATAATAAATTATGTTTAACCATTTTTCCAACATAAGTAGTTTAAAGCTAATTTGGTTTAACTCATGGACTTCTTTCTCAGGTTGAACAGTTGAAAGGAGAAAATGCGTCTCTATACAAGCAGCTCACGGATGCTACTCAACAGTATCGCGTTGCTGATACAAACAATCGAGTCCTAAAATCAGATGTGGAAGCTTTGAGAGCCAAGGTATATATATATGTGTGTGTGTGTGTGTGTGTGTGTTCTAGTAGCATTACTTAAAGCAGAACAATACAAAAGAGAAGGCTAATAACTTTGTATGTGATTTCAGGTGAAGTTAGCCGAAGATATGGTTACTCGAGGCTCCGTAAACTCTACTTTGATTCAGCTTCTTCAGAGTCATTTAGGTACACCGCAACCTCTTAATACCCAGAATCTGTGTCGGGGTCCAAATGTCTCACCAACCATCACAGTCACCGTCCATGGCGATGATGCCTCATATGCTGGAATGACAGTTTCTGGACAGAATCCAGGCATTGGACTTGGACACACCAATATTAATAATAGCAATATGAAAACTGGACTCATGAGGGATCCTATGTTAAATGAAGATACTCGATTTTAAGTGTCTTCATTACTATGTTTATGCAAGAGTAGAGAGGTCATGGCCATGCCAACATGATTATTTTGGCAAGAGTTGGCTGGTCTTCATGATTTGAGGTCTGCATGCAATATCAAATGCATAGCAAGGTTGAGCTCATGAATGTATCTTATGTTGAAGATGGATGGCTGTATATTAATCATCAGTATCGTTTAGGCTTAAAGATGAGCGTGGTGTTTAGTTTGTCATCAATTGGGGACCTTTAATGTTTTGAAAAATTAAAATTGTTGTCAATGAACCCTCTCAAATAGCACATCTTGTCCTTGTCCTTTGTCCTTGTAAGGGAGATGAATGGTGAGATTGTGAGTTCATGACCACTAGATGTGTGTAATTACTAATAAAAGAACTAAAATTTAGAAGTTATTTGGTCGGGCTATTAGGAAGTAACATCAATGTGATATCTGACGCTTATGATGCTTGTTCCACTCCATTTGAAACTGATTTAATAGCTGCTGGGGTTGAGTTTTGGAAAGGCAAAATAAAAAGGAAATTGGCCCAATCACCTTGAGTTAAATAAATAAAAAAGAATCTAAGCAAATGAAAATACCTTGAATCTTATTTAAGTTATAAATAAAGAAAAATGAGGAAAATAAAAAAGGAGAGAGAGGGAGAGAGAGGCACTACTGCATTGTTACGTATGTCAAACAACCTTAATAGTCTGCTGCTCTTTTGTGGCACAGAAGCTTAGATTAAAATAAGTATGGTAGATGAGGTAGAAGTAATATGTTGTCAATGCAAGGCTCGATGGCAAGCTCTATAGCAGGTTTGAAGCATCCTTAAGACTGAAATTTGAATTAGGATTAAAGCTTTTAGTTGTTGTATTGCTAAACAAATGGCAAGCTTCAGTACTTTCGGTTTTGTTTGGATCTTAGGGTGAGATGGTTTAGTCACAATTTGCATAATTTGTTGACTAAACACAATTTTATGAACCTTTTGGACCAAAATGGCACCTAGGGAACCTGCTAAATGTGCAAAACCTCTCCAGAGAGGCAGAGAGCTTTCAATGAAGTCAAATACATTTTCTTCGCTAAAAATTGTCAGGCCGAAATTTCAGTCACATAAAGCAGAGCAACTAGTGTTCCTTATGCATGAAAGTGACTGACAAGTGAGCCTTTTATGGGTTCTTAAATTTTGCAAGTGGCATCAGTACATTTAGCCAAATATATGCTTTAGGCCCATGCAAAAACCGAAAATAGGCCCAATCTTTAACATTCAAATAGAACAGGGCCTTGCTTTGTGTTGGGCTTTTGACTTCTAGCAAAAATAGCTATCGACATGGCCTGCGTTTGGATTGCACTTAAAGTTGCGGCACGTTTTATGATTCACGTTTTCTGCCTTTTTTTTTTTTTTTTTTTTTTCTGCCGGCTTTTTTGACTTTGGAGACAAAATTCACTGTATATGTACTGTGCATGCACTGTTCACGCACTGTTCATGCACTGTTCACGCAATATTTAATATTAAAAGTGGGTCCCACAACACTATTTACACATTTAAAAATTATTTTGCTACAGTGTTTTCAGCAACAATCAGTTTTAGTGATGCCCATGATTTTTTTTTTTTTTTAATGCCTAGGGGCCTACAATTTCGAAGATGAGTAGTGTAGAATATAAGAATGTACTGAAAGAGTTGAGCAATAAGAGCAAAAGAAAGAAAAGGTATAGTGCTAAAATATTTTGGTTGCACAAACAACTAGCTGGTAAGATTGATTTCATTTTCCCACTAGTGTCCATCAATTTTTATAGTGGGAACCATGACACTATGCCCCTTGTTGCCTGTGAAAATCACTTGAATGCCATCATATGATACATGGTGGATGATGACAATTTTTATATGAAGATGACTGACTTCTCACTCAGATCCCAAAGCTAGCTGGCAAATGGTATTGAATTTTTTAAGTAGGATAATGCATTGAATATGTTATAATTAAATTTGGTACAGAGTATCAATCTGTGGACATGTAAATTTCCTTGTCTAGTTATCATAAAATACATTTTTTGGAAGCTTCAGAACTAGTACTCCAATTCCCACAATTGTAATTTACAGTCACATTGGACGTGTCAAATGGCTCATATCCTCTTTGCTTACATGAGAAACACGGTACACACCACCCTGTAAAAAATATTGAAATTGAGAGGAAAAGGAGTTTTAGCCTTTAAATATGGTAGATTTGTCTACAGCTTTAATTATAACTTAACTAACATTTCCTAATGTTTCAACAAATACGTTTAAAGTTCAAATCCCCTCTCTAAATATCCAATTATGAAAAAAAAAAAAAAAAAAAAAAAAAAAAAAAAAAAAGCCAAACTCGAGGACTAGCTCAAAGAATTTTGTGGAGGTATACTATATTTTGTATGTTAATTCACTTTTGGGTTTAATTAATTAATTACTTTTTATTTATATTAATTAATGAATGTTTTTAGGAATTAATTTGTCTTCAACCTTTTTATTTTAATCCAGACCTCTAACTAAAAAATCCTCATTCTACCACTACTCATAAATATCAATATGGATATATCTTATTGTAAAAAAAAAAAATAATAATAATAATAATAAATATGAATATATTTTACATATTGTAAAATGGTGATCTCATGATAAGTTCTCATAAAATAAATTTCCCTATTTATATTTGGAATCACGGATATCATATTACTACCCAGTGGAATTTGAATTTCAATCTTTTTCTTTTTTTTGTGGAAGAATTTCAACTGCTTATTAAACTGCAACNTGCTACAGTGTTTTCAGCAACAATCAGTTTTTAGCAACTTTCAGCAACAATAAGTGCTATCCAAACGGACCCATGGTCTATATTAGATATTGTATCCAATGCCAAGTAGTTTAAAAATGACTTAAAATTTTACTTTAAAAAAAAAAAAAAAAACCCTTAATGATGTGTATATTGTTATATTTAAGAAATAAAGTCTTAATTTAAAAATTTTAAGTTGGAGTCATAAATCTTGTAACTCAATTGGTTAGTATCTTTTGGTGTTTTCAACAAAATCGTAATTAATTACTTTTTATTTATATTAATTAATGAATGTTTTTAGGAATTAATTTGTCTTCAACCTTTTTATTTTAATCCAGACCTCTAACTAAAAAATCCTCATTCTACCACTACTCATAAATATCAATATGGATATATCTTATTGTAAAAAAAAATAATAATAATAATAATAATAAATATGAATATATTTTACATATTGTAAAATGGTGATCTCATGATAAGTTCTCATAAAATAAATTTCCCTATTTATATTTGGAATCACGGATATCATATTACTACCCAGTGGAATTTGAATTTCAATCTTTTTCTTTTTTTTGTGGAAGAATTTCAACTGCTTATTAAACTGCAACTTGTTATAAGTTGAATTATTTTCTATAATAGAAGATGCTATCATACTAGACAACCAAGTCCCTTCATACGGTACTGTTTCCAAATTGCCAACTCATTGCTACTAAATACAGTACCTTCCTGGAAGAATTGAGGACACTGCTCTCTTTTTTCTTTTTCTTTTTCTATTTTTTGAGGAAGGTGGTACTGGTCTCTGCTTTTCATCCAATTATACAATGCTCTGGATTATACATCTACCAAAATATATAAATATATATTAACATATAAATAAGTTGGAGATATTTTAAATGATTTAAATCTTCATCGTATCAATTTTATAATACCGTCCTGCTGCCTTAGAAAGAACATGAATGGCAGAAACCGCGTTTTGTAGTTGTACCCGTAATATATGATTATTATTATTATTATTATATATTCAATTATTTGCTAGTTATTTTATTTTATTTTATTTTTTAGAAAATGCTAGTTAATTATTTTAGTCCTCCATGCACTGCTGCACACATCACGTGGATCCACTACTATATTGGTTTCTTTTTTTTTATTGTGTTTTTTTTACTTCCACAATTTTGGTTAAGATTGTTAAGATCAAAATGTAACAAAGTAAATTGTAGTGGTTGATGCGAAAGAGAGAAAAGAAAAAGAGAAAACACAAGTTTTGTGATTGGGCCTAACTATATACGTCTTCGAAAAAAGTCTTTAACAGCTATATCTTTATTATTATCTAAGTATAATACAAAAAACACTAATAGAATATATATATATATATATATATAACAAACCCAATATAAACATAATCTTTAACAAATATGAAAATTCCACAAGCTCTATATGAATTATACCCTAGACCTAGAGGGTCAAGTCCTTTAGTCAACAAAAATTTGCAATTCTAGTTTCGTGTGGGTGGGAAGTCTAGTTTCAATCCCTCACATATTTTAGCGCATCCCAAATCTCACCCTCTTAAAAAGAGTCAGGTTTCATTCTGATCAACATGCACCAAGTGGGAAGAAGTCTTTGTTGAAAGCCTTCTGGCTTCTGTAGGAAAAACAAAAGTTAGGACATGCAAAGCAAATGCCACCAAGAACAACATATTTTGACTAGCTATGACCATCTTGACAAGCTTTCGAGTTTTGTGTTGGGTGCACTGCACCATGAGTCCAGCCCACACGTTTTTTCAAGAGCTTATTTAATGAGCATGTCACTCGTCTTCCATGACTTGTGAGAAGTCTAACTTCTCTTACACGCTGAAGAAAAAAGAAAAGAAAGATGCCAAGGCCATTCGGCCTAAGGAGCTGAAGAAAGAAATTTGGTTGAAGTAAAGTCAAAGTAAGTGGCTTGTGTGATTTGATAAGAAGAGTGTGAAAGGAAGAAAAGAATAAAAGGCGAAAGAAATAAAAGGGGAAGGCCATTCCGCCATTTGGGGCAGAGAGGAGAAGTGAAGTCCCAGATAAACTGAGGACTAAGAAGAACTGCGTGAGTAAGTGAGCAAGCAAAAGAGAGGAGAAAAATAAAGAGAGTAAGAAAAAACTGTGAGAGATACACAGTGAGAAAGAAAGCCGGAGTAAAAAGAAAAAGAGAGTTTTTTTTTTTTACTCAAGTTGTATCTCTAAGTGTTTAATCTCTATTTAATATAATGAAATTATTCAAAGTTTGCCCCGTGATTTTTTCCTTCAAAGAGAAAGGATTTCTATGTAAATCTTTGTGTTATTGTGTAATTGTGCTTCCGCTGTACTTGTTAAAATTTTTCACTGTTATATAGAATTTTTTCCCAACATTTTGTTGTACTACAAGTTTGATTGAGACTTCATATATATTTATATGTGATGAAACCATGAATCTACGTACGTATGTACCCTTCATTAGTTTCCTTATCTTATAGATATAGGTCATTATGCGGACATGGATGCCTGCTTTCCTTTGCAAGCCACAGGTTGAATGACAATCCTACTGTTAATTACTTATTTTATCTGATGAAAGATACATAATCAGTAGTCCTACTGTGTTTAGAAATCATATACTCCTCCCATCACCCAAAGCATTGCAAATGTTAGAATGGAAGAGATTCGTTGACAGCTAGCTTTGTAAATGCCACATTTCTTCTCTTTTTTTTTTTTTTTTTTCACTTGTTTATTTGTTTTCTAAATTTAAGCCGCTTGATTTGTGGATAGTAACCTTTTTGGGAAGCTGGAGTGTTGAGATTTTACTACTTTTTTTTTTTTTTTTTTTTTTGATAAACTACATATCCATTAAACTGAAAAGAACAGACAAAGGAGTCTCCCTTACA